>NW_026585987.1:6985832-7152345 GCF_907164565.1 Psammomys obesus
AAGAAGAAGAAGAAGAAGAAGAAGAAGAAGAAGAAGAAGAAGAAGAAGGAGAAGAAAGGAAAAAAGCAGAAAGTCCTTAAGTCATTAACTTCAGCTTCCATCTTAAGAAACTGGAAAAAAAAAAAAAAAGCAAATTAAACCAAAGAAGTAAAGCAAAGCAAAGGAAATAATAGGTGTCAGAGCTAAGGTCAACTAACTGAAAAACAGAAGAGAACAATCTGAGAGCAAGGGCTATTTGGCTTGAAAAGGTCAGTAAGAGTGATGGCACTCTACCCAGAAACACTGGAGAAGCAGCGGAGAAGACAGAGATCACTGATATTAGGAACGTAACACGTCGGTGCCTCCAAATCCACAGAGTAAAGCAATAGCACAGATGTGTTGTATGTATACCTACAGCAATGGATTCAGCAACTTAACCAATTGTTTGAAAGCAACAAAACTAGTAAAGCTCGCTGGAACAAGCCAGACTCAAGAAAGGGTATGAACTATATGATTTATTTAAAATGCAAGAAAATGGAAACTAACATGATGAGAAACTGATACACGCTGCCTGGGGCCATTGGAGGGTGCATAGGCTGGGTCAGAAACAGGGGACAGGGTTGACTGCAAAGGAGCAAGAGGGAAATTTGGGGGGGAGGGAGTGATGAATATGTTCATTTTGCGGTGATGATTTTACCACAACCAAGTGGTGAATGCATATGTCAAAGCACATTAGATTGCACACTTTAAGAATGCACAGTTTATTTTCATGTCAATTATACCTCAACAAAACCTTGAGGTCTCCTTTCTAATTTGGAGACTTGTTCTCTAAACTGTGACTCTGTGTTTAAAGTTTGAGTTTGAAGAACGGTCCAGCTTAATTAAAAATGAAACTCACCCCAAAACGAGCTGCGCATATCCTGTCATAGGCATAATTACAAGGCCTTTCTTTTCTTAGAGAGAATATGAGGTTGGGACAAAGAAGGGGGCCTTGAGACACAGAGAGGGCACGGGTAGAACTCAGCCAACACAGAATACCAGCTTCTTTGTCCACCATCTCACCAAGCAATACACAGACTACAGAGTCAGGAACATCCATTTTCTTTGCTTGTGGTCTGAGGCATGAGGACGGAGTACAGCCAGCTTGCCAGCTACCCGGTCCTGGCCAGGCCACACGCTCGGCAAGTTGGCTTCCAAGCCACTGTATGCCGAGCGTTTAGGTGTATTGTTTTGGCCCTCACTATAGGCAAGCCAAAGATCCACATTTCTTAGCAGTGGACTTCAATGAAGAATCAGTTTGGGTGTCTAAAGCTGGCAGTGAAGTCTTGTTTGATCCACGAAGGAAATTGAGATGTTCTAACTCACTTGCAAGCGATCGAATTTTACTCCCCACGAATTTCCTTCCCTCCAATCAAAACTTGGCTCAGGTCTCCTGCAAACCAGACCCTGGGTTACAAACACAAGCAGGTCTAACAGGCACCAGAAAAGAACCTGGCAGTGTAGGAGGATTATAATTCCTCTCAGCGTCCTGCCTCCTGCCATCACCATCCTCCATCTGCTAGGGAGCAGTTGGTGTTTCCTCACTGCCGGGAATGCCGCTGCTCTCTCAGAAATGCTGCCACGGTTGCCCTTGGCAATCCTTTCTTGTGCAATGTCCTTTCTCAGGAAGATGAATACAAGCTGTGCATAACTGAATGTCAATCACACCCTCGGCAACCACCAGTCTCATTAAGCAAAGACTAAAAGGGCCCTGAGGAGAAATAAATTTGACTGAATCTGGAGTTCAGGGAAGAACCAAGAAAGGGGAAGAGACTTCTTGGCATGTGGAGGGTCCCTTTCAAGCAATCCTGCTTATCCCCAAAGCCCAGTATGTTCATTTCCTGGTGTGAAGATCATTTTAAACCTTGTCTCTGTCTGTTTGATTCATCAGCAAAACCTCTGATTTGGGAAGCAGGAGTAGAAAGAAAAAGGTAGCTGTCTTTGTGCCTATCTTACAAGATGTCTGCTGAAGCCATCCTAGGCTTTTCTTGCCTTGACCTGCCTTCCATTTAGAGTAGACTCTCGCATAAGTCAATCTCTCCCACAGACTCCATTTCTCAATCTGCTGAAGAATGCTGGACTCTGGATTTGAATCTCTAACTTTCTGCGCTGACAGATTGAGTAAAGCTGGCCCTCTGAGTGCTGTCTGGAACCCTGGGCGGGAGCTCTGGCAGAATCTGGCAGAAATAAATGTTGCCGGTACAGGACAGTCACCTCACTTCATTTTATGTTTGCTGTGCCGTAACTCATGTAACATGCCTGGGACAATCTGGCCAAAGGGCCACTCAGCGCATGCTACAAGAGCCACAAATACAAGGGTATCGGAGACTACTAAGTAAGATTAATTCAGAAACTATTGAATAAGAATAGGTCTTGCTGTCCATGCTCCAAGAAAACTCTTTTCCATGGACAGTGATCGGGCTGCCTTTGAAGTTTCAGAGTCTTAGTAGGAAAAAAAAATATCCAATTTTGAATGTTTCACTCAGCACTCAGTACCTTGCCCTAAACAGATTATCCTAGCATTTATCATGGCCCAACCTATATCTGGTATTAATTATTTGTAATAACAGAAGCCAAATAGCATAAAGCAAGACATCGCTTATCCCGTGTTAAGGAGGTCAATCAGTCAGCATTCTTAGCTGCACCCACTCACCCAGGCATGCACATATGGAGCCAGAGGTCAATGTCAGATGTCTTCCTTTATTACCCCCCATCTTATTTTTTGTTTGAGATAGGGGACTCATTGAACCTGGAGCTGTCCCTTGTGACTCAAGTAGCTGGCCAATGAGACCCCAGGATCCTTCTGTTCTCTTTCTTTCTGCCAGTGTTGGGGTTACAAATGCAGCTGCACCCAGCCCAGCTTTTGGGTTCCAGAGATCAGAATGCAGCTCCCTGTAAAAAGTACCTTGACCACAGAGCCACTTTTCAGCCCCATATAATGCTATTTATTAAGGATTTCACTGCGTGCCAGTCTTGCTCTGTCAGCCCACCTTAACTTCAGCTACAACCACACTGGATGGTTCTAGGGGATCAGACCCACCTCCCTGCAGTGCTGCCTGTTGGACACAGCTGTGGAGCCTTGCACATTCTACCAGTTCTTGTAAACACCAGAGCAGAGCCTTCCTATGACATGCAAACAGATGACTTGAGACTTCCATGCTCCAAAGTGTTGTTCTTGACTTGGTTATCAAACTCCACACTCTTTTTTTCTCTTCTGCCAAGATCTGACAGATTCACTCTTAAGGGGAATTAAGACAATGAAGAAATGGAAACTTTCTTATGCTTTCTACTTGAGCAAAATTAGGTAGAATTGTCATGAACCTAATAACGAAGTCTAAAATATCTTTACTTGTTCAGGCTCTTTCTACATATGTATACCTCATTTTGTTTATTTTGTATTTTTTTTCCTGAAGAAAACTCTTGACATTGTCTATACTTCAAGCTCCTACAAAGCCCAAGTCTTCTTATGATCTTAGATAGGGCATCATGCTTTACCTGGCTATACCTCTTTAAATCTTTGTGCCGAGGGTAGAAGGTAGAAGTGATCCAGCATAGAGCAGGACTGGGTTGTAGAGAGAAGTTCAGAGATCTTGGCAGAAGAGGGAAAAGTGTGGAGTTTGACAACCAAGCCTGTGTATGCAGTATATTCATCTCTTCATCTCTCCATAACCTACTGTCTCCTGTACGGCATTACTCTTTATTTTAAGCCCCACATTGGCCACCATCTACTGGTGTACTTTTTAAAAACTCTTTTATTTACATTTCTTTTATCTTTTTCTTCTTACTCTTTCCCAACTCCTTCCAATACTCCAATACCAGATAAGAGAGAGAAAGGGTTAGTGAGAGAGAGAGAGCATAGTTTTCTTAGCTGCTTCCTGCTGGTTAGGGTCATCAGGTCCCTTGGAGCCAGTCCAATCCTGGTTTCAGGAGATCTCCAACTTCTTGTCTCACGACAGTAACCAGGAGCAGCAAGAGGGAATCAGGAGCAACATTCTTTTTTCTCCCAACTCCACACTCTCTGGGCTCTGGCATTTATTCTTTCTCCAGAGTCTTTGGATTTAAACTATCTGCAGCTGGCAAAGAGCTCCTGTCAGAGCCCGCATGAGTAGAATAGCCTGCTGCTGTGGACCACCTGAATCAGTCCCACATCCCATACCTGAGACCAAAACAAAAACATGTTTATATTCACAACACACAACCTGAGCTAAGAAGAGAGAAAAAAGTTAGCAACAACCTGCAGGAAATTCTAAAAGAAAAATCAGATAAATGTGAAAAATCCTGGACACATTTGTATGAAGGAAAAAGATGTCCTTTAAAGGAAGACTGATTTCACCCATGACTCAGAGAAGGCTAACACGGTTGTCCTTGTAATCCAGACTCTGTCTGGTCACGACATCCCACCAGCTAGGACCACCATGCTCTTGGAAGTTGCATTGTGGCCTCCAGTCTAAACCTCCTCCTAGAATAAGTGATTTACGTCCACACTTCCTCACGTGCTTCCACGTGAGGATCAGGGCCTTCCAGCTTCCCCTTTCCCTACGCAAATCTTAACCAAAATTCATGGAAGTCTTAGCAATACTACTAGTAGCTTCTGGTCTTAATGTCATCATGTGGAGAAGGGCATTGAAGGGGATAGCATTCAAAATACACCATTTTCCTGGAGGTAAAGGAGGTTGCAAAGGAAACTGAAAAACCATGAATACAATGACTACCATCTCCTATGATCTGTCAGGTGAGTCTTCCACAGGTTAGATCTGCTGCAGGAAGATAAAAAGCCTGCATTTCCCCTACACAGCTGACTAGTCGTGAAAGTTTCTCAACTGCCCTGCGTGATGACATTTTTTTTTCTCAAAACCCTGTTGCACTACTGCCAACACATTCTGCCTGGTCTTCTTAGGCCACTAGCTCCCTGTCTGGGAAGCATCACAATCACAACAGACTTTTAAAGCTAATCACATTATGTTTTGCAGTTATTGGTTTCATAAAATGCATTGCATCATGGGAGAAGTGCCCATATGGGCCTGGTGACATAAAAAAAAAGGCAACAACTCTTATTATTCATTTTGACAAGTAAGTGAGTATGCTTTAGAGAATGCTTTTGAAAACCCTATGTATAGCTTACCCAAAGTACTAAGAAATGTTAAGGCAAAGAATATTTTAACTATTCAGTACATAAGAATCAAAACAAACAGCTTAAACTCCATTAAAGGCCAAGACTTTTCAGAATAGAATGTTTATGAAATTTTTACCTGAAATTCAATGACACATTCTGCCTGGTTGTCATATTGTGAATAATAGAAGAAGTAAGTTTGTGGGCTGGAGAAATGGCTCCGTGGTGAAGAGTACTAGCTGCTGTTCCAGAGGACCTGGGTTCAATCTCCAGCATCCACATGACAGCTCTCAACTGTCTGTAAATCTAGTTCCAAGGGATATGAGACCTCACAGAGAGGTCTATACATACATATAGGCAAAACATCTATCCACAAATAGTAAATAAATCTTTAAAAAAAAAAAAAGAAGTAAGTTTGTGGATAATAAGATAGTCAATGATATGATAACTAAATGCAAGTAAGAGATTAAGTTTATGCAGTGACATAGTATAATAGGCACACATCACCACCACCACCATCACCAAAAATGAGGACAGGCGAGGTAAGGTTGTAAAAATGTCACAATGAGCCTTTATAAGTAGAATAGCATTCAATTAGAATAAGCGATCACTAAGCACAGTAAACCTTGAAAAGTAACAGGAAACAACATTAATAGGGACAGATGAACTTCTGTTTTCATTTGACAAGTGAAATAATAAAGTTAATAAATTAGAATGAAGAGGATTTATAATATGGCAAAGTTGCTTTGAGCTGATAGTAATACAGTAGGTGATGGCTGTTCATGTCCTGAGGTAACTAGAAAGTTAAGGAATTGGAAAAGAGGCAAATTTCTTAAGATACACTTAATACTTTCAAAATTCTTGTCTTTCATTGAGTAATGGAAAATCCCAAAAAAAGTATGCAACATATCTAAGCATGTCTATTCCACTGAAAATTTCAAAAGAAGCCAGAGCAGGACCGTTTATGGCTCATCCAAAGCTTGTAAGTGAAATGACAAACAATAAGAATAGTTACCACATTTTCATCTGAGACACAGATCCTGGGTGTGTGCAACACAGGACAGCTCTTAGCTGCCTACAGATTTAAACCAACAATATTAGGATGTGGTTAGCTATTTCTTCCTCCAGTTGCCCAAAAGGCAAAGACCAAGTTTAATTTGTGCACGCACGCTTTTACGTCCACAGGTCTGCACCACGTTGGTTCCGCATTAATCTGCGATATAAGCCACAATCTAAAAAACAAGCCAACACATTCTCTTCAATCTGCCCCCTGTATTTCATTTCCTTCTTCTCACTACATTAAAAACCACCTAGTTGGTTTAACCTTGCCCGCTTTGCAATCCTCTTGCTAGCCTCTGACTTCTTAAACTCTGTGTCTCTGTCTCTCTCTGTCTCTCTCTCTCTCTCTCTCTCTCTCTCTCTCTCTCTCTGTTCTTTGATTGGGAAGATATTCCAAGGGGAGCATCTCTAGCCTTAGGTCATATCATCCAATGACCTGGATATTTTTTTTTTCTGTTTTTTGCTAACAGGAGCATGGTGAAAGAGACTTGTTCACTTTAGATGTCCAGAAACCAAAAGGGGAGAGACTGGGGTCCCAGTGTAACCTTGAAGGACATAAAAATAGAAATAGTCCAATTTAAACATATGTTGGTGTCTTTGAAAAAGAAATCCTAAAATGAAGAAAATATAAAATCTACACACTTGAAAAAGCCTAACAGTAAAATACATAACAGACGAAATTGGTACAAGATAATCAACTCGTGACATAGCCTGGGTAAATGATTAAGCTTCTGGAATAAAGTAGTCTGCATTTGTATTATGTCTTAATAAAATGGATAATTAAAAGATAAGCCAATCATCTAGACAGAGGGGGAGACATCATGTAGAAGATTTTTTTTTAGTAGGTTGGGGAAGCAGCTCAGTCAGTAATGTGCCTACTGTAAAAGCACGAGGGCCTGTATTCACACCTACCACCCATGTAGAAAGCCAAGCAGCAGCACGCACGCACATGCCTGCAGCCTGAGCACTGGTATCGGTGAGGGTGGACAGGCAGGTCACCAAGGTCCGCTGGCCAGAGATAACTCCAGAAGAACACATGTGCTGTGCAAGCATGGGGAGCTGATTTTGACACCTCAGAACTCATATGAGAAGGCTGAACCTTCCAGTTTGGTGGACAAAGACAAGAGGATCCTGAAAGCTAGCAAGTTTCCTGTTCAGTGAGAGACTGTCTCAAGGCAATAGTGCAGAGAATGGTACAGACGCCTAACAGGCTTCTTCCTCTAGTCTTTGTATGCACATACATCTGCACCATCCACCCAGCGCATGCAACACAAACACACACACTATGGGTTTGCACATTTGCACTCACGTCATTTACCACAGCCCAAACAGAAACGCAATCTAAATGCCCAGTGATAGATGAATAGGTAAAATAATACGGAACTTGAAGGCTCACACAACATAACAGCATTCTGGTCAGTGCTGGAGAACATCGGTGATGATAGTCCATAAGGTTACTACAAGGATGTAAATTTCCTGTTATTTAATGTAACATCACTGTAACATAACTGTCATGATGTCATAATGAAATGCATTATTCACGTTTGCAGCAGTATTGACATAAACAATCTGACTCCCCTGCCAGTCCTTTAAAAGCATAAATGAACAATTATTTGTAATGTAGATTACTCACCAATAAACAACCTCGGATGCATAGAACAGAAGGAAGAACGTGGCCACAAGGTGCTTAGAGAACAGAAATGGAAAGCAATTGTTTAATGGGTATAGAGATTCGGTTTTGTAAGGTAAGAAGGTTCTACATATTCTTTCACTTTGATTTGTCCTCTGTTTCTCTATATAACTCTAATTTATATAGGGTTGGTATCATGTAATCTTGATGAAATTGTTTGTTCTAATGGTTTTTAGTGGGCTCATTGTTGTAATTTTGTTATTTTAACCAAGAGATTTGAGTTGTTAGGGGGGAAAAAATGGAAATCAGTGTTTTAAAAGGTTGAGCTGAAGCCGGGCAAGGTGGCACATGCTTATAATCCCAGTGTTCTGGGAGGCAGAGGCAGGTGGATTTCGTGAGCTCGTGGTCAGCCTGGTCTACAAAGTGAGTCCAGGGCAGCCAAGGCTAAACAGAAAAGCTTCGTCTCAATAAATAAATAAATTAACATAAAAACAAAAGGTTGAGTTGAGAACAAGCAGAGGATGAATATTATAGTCTTGCTTTTAAGCAGATATGGCCAAGGATAGAAGAATGTAAATATACTTCAAGTAGATCACAAGTAACATCCTCTTTTGTGCCCTCAAGTAAAGTTGCTTTCAGCATGTGGAATATACTCATTACTGGGTTAGGAGCTAGAGAAATGCACGGAAGACTGAGTTCTCGTCTTTGCCCTTACAGAGGTTAGGTATGTCTGAGGCAGCCATGTGCACAACATGACTTTATCATTAGAGGATATGCTCTCAGACCTCACGGTGTTGCTTGAACCCGCTGGTAATACCAAGCCCAAGCCTCATGGGTGTTTTCTGTGTTTAACACACCTAAGCGCATTTGTAAGTGCAGTGTAAAACAAGCAACAATAAGAGTAACAGAAAAACTATAACTATAGAGTAATAAAGATGATTTCATTACTCAGAATGCCGTACAAGTTAAAACTTATGAATTGCTTATTTCTGGAATTTTCTATTTCCTATTTTGGGACTCTGGTTGACCACAGGTGACTGTGAGGCTGCAGGAGACAACCACAGCTAGAGTCGGGAGCCAGGAAGGGCTACTGTACAGGGCAAAGAAAAATTTGAACTGCGGCCACGCCTAGGTAAAAGCAGCAGTGGGGTGGGGGGGGGGGTCCCTGAAAGAGTAGTTGATTCTCCACGAAGGAATGAAGGCTTCTCAAAGGAGGTGGCTTGGACCTACATGAGTAATGATTAAGATTACGCTTAACAGAGATTTGTAGGAACAGGGGAAGGCTCTGAGAGATTGGAATGCAGGAGTGGTTTGAGCACATAACTTATACGGACACACAATTACCGCTTCGTGCTAAGATCCGGCCACCTGCAGGATCGTTGGGTTTCAAGTGTGGAGCAACTGCTCGACGCCCTGATGAAGAGCACAGGACTCCCCGTAGAGCCTGTGGTTTTCAAGCCTAAAGCGAGTATTGATCTGTGAAATTGCTTGATGATCCAGTAGGTCCTGGATGTGACTCTACACTCAGTCTAGCTCCTGGGAGAGGCCAGTGATGACTCGTTGAGGCACAAAGTTGAAAGACAGCAGGAACCACTACAAAGATCAATGCGTCTGTAATTCGGCCTGTTTAAGGCCAGCTCTGGTTGCCATACAAACTTAGGGAGGGCATTTTAAGGGCTAATGTCAACTAGATAACCTCAAGAGCTAAGAGAATTCTCCAGTAGCAAACGGTTGCAGAGACAAAAGGTGAATTGCCCACTGTTGGATGCCAGCTAACTTCCAGGGTACCCCACCAGTCTGGCCTGAGGAAGGCTGTGTACTATATGACTGCCTGTACTTTTCCTTTGGGCAGCTTAGAGACTCCTGATCTGTAGATCCAGTCTCTGGGATAAATCCACCAAGGTAAAAGTGGTCAGGCCGTCTGTAATGAGATCTGGTGCCCTCTTCTGGCATGCAGGCTCACATGCAGGCAGAATACTGTAGAAATAATAATAAATAATAAATAAATACATCTTCTTGTTTTTTAAAGAAGAGTGGTCAGGCATCTTGTTTTCTATGTTTTGAAGCTGATATTGGTCAATATTCTGGAATTCCTACTGAGAAACCTCAGCTTACGACGCAGCAGATAACGAGGTTAGGAGAAAGAAAGGCAAAGAGTTTCATAGCATCTGGCTGCCCTGCATACACCTACTGTCTGCCTGTTTATCTGTTTATCTCAGCAGCCCTCACTTTGCAACATGACCTTAGGGAGGTGGTCCTCAACCCGTGGGTTACGACCCGTTCAGAAGTCTGAGGACCCTTTCATAGGGGTTGCCTAAGACCACCAGAAAACAGATACTTACATTTCAATTCATAACAGCAGCAAAACCTCAGTTATGAAGTAGCAATGGAAATGATTTTATAATGGGGGTCACCATAACAGGAGGAACTGTATTAAAAGGTCATAGCATTAGGAAGGTTGACAACCTTAGGGTCTCTCCTAAACTGCCAGTAACTCTAAGCAAGCACAATTCCAAAATGGTTTTTTTTCCCAAAAATTACAAGAGCCATGTTATATTGCCAAAGTATTAATTGCGGAAAATAAAAGGCAAAGAAAGCAAAGTTATATTTCAGTCTCCAGTAATCAGTATTGATGCTGACCAATGATCATCTTAGCATCCTTCTTGTTTTCTCTCTCTCTTCTCTCCCAGTTCCTTCTTTCATCTCTGATCGCTGCTTCCTGCTCATGTCCCTTAGTGTTATAAACATAGTGGATGAGCCTGGCTCCCTGGCACTCACCTGTAATCCCAGCACACTGGGAGGCAGAGGCAAGCGGATCTCTGTGAGTTCGTGGCCAGCCTGGTCTACAAAGTGAGGCCTAGGACAGCCAAGGCTACACAGAGAAACCTTGTCTCAAAAAAAAAAAATAAATAAATCAAAATAAATAAATAAATATTTAAAAGATTAAATGTAGTAGATGTTTTTTCTTGATATTATTATTTTTTAAAAACTATTTTGTTGGCGGGGGAAGAGGTCAGAAATAACTGGGTCCTAGAAGCTCACCGGCCAGATAGTGAGTTTCAGAATCAGAGAGACCCTGTCTTGGGGAAATGGATGCAGAGAGATGGAAGAACATACCCTACAGCCACCTTTGGTCTCCACATGCATAGACACAGACACAAAGGAAAAACAAACTTCTTTCTGGAAATCACTAGTGACGGAACTCCCAAATTCCTAGACTAATATGTAAAAACAATCTCCTTTCTAAATGTGTGCTTCATTTCAAATCAAATAATATGGTATATGCAACTAGGTTTTAAAAAAATGGGTTCTGAATGCTACATAATATTCTGTCAACTTGAGACATCACAATTAACTTAATCCATCTCTCTTAATAAACGGATTCTCTTAACAATCTTTTCCGGCTATGTAAGTGACACTCTTCTAGCTTTCAGGATCAGGTCCGTGCACTATTGGAGATTCCATCTCAATGACATCAGATGTAATCAGATTACGGAGAAGGTAGCAGGTGGCAGAGGAAAGACAAGGCTGTTGCTCTAGGCCTCCAACACGGTAGCGAAGGGTTGGAGGTGACTGCTAGTATGAGAGGAATCCATCAAGAAGGGATTAGACCTAATTTACTGTGTATCTTACAGGCTCATCTCACTGCTCATCCTCAACAGCCCAGACACATGTCAAGGAAACCCAGGGAGCAGTTTTGTAATTGTAGAGTATGGAAGACCTTTTCCGAGACTGGAAGATCCAGAAGTCATAGAGGAGGGTATGTCTAACACCTGCCACTCATCCAGCAGGTTAGTGCCGGTCCTGAGAGCACAGGCCTGTGATGCCTCCACTTAAGATGGAATCAGGAAGATCGATCAGCTATGGGGTGGGCTTGAGACCAGCCTGTGACACATAAGATCCTGTCTCAAGAAAAAAGAGAGGACAGAATGAGAGGGGGAAGGGAATGATAGAGGAAAGGAGGAAGAAAGGAAAAAAGAAGAAAGCAAAGAGGGAAAGACTTTAAAAAGAAGGCAAAGAAGGCCAACGTGTACCATGTGGACGTTGTAGAGGACAGGCAGCAATTCTGCTTTTTTAATGTACTCCCACTTAACTGTGAAGATACCAATGCCTTCTGAGCGGGGGGGAAAGAAAAAGAAAATACAGTAATTTTGTCATCAGGCCAACATTATCCAGTGTACTTATACAACCTACTACATAACTAGACAATAGAGCCAAGGTTCTCAAACTGTGGGTCTTGACCCCTTGGAGGGGTTGAACAACTTTTTCACAAGGGTCGCCTAAGACCATCCTGCATATCAGATATTTGCATTATGATTCATAACAGTAGAAAAACCATAGCTATGAAGGAGCAATGAAGCAATTTTATGGTTGGGGTGGGGTCACCACAACATGAGGGACTATATTAAAGGGTCACAGCGCTAGGAGGGTTGAGAGCCACTGCTAGGCACTAGCTAGTGCTCCTCTGCTACAAGCCTGTGTGGTGTGTTACAGAAGCAAACACTAACCGACGGCTATAATGCAATGGTAAGTGTTTATGTAGCTAACTATCTGATGCAGAGAAAACACAGTAAAAACAACAGGTAAAGTGGATTTTTCAGCCCCAGGAGAATCATCTGGGACCACCACTGTACATGTGGAGCATGGCTGACGGAAACACTGTCAGACATTGCATAACATTAAAGACATTCACAAAAAGGCAATTAAAACAAAAGAGCGAATGGAAAGAAAAAACTTCAGCACAAGATCTAGTAAATCTAGTTTTCTTACCGTACAAAGCTGTTCTAAACCAACCTAAATGAAAAACTTAAGCAAAGAGAATTATTATGCACATTATAGGAAAAATAAAAGTCAGTAGCCGGTAACTCAAACATGTTCAACTTCAATTATAATTCTAAAAATACAAATAGAAGCAAAGCGTGGTGGCGCGGGCCTTTAATCTCAGCACTCGGGAGGCAGAGGCAAGGGGATCTCTGTAAGCTCCAGGCTACCCTGGTCTACAAAGTGAGTTCCAGGACTGCCAGGGCTACACAGAGAAACCTTCTCGAATAAACAAAAACAAAACAAAACACAAAACTTGTTGACAAAGATAGTAAAATATGAAAAACTAGAATGAGTTTCTAGAGCGCATTTTTCTGTTTAAAATTCCTATTGTTTTTTTTTTTCTTGTTTTGGGGGGGGGCTGTTTTTGTTTTGCCTTTGTCACAAGGTCTCACTGTGTGGCTCAGACCAGCCTCACACTTGTCTCCCTCCTCTGTCTATCTCACGAGTTCTGGGACTGCACTCATGTCCACTTACTGAGGGTTTTCTTCACAGTCTTGTTTCTACACTCAGTATAAACATGACCTCAGAAAGATCCCATCTGCCTGTTGTTTGTCTGATTCTTCAAATCTGAAAGTTTTCTGATTATAATTTGATGAAATAGTTTCTCAGAATCTCACATTACATAGTGAGGGCTTGGCATAAAGCTTTCTCTCGGATGTCTACTGAGTGACATTTCTAAGCTTGATAACCCCTAACTATTGCTTCAAATACTCATAAGTTAAAACAACAACAAAAAACAAAACAAAACAAAATGGTGTGCACTCTCAAGTATTAAGTTCTCAGAACACAGACATCTTCTTGGCCTAGGCAGTGTTCTTACCGAGAAAGCTGAATTAAATGTGGTCAGTTGTTGTGAACATAAAACGAGAATTGAAAGATGCACTCTCCTATTGGCAAGCACCTGCCAATCATTGCCTGAATAAGACCCTCACAGTCTTCCAGGTTGTCTACCTCTGTCTCTCCTGCTAAATTCTCCATTATCTGTGAGAAAATAAGAACTGCATTTCTCAACATCCCTATCATTCTCAACTTTACTTCTTTTCATTGATTTCCTTGCCTACTATGTCCCTCTCCGCTACTCCAACATTACCATAATACATGCAGAAAGATCCTTGTGTTCCGAGAATAGAAAAGGATTCTTCTTGAAAGGACCATCACGGGTGAACACAGTTAGTCCTTTGTCTTGTGAAACAGAAGCAGAACGAGACGTGAGAACCGCTATGTCAAAGAGAAATGATAACCGCTGTGTCAAAAAGAATGATGGGTTTTCTAAAGGGCCCTGAAGAAATAAAACTGGCATTGGAAAGAGAATTGATGCTGCAGTGGTCCAGCACAGTATGGAAACAAACTAACTCACATCCATAAGACTTCAGATGCTGATGGTCTCACTGCCACCTCACTTATGCTTAGTGTGAGGTGAGGATGATGGCAAGGCTCATGCAGTTAGTGGATGATCTGCCTCTGCACTCAGCAGCCTCACACTCCACCTCAACCTTGTGTCAGGCTCTCAGTGGTTTCATTTTTGTTTGGTTGGTTGGTTGGGTTTTGGTTTTGCTTTGTTTTAGGTTTTGGTTTTTTGGGTGTTTGTTTTTTGTTTTATTTTGTTTTAAAAGAGGGTCAGGGTTAGTGTCTCAATATGTAGCTCTGCTGTCCTGAGACTCAGCATGTAGACCCGGCTGGCCTCAAACTCACAGAGAGCCATCTGTCCCTGCCTCCTGAGTGCTGAGATTAAAAGCATGCACCACCACCTGGCTACGTGGTGTCTTTTCTGTCAAAGTTCTCTTTCTATAGCAGCACCTTACCTCTCTGCCTCCAATTTACTCCTGCTCTATGATGACAGAAACCAGATGGATGAACATGCTTACTGAGCAGTGTCCCAAATCAAATTTAGGAAAATTCTAAAGTGTGTCCCTCACTTGTTCCCAGACATTGTTTCTTGACATAGCCTTGGGAGCTCCAATGTCTGATGTTTCTTCCTTGGTAGGATGATGTAGGGCTAATACAATACTCATCCATCCATCCATCCATCCATCCATCCATTTATTTACTTGTCCCTTTCTTCGTTTATTCAGTGAAACACCTTTGTTTATTCTGAAACAATGAAAGTGTTCCATTCACTATACCAGACACTCTGCATACAGTTGTGAACAGAACATACATCCAGTTTTCATGCATATAGGGTTTAAAATCAAGTATTGCGCTTGGCTGTTCCACGCCGAGCTGCAAAAGTGTCCTGAGAGCATAAAATAGGAACTAGTTTACATTGATGAGCTCAGAATTCACATTTCAAAAAGAAAGAAAGAAAGAAAGAAAAAAGAGCTCTATATTTCAGAGATGGGTTTCAGCCAGGAAACCGTCATAGTCCTCTTAGAGGCAGGAATCAAAGCTGTCTAAGGGAGAGGTTGTCTCTGGCTGCGGAAGCCTGTTCTGCAGGCAGACCCTGGCCGGTTTGAGGCTGCAGTGAAACAACTGCCTCCGTTCCCACGTGTCCGTCCCACCTCACTCCATCGCTCTTCCTGCACAGGCTGTTTTGATGCTGCCGGAGGAGGGTGTGAAGATGGTAACTGGGCATTTGGATTTGTACCCACGCAGGAGAAAAAAGGTACTGTGATGTCGCACTTCTCTTCCCGGAGGTTGCAGGAGTTGGTCACTGGGCCTCACTTTCAAGAATGAAAAATTAGAAAGTGGTAAACAAACGCCTATAGTTCAAACTCTTAGGGAGACTGAGGCAAGAGGATTGCTTGAGCCTAAAGGCTTGAGGCCAATGTGGGCAATTAAGAAAGAAAAAATAAGAGAGGGAAGGAGAAAGACACACACAGGGAGAGAAGGGGGTTAAATGAGAGAAGACAGAGCCCACGCTTAAGCAGTCTTGAATTAGAGATGTTAAGATGTGTGAAAGTTTTAATGAGATAAAATATGTCACTGGTAGGAACGAGTCCACAGTTAGTTTAAGAAACTCTGAACTTGCATTTTTTTTTCTTCTTACAGTTCTAAATTCTGTCAGCAAAGTAAAAAGCTGCCCTTTTCTCATCCCTGCTTGCCTCCACTCCCCCACTTTGCATTTGTGAAAAGATCACACTCAGTTGCTTGTCCGTGAAGAGCTCCTGACAATAGCAAAGGCAACGGGCTAAATTATTTTAGAATGAAAAGAGAAGTCTGGAAAAACACTGAGCTAGCAAACTGGAGGTTTCCTCTGTTCTGAAGCGAGAAGCATTCCAAAACATGGCCTCTCTGCTCCCTGAACAGGCAAGGAAGAGCTCAAGCTTTCAGGTCCCAACCCCCCCCCCCTTCCAACAGTAACATGAGGTCACAGATGACCACGTGAGTGGAACTTAGCCAGGAGAACTCTTTGAAGGTATCCCTTCTGGTGACTGAACAGATTGTCCCCCGCAGTGCAAGCAAACATAGCTAAAAAGGCACTCAGGAAAAGCCACCGGCACAAGGAGCAGGATGATAAACCGCCTGCTGAGTTCAGTCACTCACTCCACTCGGGCTGTGGGCCATGTTTCCCTAACTTGAGTCTACGGTTACTCCAAACTCCAGACCCTCAAAGACTGAGGGACTCGTGGGTGTCCAATGAGGATGTTTATTATGGAAATTATGTCAAGTTTCTTTCTGCTTTGGAAGGATCCAGAAATTGCAAGTGTAAATATGATCAAGACTCGAAGCTCTTCTCTCAGCCTGAGTAATCTTCCTACAAAAGTGCTTTCACCATCCATAGCCCAGAAGCCAGCAGTGACCCCCACGTTGGAAAGAAATGGCTTTCCTGCTTTACCAATATGACTTCATCCTACACTGACATATCTCCCCACCTCCTACGTGCCTGCGTGCAGATGACCTGAGTGTAGGTCTGCTACACTCTTTACCTATACCCAACAGGGCTGGACTCCTGGCCTGCGCTCCACGCCGCGCTTTCTCCTACAGTTTCCACTCAGTTCACCACGGATGTTTGTTTCAGAAAGCTGGAAAACTCTGAGTCCCAGGGAATAAGATTGATGATGCTTATGGATTAAAGATGTTCCATATTCCAGAGTAATAAGTGAAGGGCATCAACCGCCAAACTTTTCATGCGTGTCCAGTCTCTTAACCATTCCTTGACTACGTGGGGCAAAAGAATCATTAAAAAGTACTTGGGATACACAAGTGTTCCCTGGCTGTGCTAGAAACAGTCTCTGTGCATTGGCTCCCTTGACCAAGCTCCACAGCCTGCCTTAGGGGCATGGCTATTGTGTGTGTTGGTAAACGCCCACCCTTCAATCTAGTCTTCTTCCATAGGATGAATCACCCTCACTTATATCCGCTCACAGAATCTTTTTCTTTCTTTCTTTCCTTCTTTTTCTTTCTTTTTTTGTTTTGTTTTGTTTTGTTTTTGAGACAAAGTTTCTTTGTGTAGCTCTGGCTGTCCTAGAACTTGCTTTGTAGACCAGGCTAGCTGTGAACTCACAGAGATCTGCCTGCCTCTGCCTCCAGAGTCCTGGAATTAAAGGCGGGCGCCACCACACCTGGGCCTACAGAATCTTTTACACCTGAATTTTTGTCTTTATTCTCTACTGTCTGTGTAAGATCTTCACCTTCCCTTCCTGCCTAGGCCCAGTGTCACCTCAGCCTTTTAAAGTAGCTGCTCAAGAGTGACTTCTTGCTCCTCACGCTCTTCCCCGAACTCTAACCTAGTATGAAGCATTCTTTTGTTCTTTAGGTGTCCGGTCCTTCACTCTGTTCAGAACATAGCAACTGCACATAGCTGACAGTGGTACCCTTGTGGCTCACGACCCCTGGAAAGGAAAGCCGGTAAGCTTTCTTTCCTTCTTCCCACTCTTCAGCTGATCTCTCTCTGGGTGTTCCTTCAACATTGGCCAATGAATGTGAGGGACTTGGAGGTTCTTGGAGTGGACCCAGGCACTCCTCTGTCTCATGTCTGGCCTTGACCAGTAATTTGCTTACCTTCTCTCCATCCCGTGTCCCATACTCATGCTCCACACAACTGGTAACCAAGATCAGTAGAATCTAAATCCTAAAACATCCCCTGGTTGTGTCTCCTCTTACACACATTCACTCCCCTAATTTCAAGTCCACAGAATTTGACACCCACTGTGCTTAAGTCATGTCTTACCAGATTTTCAGTGTATGGTTCTCTCCATTACTCTGTGACGAACAAATCTCTCAAAGATGCAAACCTGAGCATGCCACAATAAGACTTCCATGGCTCCCTGTAATTCAGATGGAAGACTGAATCCCTCATAATGTCCTTCAACCTCTTTACAGTTCAGCTTGCCCTTACCTTTCAGTTTGGATTGCTGAGCTTTTAACATCTCTCCCAGTGTAGAAGACTTCCTGGAGCCTTTCCAGCGTGAGCTCCCTCCCTGTGATTTGCAGTGCTATGTCCTCCCGATTCACAGCATTGTCCTCTCCAAGCAGGTGTCTTCCTCACTGGACTGTGTGCTCTTTGTTTAGTCAAACAAAACTTCTACGAGACTGTCTTAACTGAAAGTCTTCCATTGCCTCCTCATCCAAGCAGACAGCACAAG
Organism: Psammomys obesus; assembly: GCF_907164565.1. Taxonomy (NCBI): domain Eukaryota; kingdom Metazoa; phylum Chordata; class Mammalia; order Rodentia; family Muridae; genus Psammomys; species Psammomys obesus. The sequence goes on from NW_026585987.1 coordinate 7,003,999, forward strand.
GGTGAAGTAGAAAGTGGAAGAAAGCAATGGCAAGAATAGAACAATGAAGAAGAGATTATCCAAAAGACATTGAAGGTGGCGGGGGAAGGGGGGAAGCAGGCCCTTGTAGCTGTTGGAGAAAGAAGAGATGAAAAAAGAAAAATACAATATCCAGTGTTTGTTTGACAGCATGATCCTCAAAGGACCTTAGATGAGTTATATTACGATACAGACATCCTGTCTCCCCATTGAGACCTTTGCACTGCTCAGCCTGATTTCAGTGGATTAATCCCCAAAACAAAAGTCTCATTGTGAATTGTCTTGACCACATACCAAGAGGAGACTGCAGTTAAAGAACTGTGGGGAGATGTTTTTAAGGTTCTTAATTCTTATCACTGAAATCGGCAAAAACAGATAAACTATTTGAAAAGAGAACACTGGCTGAACAGATCACAAAAAAATAAAATAAAATATCTCTTGGCAAACTGCACCAGTTAAAACTCACACATGAGTTTGGGTCTCTGTATACATTTCTCTACACAACTATACTTAGAACAGGCTTCAACGTCTAGCCAAGCTCTAGTTGAATAAAAAATGTGACCCATAAATAAGTGTAACTCTCATCCCTCATCCAAAAAAAAAAACATTTTTTTTTTTTTTTGTAACAGCAGCATGAGACCATTACAGAAAGCCACAACTACTCAAAATGAAGAAAATAACTGGGATGCTACCTTAGTTAGGGTTTTATTGCTGTGAAAAGACCATGACCAAGGCAACTCTTATAAAGGACAACATTTAATTGAGGCTGACTTACAGTTTCATAGGATAAGTCCTTTATCACCATGGCAGGAAGCATGGCAGCATGCAGGCAGACGTGGTGCTGGAGAAGCTGAAAGTTCTACATCTTGATCCACAGGAAGTAAGGAGACTGTCCACACTGGGTGTAGCTTGAACATATATAAGACCTCAAAGCCCACCTCCACAGTGACACACTTCCTCTAAAAGGCCACGTTTATTCCAATAAGGTCACATTAACCAATGGCCACTCAAAGGTCATACCTATTCAAACCACCACAGATTCCCATCCCCAAGCAATGCATCTATGATACAACTCCTGCACCCTACAGCTGAGGGAACATGACAGAAGAGAGAGTCAAAAGATCCTAGGAGCCAGAGGACCAGGATGTGCTGTGAGGTTGTGCATGCTAACTATGACAGGAAAGCTAAACCCATACAATCCCAACAACATGGCTGTCTAAACAAGACCTGAGCAATTCCAACCATAGTTGGCATCCCAGTGTGGGTGGGAAAAATATCGTGGTATCCCACCTCTAGGTACAGAGCTATAGGCACCCAAGGGGAGGGGGAATGATGTAATTATATTTTAATTAACATTTTTAAATTTGACAAGCTAAAAGTCTACCTTCTTAGGAATCAGCGTCGTACAAAAGCAATACATTTTACCTACTTAGTAAGCCCATTTTTCTCAATCAAACTTTCTGCTCTAAAATCACTAATCTCCATCAAGAAGATAATGTACTATAGTTCTAGTGATAACAGCAACTTGGCTACCTATAATAATCATTATATCTATGAGCAATTTTTGCGATTAACACATCCGTCTTTACTTACATGTAGAATAAAATAAGAATTAATCTTTTAATATTAAAATTAAATATCTGCACACTTACCTCCTCTATAATGAAAATGTATGGTCTCCTTTTTCAGGAGACATTAATAAATATTAATAAAGTAACAACCCAAAATGCTGACTCTATCCTATTAACGATTCTTGCAATGGAAGAAACCTGGATCTCTGAGGAGCTTATCTGTGGTATGCGTCAGTTACTCGTGACTGAAGCATGCAGAGGGCAGATTGGAGTGGGATTCAATCCTCAGTCACTGTTAGAAGAGTGCCTGTTCCAGGAAATCCATCCACTGAAAAGAGGAGTTGAATACTATCTGTGTTTACACCACTGGTCTGGCAGGAATCCTCCAAACTAGAGTACTGGAAAGTAGAGAGAGGAGTTAAGTTAGCAACACTTGCTACATGACAAAACCACATTTTCCAGTTGGCTGGTTCCTTCTGAAAGATCACACCCTGCTGTCTTTCTGGAAGTAAGTATGTCCATAGTGCCAGGAAGGTGGCATGAGAAAGAATATGCAGCCGCAGCCACATGCTATACTCTTGGGACTCTTTGGTTATCTGGTCTCTGCTCCTTTCTCACGAGGTAAATTTGCCTGTCTGTCAGCTGACTCTCAGTCTGATCCAAAAAATTCAATAAATCCCCAAAAGGCTACATTCAAAGAAAACCATGCTCAGATGTGTCATAATTAAGCAATATAAAACCAAAGGTAAAAAGGAAATCTTGAAAAACAACAACAAAAAAGTCAGATTGTTAAAAAAGAAAGATGATATGAATGATATGAACGATCCAGCAGGAATGATGGAAGTAGCACGTTCACACAAACAGGGAAACTAGCCACTGCAATAACACAAGTAGGAAACTAAATAAGAGAATGACTTTAAAAGAAGGAGGGGGAGGAAGAAGAAGAGGAAGAAAGAAAACGCTTCCTAAGCATACACATAAAATATATTAAGTTACATAACCTAAAAATCAACATAGCTGTAACTAAGCCACGGGTTCAAAATGTAAAAATCCATTTCTATATTAGCACGAATGCTTTATGCTTTAAACCAATTTAATAAAAAACTGTATCAAAATGCATAAATGTTTAGGAATACCTTTAGGAAAGATGTCTAAGACCTCTACACTAAAAGCTACTAATACTGATGAGATAAAATTACAGATCTGAACAGATGGAGATATATATTAGTTATATCTATGTCTTAAGAAACCTAGTCTAGATACTGAAAAAAACCTTTAATATTGTTAAATGTCAGGTTTATTTTTAAAGTTATCTCTAGATCCATAGCAATTCCACTTATAATTCTTACAGGTATTATATAGATATTGATAAAATAATTCTGTATTTGTGTTGAAATGAACAACAAAAAAAAAAAAAAAAAAAAAAACCAGAACAGTAACATAAACAAAAAAAAAATTTTTTTTTGTTTTTTTGAGACAGGGTTTTCTCTGTGTAGCCTTGGCTGTCCTAGACTCCCTTTGTAGATCAGGCTGGCCTCGAACTCACAGAGATCTACCTGCCTCTGCCTTCCCGAGTGCTAGGCACTACCACGACCAGCCACTTAATTTTTAAACTTTTAAACTGATTTCTTTAAAGTTAAAATAATGTATGAGAATACATTAGTGTAATTTTTAAACTTAATTATCTAAGAAAATTGATAAGAAATATAAATTATCTCTGATATATAGATATGTGTATGTATGTATATGTGTGTGTCTGTCTATGTGTGTATGTTTGTGTATATACTTAATCAGTTCCTTAGCTATATCAGTTTATATCACATCACTTACAAATTTCTACTTTTTAATATAGACTTTTAAAAATGTGCCCTTAAAGTTTCCTGTAATGTTCTGATGGTTAAACTCATGCTTAATAAGTTGAAATTCCTGACTATTTTACTCAGGCCATATTTAATTTTGACTGTACCCAAATATTTATAGTGCTTCTCTATTTATGGAGTGCTGAGCACTCAGTGGGTCTGCTAAATAGATGCCATTTTAAATTTCTAACTTTAAAAACTGAGATCTGTGATATCTGTGAGCAGTGTGTGAATATTTTCCCATACTCTGTCTTGTCCTCACTCAGGGTATTGATCTCAACAGTTATTTTGTTTTGTATTCCGCGTCTTACGACGTAGTCCCAGCAGGCATAGAACTTGCCATCTACACAGCCTTCTGCTTCTGCCTCTGGCTTCTACCTCCCAAGTGCTGGGAGTACCAGTCCACAAGCAGCCTTGACTGGCCTGCTGTTTGTTTACTGGTTGGTGCTAGGCATCAAACCCAGGGCCTTGGCCAGGGCAGGGCAAGCAAGTGCAACAGGTTTTTTTGTTTGGTTTGGTTTTTTGTTTTTTGTTTTTGTTTTGTTTGTTTGCTTGTTTGTTTTTTCCTGAAATGAAACTCCTTTTAAAATGTGTTCTTTTCACAGTCCTTCTAAGTATTTAATCAAATACAGATTTTTACAGAATTGATAGACCTCGATTGCAGTCTATTCCACAATGGCATATAAACTTTTCATGTTAAAAGTAAGCTTTTTTTTTAAAGTAAACTTTTTATCAATGGTTTTTCCCACATGACGAGTTAATCACCATCTGAGCTTCCATCAATTAGCTGTTGTGTTTCCTCCCTTGCTTTATACGGATAAACATTAGTTTCCTGTGTTTACGGGCTTTGTTCTTAATTATTGCTGCTTACATGCTTTAAAAGCTAAGGAAGCTGAGTAGTTTGACTGGTCTTTTCATTGTCTAATTTGACTAAATGCCTTCAACTGATTTTAAACAAAATGCAACCAAAACAAAAGAGGTTTCTTGAGCATAGTTGACATTTAGTGACTTGCCAAGTAATTTAAAAATCTCAAACATTTACAGCTTTAATTAACGATGCGTAACAAAGAAAAACGTGCACGGTCAGGCTGAAGTTTTTGTTTGTGTTTTAACATCCACTTCATCACCACAAAACATCCAGCTACTCAAAAAACTACAAAAATATTTGTGAGCATTTATGCCCAAAAGGCCCTGGATTCAATCCCCACAACCACAAAGAAAATGGGTGAGAGAGAGAGAGAGAGAGAGAGAGAGAGAGAGAGAGATTTAACCACTAACAGTCTCATTTCAATAGGTGAAACGGTGTGGCAACTTGGGGGCACCTATAGACGCCATGCTAGAGCATGTGTGTGTGTGTGTGTGTGTGTGTGGTACACATTTGTGTGAGGGCACACGCATGTGTGTACACATACAACTGAAAGAGAGAGGGGGAAAAAAACCTCAGTTGTCTTTCATCCAGTACCACCTCCCCTCTCTTGAGACAGAGTTTCTCATTGGCATAGATCTGGTTAAGTAGGCAAAGCTAATTGGCCAGAATTCGACAGAGTTCAGCTATCCAGCAATGGGATCAGTAAACTTCAAGAACCCACCTCCCCTGGGATTGCATTTGCCATCACGCTTCTGTTATTGTAAATAATAATTTTAAAAGTGTGTTGGATTAGGAATAGCGCTTCCTCAAGATCCAGCTATACCACTCCTAAGTATATATCCAAAATATGCTCCAGTATACAACAAGGACATTTGCTCAACCATGTTCGTAGCAGCTTTATTCGTAATAGCCAGAACCTGGAAACAACCCAGATGTCCATCAACTGAGGAATGGATACAGAAATTGTGGTACTTTTACATAATGGAATACTACTCAGCTGTTAAAAACAAGGAAATCATGAAATTTGCAGGCAAATGGTGGGATCTAGAAAAGATCATTCTGAGTGAGGTATCCCAGAAGGAGAAAGACACACACGGTATGTACTCACTTATAAGTGGGTAGTAGACCTATAAGATAGGATAAACATACTAAAATCTGTACACCTGAAGAAGATAAACAGGAAGGAGGACCCGGGGTAAGATGATCAAACCTCACTTAGAAAGACAAATGGGATGGACATTGGAAGTAGGAGAAAACAAGAAACAGGACAGGAGCCTACCACAGAGGGCCTCCGAAAGACTCTGCCTAGCAGTGTATCAACGCAGATGCTGAGACTCATAACCAAACTTTGGGCAGAGTTCGGGGAATCTTATGGAAAAGGGGGGAGTTAGTATGACCTGAAGAGGACAGGAGCTCCACAATAACCAAATATCTGGGCACAGGGATCTTTTCTGAGACTGATACTCCAACCAAGGACTATGCATGGATATAACCTAGAACCTCTGCTCAGACGTAGCCCATGGCAGCTCAGTATCCAAGTGGGTTTTCCTAGCAAGGGGAACATGGACTGTCTCTGACCTGAACTCAATAGCTGGCTCTTTGACCTCCCCTCCCCGCCCCCGCCCCCCCACGAGGGAGGAGCAGCCTTGCTAGGCCACAGAGGAGGACATTGCAGTCAGTCCTGATGAGACCTGATAAGCTAGGGTCAGATGGAAGTGGAGGAGGACCTCCCCTATCAGTGGACTTAGAGAGGGGCAGGGAGGAGATGAGGGAGGGAGGGGTTGGGAGCGAATGAGGAAGGGGGCTACAGCTTAGTAAATGTACAAAGTAAATGAATTGTAATTAATATAAAAAATAAAAATTTAATTAAAAAAATTAAATTTAAAAAAGTGTGTTGGGCTCTATAATGTGTATTACTAGCCCTAAGATTATTGTGGCGGTATTATTTAACCCAATATCACAAATAATAAGACACAGACATCTGTTAGATTTATAATTGCCTTATTTACATTGGGCCAGGCAGGTATTTCACTTAACACTGGTCTCAATAACCTCACCATCATCTCCCAGCCCCCATCCAATGCCACCCGCCTTACTCTTCCTCATCTGGACTACCTTTCATCCATAATCCCACGGTACTTGCTTTTATTCTTTATCTTAGTCTTTTCACACCTTTTCACATACTTGTTCTTGGCCCACATGTTTTTTTTTTTCTCCACACTAACCCATCGTGGTGTTCTCCTTCCTCCTCTCTTCCCATCCATCTCTGTCTCCCATGATTCTCTTGCCCCCCAAGCCCAGGAACCTTAGCCAAGCCTACCTTGTCCTGCCCAGATACAGGCCGTTTAATCAACCAGTCAGGTATGTCTTAGGCAGGTTTACAAAACAAGGATAAGTGTAACCAGATCTTGGGAGCCAGGAATACACATCAGACTAACCTCCAACACTTACCTTTTTTTTTTTTTTAACCTGAGTTCTAAGGATGAAACCCAGCTCATTATGCTTATAAGGCAAACACTTTACTGAGTTATCTCCCTAACCACAGAACATAATTTTTAACACAGGTGCTATGTTCTACCAAAGTTTCTTTTCATAATGTTATCAGAGACCCTCATGATTTCATTTTCAATGTTGCATTTTTAATTAAATTTACCAGGGTATTCACAATTATATCAGATGTCACTCCTCCAACAAATAAACTTTAGAAGCTCAACTTTTGCATTCAGGAAGTGGCAGGTGGAAGAAAATTAAGCTGTGAGCGGGAACAGACTGGACTGACGTCCTAATTGGAGAACCAGATGACCTTAATGTAAGCCTGGAACCAGTTGACTGTTTGCAAAATTCTTCAGTGGCTCATAGAACCAACAGCTGAAGATTATTTTTACCATGGGCATTATAAATGACTGAAATTAATTTAGGAAAACAGGCATCTAAATGGAAAGGCACTTCAAAGCACGATTGTGTAAACAAACGTTTGCACAGCTGCACGTGTCAAAATCCCCTTAAAATAACTTCTAACTTTGAAGTAGATGCTGTTGCTTCTTTGCCATATGTATATCATCTGCTTTTTATGTTAGTGACATCACTAAAATCCCCAGATGGGTGACAAATGTCCACAAACTCTTGGTGCAAATCCTTACTTCACTGTTGTCTTAGCAGCTTTCCATAACAAACAAATAACTGAGATAAACACATTTGCAAAGACCGAGGGTTTATTTTGGCTCACAGTTTTGCAGATTTCACCCCATGATGGATTGGCCTAAGGCAGGGCAGTACATCTTGCTGGGGAGCACATGGTACAGAGAAGCCACTTAACTCATAGGTAGTATATGGAATAGAGGAAGAGTTAAGGGAAGACGTCCAGTGACCCCCCCGACTCTGCTCCACCCCTAAAGATCCCATGAGCCCTCCCAAGTGCCAGCTGGTGACCAAGCCACAGGCTTTGGGAAAACACTTCAGATCTCAAACAGGACAATTATCAACTATGTTGAGAAAATACATCCTAAAACCAAATTTTTTTCCACCAACTTCATTTATTGTCATTGTTTTTGTTCTGGGTTTTGCCTTTCATTTGGTTCTGTTGCTGCTGCAATTATTACAGAAGTTTTGGGTTGCCAAGTAGCAAATAACACCATTATAACAAGAATACGTATGATCTGAGCATACCTCTTTTTCTGTACTGTTAGGTTCGCGGGTCCAGCCCATACTTGACACTCTAACCCCTACCATGTTCCTCACGGCTGGATAAGCTGAATCTCAAGGCTTTGGGAATCTTCCTGGCTGTTATGTGGCTCAGCACACAACAAGGCCTAACTGACTAGAAGCAGAGATGTTTAAAATTTTCTTTCTTTTTTTTTTTTTAAAGCAGTATCAAAGAGGAAGAGTGAGCTGGGGGTGTTGTAAGCCTTTAACCCCAGCACTAGACAAGCAGGGGCAGATATAAGAGTTCCAGAACAGCCAGTGCTACGTAGAAGAAGCCTGTCTGAAAAGGAGAGAAAGAGGAAGAAGGAGTGAGCTGCCATCGTTCACTCGGGATGCTGGGAATCCCCCGAGCAGCCAGCCTCCTGCATGTAGGGTTAAGTGTGTTACACGCAGAAAGAGCAGGAAGAGATTTGCACACTGTTGATTTTTTTTTTTCAGTGTCACAGTCTCTTGTAATAAGAATGGCTAGTATGTGCCGACTTAGGATATATTTCAATGATGGGATTGAAAGGGCTATGATCACTGGTCCTTTTTCATACTTAACCACATCAGAGCACAAATCTGTCCACACTGTGCATGCTCACTACATGTGACGGCCCAAAACGAAAGGATCCAGGACTGCTACATTAGTTTTCTCTGTGTAAAACCCATTTTCTTCATCTGTAGAAAGAGGAATAACCACTCTGCTCAGGAGTTGCAGGCACTGAAAGAGTTGGCGCACATAAACAGGGCTGAGTCAAGGGAGCTGTACCAGGATTACATATTATAGTAATCATCACTGCTTTCAGGGGGAAAATGTCTACTGTAATTTTTTTTTCAGCAAGTCCCCAGAAACCAGCACATCTCCCAAACCCTCCACAGCGATCAGTGTTCTCAAAACGTCCCATTTGTCATTTCTAGTGCCTTCACAGTTATGTTTCTGCAGGTAATAATTTTATTGCTACACCTTCAGCAATTTGCTTTTTGGGTGGCCATGTCTCACACTTAAAATCTGAAAGAAAAAGAAAGGAAAACGCAGGAGTGTTCCATGTGAACCGTCTTTTCATTCATGTCGCATTCCCAAGGCCGTTGCATTTCTGAAGCTGCAGCCAGGCTTTTCCATCTACCCCTTTTCACCTGATTTGGTTAGCTTAATCCCATAGCTCTACTTTTAAAGACCTTTTGTTAATCATTCTCTGCTAGTTTGGGATTATTTGTTATGAAACTAACAAGTCTGAATTTAATAATTGTAGGTTTGAATATCAGCACCACTGTTCACTAATTGCATGTTAGCGAACATAAAATTAATTCTGTTTTCTCATCTGTCAAATGGAAATCATAGTAAATATTTCACCTCATAGGAGTCTGGATGTAGTTAAACAATATAACTTACATCTTTTCCAATACAGCATTATATAAATAAAATATTGCTGTAAAATGTTTATTTAGGCAAGTTTATTATACATGACATAGCACTCAATATTAACACAGCACGCCCAATATTACTGTTTATAATAATTGAAAAATGCTACGGTCTTTGTCTATCATGATGAAAATAATCCTTTTACATCCCAGAAAAGACCTCTTGCAGGGATGGGGATTTAACTCAGTTGGACAGGGTGTGTTTAACCTACATGAGACCCATGTTATCCACAAAAAAAAGAGAGAGAAAGATCTCTTTCTAGGCAGGTAAGCATATGACAGATTCAACAGCTATAAATTTACAAGGAATCAATTCTAAGACTCCACCTATAGAAATGAAATTCCCTGTACTAAAAGTTAGGCCAATTTTATTTGACTCCTTGCACCCCAGATCTTTTCTGCGTGCATTACTTTTGTGTCTCAATCACATTTTATTCTTCGGTTCCTTCTGTATGCCTACACCAGTGACTCCACCTCAAAAACCAAACTCCTGAGCAGAAAACATGTCTTCAGTTTCTCGAATTGAATTAATAACAGCACAGCATCATGCACCCATGGGGATCAGGAAGTGTTCTCCAATGGCGGTTTTCCTGGCAGTAACCAATGTTCATTAAATACCTTCTAAGTGTGGGTGTTTAATAATGACGACAGCTATTGCTCCATCGAGGTTCGTACCGTGCCCGGCACTTCGTGGTGCCAGCAGTCTCCTCAGCCTATAAACTGATTTAACCCTTTAACAATCTGCTTTCATACTTACAAAGGAGAAACAGAGCCTCAGGGACGGTAAGTATTCATCCTTATCTGAACTGGTTTATAAACCCAGGAGAAGAAGCACTGCCATGCCTTTGGCTCCAGCCCGGACTCTCAGAGCAGTCTCTCTAGGCATGCGCACTCCCACAGGAGCACTCCGGGACAGAACTCACTGCCGGGAACATATTCCAAGATAACACACCGCGAGGGCTGTGTGAATCCTGCTCCATTTAAGAATGCAACCTGGTTGGGCGCGGTGGCCCACGCCTTTAATCCCAGCACTGGAAAGCAGAGATAGGCGGATCTCTGAGTTCGAGGTCAACCTGGTCTACAGAGGGAGCTCTAGGATGGACAGGGCTACGCAGAGAAACCCTGTCTCTGACTCCTGTCTTTATCACAGCCCTGTTCTGTGGATCCCTCTTCTCTCCTGTAACACCCGTGTAAGGTACATGATGTCCTACATTTTCTCTCTCAAAGTCAAATTTCTCCCTCTCTGCATTGTTTTCAAAGCACCCTCTACAAAAATGGACTCCTTCTCCTTTTCTGTCTGGTGGACTTTGGGAGCCTCAGGGTGCAGGGCGGTGTGGGGCCACGCTGCCTTACTCATTATGTTCGGATACTGGGGGAAAGACAGCACTTAGGCTTTCTCGCCCTCACTACGCAATCCCAAGCACCACCCCAGATGTCCTATTCACTATTGTTCTGGCAAGCCAGCCCGGTTCATCTTTCCCTTCCTCTGCTTTGTTTGTTTTTAAAGCTCTTTCATCACAGCTTTTCCCTTTGGGACTTAAGAAAGAGGGACAAAGGTGAAGCAGGAGTAACAGCCACGTCTCACCACATTCTCCACAGCGCTGGGCAGCCTGTGCTGTCACACACCTCCAGCCCTGACCTGAAATGAACACCCCTCTTCCTGCTGCCCTCAGGACCAGGTCTAACTGTCACGTGATTAACTAGTCCCACCGCCACCCTCACCCCTTTGTTGCATTTCTCCTTCCTAAACATTTTCATCCCGATCAGGCACTGTTCCAGAAATTGCTAACAGACACTGTCCTTCTTCTAAGAGCCACAGTCCATGACAGCTGCCAGGCTCTTCCTCAAAAAAGCCTACTGGGTGGTCAGTTCTTTAAGAGGTCAGCTCATGTTCTTCTTCATCCAGAACCAGTCATGCTCTAGTGATCACTAAATGCCTCCATACACAGAGTTTCATCGACAGTCATTCAGGGAGAAACCCATCATTCTCTCTTAGAGTCCATAGGCTGAGGCTGAGTAGCAGAGAAAAGACAGTTCCGTGTGCAGCGCTGGATATTCTCCAGCTTCAGATGCATCACCTCAAAAGACTCTGAGACTGTTATGGATGCCACCGACAAAATGGACACCTACCCTAGGACCTCAGACTCCAAAAACCACTGGGGTCAGAACATGCACCCCCACATCACTGAAGGGGTACCATTTTGCTCCCTTTTCTGAGCATCCACAGAATCTTATGTAAATCACTCCCACCTCCCACACCGTTAATTATGTTCATAGCTGCCTGCCTTTCTCCATCACTACACCCTAGGATAAAGCCAACATCTTGCTCATGTTTATAATCAACTACCCCTCTCCCACTTCACAGATGCTCCACAACGTTTGCTGTGTGGAGATATTCTAAGATAGACAAGGGTCACACATGGAGAGTGTTTATTGATACTTAAGCTCAGGTTCATACACAAAGGGGACTCCAAAAGAAAATCTTCCAAGTCTACCTGCCCGGCATTGTTAAAAGCAGCAGATGTTTTCTTCTCCTGCTCTTCCACTGGGCGTAGTAATGACTCCTAGTATAACAGTATAGTGTTTTCTTTGTCCTGTCTACACTGGGAGATGCTCAAGGATGAGAGCCTGAGTAATTCATCTCTGTGATACTTGGGTAACAGATGTTTCTTGAACGCATGAAGATAGCATTAACTAAATGGTCCACTAAAAAGTGGGGCAGAATGACATTGGCTCTAAGCGTGCCAGTGTCTTGGAGCTGTAGACCACTAGTGTCCAAAGATGCTTCAGAAGGGAAGCCCAGATCCCTCATTTTCAAGAGAGAGACTAGAGAGGTTGAGCAGCTTGCACAAGGTCAAGGCCACTGAGCCAGAATGTAGACCTTGGGTCTTCCGGTTCCAGGTTCAGGATTCCTATCCCTCTGAGAATTTGAGATAAAAAGGAGAGAAGATTTTAAAATCTTCTGAAATCTTCCCCTGTCTCCATTAACCCAGGATCCTCAGACTGTTACTCTCCTCCAGAACTTTATGGGAATTGGGAAAATTTTAGACTGAAATGAATAGAACACTTAAATCCACCAATGTTTTCTCTGTTCCTCTCAACAGTTGCTTCCACTTGGAGTGTACCTTCTCCTGAGAGCTGTACAGTTTTGTTATGAAGGACTTTCACTGCTAAGTTATTTAATTATAGAATTTTCAAGCATATAAAATCTCTAAAATCAGGAAATCATTTAAGCAACTCATAGAATGGCTATATAATGATTGTAATAACAGCTATTCAACAACTCATTAAAATTGTATCTTGATAATAGAATAATGAAATTAAAACTATTAACAAACATTTAATGAATATTTACCATATACCAATCACTATTTAGGGGCTTTATATATATTGTCTTGGTTCCGATGGACCTAGAAAAGGAGGTTCTACTATGGACTCCATTTTACACATGAGGACAGTAAGGCCAAGAGACACTGAGAAACTCACACAAAATAATACAAATAAAGAGGGCAGTATTTATCCATTAAAGAATTTTGAAAAATATTGAGTACGCTTAGAAAACAAAAGCCCACTTCTAAATCCACTAACATGAACTTGTTGGTTCTTGTGGTTTGAACGTGAACTGTTCCCCATAGGTTCATGTATCATGGAAGTAGTACCACCTTGTTGGAGGAAGGTCCTGAGAGCTGACTGACCTTGAAGGAAGGGGTTGTTGTTTTCTGTTTTATTTTAATTATTATTGTGTCTGTATGATGTGTGAGTGTTGCCCAAATTCTGCATGTGATTGCAGAGTTCAGTTCTATGTAGTCAAGTCTTTCCTTCCACGTTTACCTGGTTTCCAGGGATTGAATTTAGGTCATCAGGCTTACACAGCAAGCATGTCACCTACAGAGTCATCTCTCAAGTGGCACCTTGAAATTTCATACCCCGCTCCACACTTCCTGTTCACTTTCAGCTTTCTAACCATAGAAGTAATGTGACCTTTCTCATCTGATGCTGTGCCTTCCCTGCCACAATAGAACAAGTCCCTTAAACTGTAAGCCAGAATGAACTCTTCTTCCCTTAAATGTCTGGCATTTTGTTATAGCAATGAGAAAGAAACTAAGACGAGAGTTGAGTTTCCAACAAGAGGCTAGAGGAGACCTTCAAGCCATACCAATGAATACCTTAGAAAAATGGGGAAGTGGAAGAATCTGAGTCATCAGCTACCCATACTATACTTTCATCTCCTCTAAGCCTAGAACAAGGCTTTACACTGCTCCTGCCTTTACCGGTAAGGGGCTTCCCACTTTTTGATCCAAAGTAAAAGGATAGCCTCTCCAAGAACCTCCCCAGAAAGAGGTTGAGAGGAAATTTTGCACCCTCTATGCAGAGCTGCAATTTCCCTCAGAAATAAAGAAACTTCCACCCAACCTCAGACCTCCAGTCTCTATGCCAGGACTTCAGATGATTTCACATTCTGTGGAAACAGCCGAGGCCAGAGGTGAACACAAGAGTTCCTTGCTCACTTTCTTCTCCTGGCCCACTCTGTCTGGAATCTCCCCGGAATGATCTAAAGTTGGGAGAATGAGTAGAAAATCAACACCTTGAACTGCATCTGGCTTCTACTTCACCCTGCTTGACCATTACCCACCACTGTACTCACCTGCTCCCTGGGTCCATATTGCTTTCTTTAGAAATAGTCCCTACTTCCTATCGCCATAGCTTTCCAGGAGCATGCACACACAGGCCCTCACAGACAGAACGACAACCACCATCCCCTACACACATTCAAGTGCAGGACACACCTAGACACAATTCTTGTATAAGAAGGAAGGAAGTCAGCAGGCACGCTTCTACGAGGCTGCTCTTTCATTCTTTGCTGGCCCTTCTTCCTCCGCCTGAATCCCACAGAGGGTCCCAGAACTCAGTCCTGCACCAAATTCCTCTTCCAATTACTCCTCCGCTGAATGATGTCAAACAAGTCAGATAGTAAGCTGGCAGTCCCCAAATGTGTATTTCTAGCTACCTCTTATAAGTCAACAATGTTTACAGATTGATTGCCCCTCTATTTTATCTGGAGAAGCAAAGCTCTCTCCATCAAATCTTTCAAAAATAAATACAATTTTAAAGAGGGAGAGAACAAAAAAAAATGTGGTTTAAAATATTTTTCAAAGAAGTTTAAGAGAGTTTAATTATGCTTAGCAGGACTGAGTTTTGTATCATGAATAAGTATAATAAAAATAAAACCATATAGTCGGGCATGGTGATCCATGCCTGTAATCCCAGCACTCTGGGTGGCAAAGGCAGGCAAATCTCTGTGAATTCGAGGCCAACCTGGTGTACAGAGAGAGTCCAGGACAGCCAAGGCTACACAGAGAAACCCTGTCTCAAATGAATAATCAATCAGTCAATCAATCAATCATCTATTTTGTAGTCTTCTCTACTTAATCTTTCACATTGGTGAGGGGAGCACATTTTTGCCACTGCACCTGTGGAGGGCAGAAGATGACTTGCTGAAGTCTGCTCTCTTCCAGCTTGTGGGTTCTAGGGATCAAACTCATGTTCTCAGGTTTAATCACCTTGCTACCCAGTTTATTTTCTTTTAAAGTATATTAAAATTTGCCTCCTCATCACCTTAGTATACAAGCCGTTCCACCAGCTTGCCCTAAGGGACCTAGCAATTGCTTAAGACATGATCTGCCTTCTGGCAGGTGCGACAGGTCTATGCCGATTATAGAGGGCTCTCTGTTCCCAGCGTCTCCTCAATCTGTTCTTTGTGCTTCCCTTTTTTCTCTGTGCCCCCCTTTTCTCTGCTCCCACCTCTCTAACCCCAGGGTTCTACTCTCCATCTGTCCGCCTGTCTACATGTCCACTCTCCTGCCTCTATCTTTTCCCAGGAACTTACCCCTCTTCTCCAGTAAACTTCTTATACACCAGGTCTGTTGCATAGCATAATTACTCAGGGACACACTTCGGCTTGGGCCCTCCAAAGGTACCCCCTCACCGCATTATGTTTCATAATACCTCCACACCCTAAATATCTCTAACAACCCCCAACAGCACGTAAAAGAACCATCTTTGTCCAGGTTTATCCTGTAAAGGAACTGAAGCCCCATGAAAAGGTGCAGCAAAAGTGTAGCTCAGTGAGGCAACACAGCCTGTCGTCCACACTCAACCCTTGGGAGATCACCCAGACCCTACTGCCCCTCTGACCTCAATTACTGGCAGTTCCTAAGATTCACAGCAAAGGAAAGTGTGTGCTGTGTCTCAATACCTGGCGAAGGGGAGGTAAGGGCTTACTGTGGCTCGCAGTTTGAAGGGTCACAGTCCATCACGGTGGGAAGAACGGGTGCAGGAGCAGGAGACAAACGGTCGCTCAGTTTCATCTGCAGCCAGGGAACAGAAAGATATGAATGCTGGTGTTCAGTCCACTTTCTCCTTTTTATTCATTCTCAGTTCCTATCCCACATTCGGGGCGTGTCTTCCTTATCAATTGGACCCCTCAGGAAACATCCTCAGGTATATCCAGAAGCATATTTCTATGATGATTCTAAATCCTGCCAAGCTGACAGTAAAGATATATCACCACAGAAGCAAAGTGTTGGGTCTGGATTTCAAGTTCTGCTCTTCACAGGACTTTTAGTCTCCAGCCTTTGCCATCTCAATAACATCTGGTTCACTTTATACGTCTCTGCAGGGAAGTTTGGTCCTCTCATGAAAAAATATATTGGAAAGAGATACTCCAGGGCAGGGTTGACAACTGAACTTGTCATCAGAAACCCTGGATCTTATCTCTCCATTCGTCTTCATCATCAGCTCTGTCTCTAAAATTTCTCCTGGCTTACATTGGAATCTGAAGTTCTAGCCTTCTTCAGGTAGAGTTCATCTTTCAGTCTCACATCAGAAGGAAGCAAGAGAGAACTAGTAAGCCCTCTTCTGTCTTTAAAAGGTCTTTTAATAGTGGCTTATGCCTGGGCATGCATATGAAAACACAGAGTACCATAGCACAGTCACCTGCACATTCACAGGCCAAATCTCAAAGACAAATACATACATACCTTTTCAAGAAGTTCCACACAATCAGTCAATTTAGATTTTCTTTCTTTTTTGTTGTTTGTTTGTTTGTTTTGAGACAGGGTTTCTCTGTGTAGCCTTGGTTCTCCTGGACTAATTTTGTAGACAAGGCTGGCCTCGAACTCACAGAAATCACAGGCCTGCACCACCGCGCCTGGCTCAATTTAAGTTTTCTGAAAACTTCATAGTATTACCAAAGCAAGATGCAAGGAAGGCAGGAGTCACAGTCTGAGCCCTAACTGGTTAGTGCCTATCTAAACTTGTCCATTTATTTCCTGCTGCAGAGACACGTGTTCATTAGTGAACATTCTAGTTAAAATAGTTAAAATATAGAAATGGGGCTGAAAAGATGGCTCAGAGGTTAAGGCTGCTCTTCCAAAGGTCCTGAATTCAATTCCCAGCAACCACATAGTGGCTCACAACCATCTGTAATGAGATCTGGTGTCCTCTTCTGGCCTGCAGGCAGGACACTGTATACATAATAAATCTTAAAAAAAAAAAAAAAGAACTATTTAAAAAACAAAAACATAGAAACAGTCTATATGTCTCTCAACTATGTATAGATAATGAAAATGTGGTGTCTATGTGCAATTAAATTTTACTTAGCTGTAAGGAAAAATTAAATTGTAAATTTTGCAGATAAATTGATGGATCTGAAAAGCCTTATGTGCAATGAAGCAACCCCAGACTCAGAGAGACAAATACCACATGTTCTCATTCATCTTATAATAAGTGTTTATATGTGTGTGATTAGCCTGGAGTGTCTGTAAAATGTAAGATACTAGAAAGGTACTGTTGCTGAGAAGGAAGACAAGAGTGGGAAATGGTTGGGGATGCTCTAACTAACTCTAAGGATGTTCAAAAAAGTCATATGGAAACCTGCTATTTCATAACATATACAGATATAGACATACAGATATATATAAGGAATTTAATTGTAGTTATCCTATACAGACGATAATATTCCACCAGAATCCATAAGTTATCAGATTTTAAAAACTCAGGATCAGATATAGAATACCTCCCCTAGAGGTATCAAAATGTAGAAAGTAAGTGTGAACAGAGTTTTCAGCCACAAAATGGCACATCAATATCATTGCCTGCTCCAAAGATCAGAGACCTACAGAGAAGAAGGTTCAGAAGGGTTGTAAGGGACAGATGTTGGGGAGAACAAAGCCAAGTCTCTTTGGATATGACAGGACCACGGTGCTCACCACCACACAGCAGCCTCAGTTGCCTGCACAAAACCTCTGTAAGATCAAGCCATTCAACGTTCTAGCATGGAGAGGGAAGGGCTTTAGATGAACCCCAGCCGAACTGAAGAGCTATTGACAGTTGACGGTTCCTGGAAGAAGGAGAGTCAGTTTTCTTTAAGAATGTGGCTCCTGTAATTTGCCATGCTCCAGTGGGTGGTCCTATACCTCTGAGAATAGGAGCAGCTCACCTTGGTGGATTTTTTTTTCAATGGGGTGATGGTGGGGAGCTGGAGGGGGATCTAGGAAGAGCTTGGGGAGAAAGAGAAGGTATGAAGATGATTAATATGCATGCTATAAAATTCTCAAAGAATTAACAAAGTATTTTTAAGCCTCATTGTATAACCAAACCAAATTGCAAGGAAAGCTGAATACATTGTCTATGATTTAGCTGGCCAATCTCCACCCAGATTGAACAGTTATCATATCATAAGGCATTCATGTGGTGGTCAGAGAATACTATTTGTATCATTATTTCTCAAATATTCTCCATCATCTATCTATCTATCTATCTATCTATCTATCTATCTATCTATCATCTATCTACTACCTATCTATTATCTACAATTTATCTACCTATCTATCTGCTATATACAATTGCTCTACTATTTACAATGTATCTGTTGATCTGCTATCTACAATCTATCTACTAGCTATCTATCTACTAGCTATCTATCTACCTATCTATCTATCTATCTGTTTGTTTTTCAAGCAAGGTTTCTCACTGGCCTGGATCTTGCCAAGCAGACTAGTCTAGCTAGTCAGTAAGCCTTGAGGATCTGCCTGTTTCTGCTTCCACAGCACTAGGATTACAAGTACCTGTCACCATATCTGGCTTTTCAAATGTAGTTCTGGGAATCAGACTCAACTCTTCATCTTCCTTGTGCATATTGTCTAAACATACCTTCTCCTCAACGACTCTGAGATCTTTGCCCCTCTATCTAAAAACTTTTCTTCGCCCTTGTATCTCATTTGCTTCTATGGATTTCCAAGACATGCACAGTAGTGATTGTTGACAGTTTTACAACAGGCTAATAATAACAGCTACAGCTGACATGGCTCTGACCCACCATCCCATACAACAGAAACTCGGAGTTTTAGCTAAGTACATGGCCAGCTGGACATAAGTTCCATCCTTCTAATGCAGCTTAACACCATTATGTCTTGGGGCTGTAACCAGGTATTGTATGTGTGACTTGTAGGTCATACTATTTAGATAAAGCATCTCCTCCTCTGATTAACTCCCTTTCTTGACATCTCAAGTATGCTGAAGGCTGGAGGAACCACCTTGGTCTAAAATATGGAAGCTTCATGCTGCCTAGGAAACTCTGTATAGCTCCAAATCTTGTACACCTGCACAGCACTGTGATACCATCTGCTGGCCTTCGAGCACTCTTTGATACAGCAACTTAGTTATGCCCTAGCTGAATATAATAACCTTTATATTGAGGGCTTATTATTGAATAAACACTGTACATCATATCATTTAATCCCCACAATGTCATTATGGGAAAAATAATATTAGACGAGAAGAAATAAACACAGGAAGGCTTTGCAACTTGCCCAAGGCCACACAGCCAGTAAGTAATAGAGTGAGACTACTGTCAAATTGATTTAGAAGCTAAACTGTTAATGACTTCCTGTATCTTTGGTTTTGTTCCATAGCCAAAATAGACATAGCGTATCGTAGAATGCTCAATAACCATTTGTTGAATGAGGGCTTGGTTGGTTCTAGGTTAAAAAAAAAAAAATCTTGTTTTGTTTTGTTGTTTGTTTGTTTGTTTGTTTGTTTTTTAGTTCCTAACTTTGGCATAATGCAATTGCTTCTCCCTACCCAGTAGCACGGTAACCTTATTTCATGCAGAACACTCTCCTGGTTGCTTAATAACTGACAAATGTATCATCAGAGAATACTGTATATGCAATCACTCACTGTCTATGTCTCCATCCATCCTAAGACACAAGCAGCAGAGAGTCTCCATGCAGCAATTGGGGAAAGTATGTAGCCTGCCATTGTCATCTGTACTTATTTACACAGCTGTACTTTCCCTTGTTCAAGCAGAAGACTGTGGCCCAGAAACCAGAGATGGAAATAAAATTAGGGAGCTTTTTGATGACTGCTGTGAAGGATCCTGCCTGGGACCTCAGCAGGGATGTGGGGTCCAGGGACTTTCAAAGTCTTTCTTTGTGTTAAAGGTACTGGTGCAAAATGAATGGTGCTCAGGCCTTTGGGCTGTGGGGGAGGTTATTACAAAGTACCGATGTCCTGCTGTGAGGATTGAATTCGTTCCTGTCCTTGGGGATCTTATCAAGAGCCCAGAGATAGAATACAGATTGAGCAGTTCGCCTGAACTGTTTCAGAGTTGCCTTCAACCTTCTGGGAAAACCTAGCTGCAAACACAAATCAAGAGGAAGCTGAAGAATTCTTTTTTTTTTTTTTTTTCCAAAGGGTCTTCAAACAGCCAGGCTTTATTTCTTCAAGTCAGGAGACAAAAAGAAGAAATTGGAGCCAACTTTCTTTCTAATGAAGCTCTACAGACCTCCCTAAATACGGCACAGATGCTGTGATGAGCACCAACAGGCTCTTCAGTCAGGAGCCCTTGAACTTAGTGGCAATTAGAGAGTGATTTTTGAAACTGAAAATTTTAAAACAAAACAAAACACAGAGTAAGACCATAAAAAATGATGTAATTCTTCAGAAAGTTGTGCAATAAAGCTGAGTTCTTTTTTCCCTCAGTAAAGTCAAAATAAATCCATTCTTCTCTTTCAACCTTCTGCTGACATACACTCAAGATCAACTCAAAAGTAAGCATTACTTTGTTACAGGACATCAATTGGGGGACAATGTCTCAGGACTCCATAGAACCATATGCCTCAGGATAAGGTACAGAGGTAAGAGGGACGAACCAACCACCCAGAGCGATGAATGTGTTAGGAGGAATACAGACCTTGCTAGTCAGTTTGGGTGCAGCCAAATCTCACAGGAGAGGAGGGGTGGGTGGAGGTTGGGTGATAGTCCGGGATAATTTTAGTTTCAAGTTCACCCAGCCACAGTCAACATCAGAAAGAAAAGTCAACATCTTTTCTTCCAGACCCAGGGTCCATATTTATGATCTCATGGATAACTTTAAGAGGATAACTTGAAGAGGACACTGTGCAGCAAGCACAGTAGCACTCAGACAGAGACAGATCATAGCCTGGATCCTGAGGAAAAGAAAGAATGCTGCTTTAAAACACGGACCAGTGGAAGAGCTGAACTCTCAGGGAAGACTAAGAGTTCAATGTCTGTGATAGTCTAACAACCATTAATAAATACCTTCAAGGAAGAAAAGCAACATAAATTCATAACTGTGCATTTATTAGGCAACCATGGAAATCCTACCGAGTATTAGAATATATCAGCTAGTTATAAATACATATTTATATTTTGCTATGTATGTGTGGGTTTGTGTGAGCACATATGCACATGTGTGTCCAAGTATGTATGTCTGTGCACATATGGAAGTCATAGAGGGAGTTGGGAGTCCCCTTCTATCATTCTCCACCTATTCCTTTGAGGCAGGGTCTCACCCTGAACTTGGAACCCATATTTTTTCATTTTAGTCAGAACCAAATCCCAGGGATCATCCTATTTCTACCTTCGGGAGCTGGGTTTGTAGGTGTCTATGAAAAAGTCCCACTTGTTATGTTTGTTATAATGCATGATTATGCCATACAACATATCTGGTATGGGGGAGGGGAAGGGGAGAGGAGTTAGGGTCTCCAAGAGGAGAGATAGATGATTGGACATGTAGACAGACAGATAGATGGGGACAGAGCCATGAGGGCAGAGAAGGCTGAAGAGAGAAAACATAGAGACAGAGGGAGAACAGAGAGACCAAACCCAGAGAGCTTGGATGGCGGGTCCTTTTCTATCCCTCCCACCCCCACCCTGCACGCATCTGGTGCACCTGGCAGTGGAGGCAGATGATGACATAAGACATTATTAGGCTCCTGAAGGCAGGCCAGCTGAATCACCTGTACACTAACAATGTTGGTTCTGGAATCCAGACTGTTATTCTCATTAATGCAAAGCAAATGCTCTTCACCAGTAAGCCATCTCTCTCATCCCTAAGTACACATTTAAAAAAAAAAGCAAGATTAGCAAAAACAGTTGTGAAGAACAGAATGGTAAGGACTTTACATTATACACCTATAAAGATTAAAACTGTATTAGTATTCAGTGAATATGCAAACAGACCAGTGACTATGAAAACAGACTGGTCAGTTAGATTAGAAAGTCCATAATTAGACCTATATATTGTAGAAATGTATTAATTATAAATATAGCATATAAATCTGTAGAAAAAGTGAAGCCTATTGATTAAATTGTGTTAGATAAGGCACCTGGAAAAAAATAAGTTGTATTCACACTTTATTTTCTATGGCAAGATCATTTCAGTTATGGTAAATATTTAAATTTTAAAAATTAAATATTAAAATTCAAAGAAAAAAAATCACTGACTTGTTTTTATCAAGGAATGGAAATGGTTTTCAGAGTACTATAAAAATTCTCAGAAACAGAGCAGGGCACGGGGGCGCATGCCTGTAATCCCAGCACTCAGGGAGGCAGAGGCAGGCTGATTGCTGTGAGTTTGAGGCCAGCCTGGTCTACAAAGTGAGTCCAGAACAGCCAAGGCTACACACAGAAATCCTGTCTTGAAAAAAACAAATAACAAAAAGAAACACACAAAAAAATTTCTTATTGAGTGAAGTTTCTAAAAATAAGACCAATACGTCAATAGATAAACAGACAGAAGATTTGTCACAGGTGAGTATTCCTGGGGTCAGAAGGTGCTATCCATGCTACCCTTGGGAAAAGCATGCTTACCAGCTGTTGAACTGTGCCTTACAACACCCAAATACCAGACAAGATGTGCCCCCTAGTGCAATAGTGGCACAAACATTGAAGGAAACAGTGTAACTAACTGCTTTTTAATTGTGTTTTTCAGCTCATTCCACAGGAGGGAATTCATGCCTGGTATTATGAACATGACCAAAATCCTGTGGCTAGTGAAGTCACAGGCCCTTGGAAGAATCTACTATCGATGTTTCAAAAGCTTGAAGCGTAATCCAGCTGCCTTCTAAAGTCTACATACACTATAACCATAGGATAATGCTGCTCTCTGCCTTGGTCAGAAAAGCTTCTTTTTGCCATGGGCAGGACTTAATGAAGGCATTCTCAACTGAGCAAAATGATGAAAATAACTGACTGTTGCACGCTGAACCCTCAATCATGCATATTGAGGAGACATCTATATCACTTCTGCCAAGGATCAGAGAATATCATTGTCTTAGTTACTTTTCTATCGCTGTGACAAAACATTATGACCAAGAAAATGTATAGAAAAAAAAAGCATTTAATGGGACTTGCAAGTTTCAGAGGGTGAGTCTGTGACTATTATAACAACTGGCAGGCAGGCATGGCATTGAAGCCGAAGCTGAGAGCTTATATCTCACCCAGAAACATGAGAGAGCTAACAGGGAATGACCTGGGCTTTTGCAACCTCAAAGCCTGCTCCCCAATGACACACCTTCTCCAACAAAGCTACACCTCCTAACCTTTCCTGTTGTTGGATATTAACCTTTATTATTGATTTAGCTTTTAGTTAAACAGTGGATCTTCCTAAACCAGCTGTATCCCCAAATCCCCACCCAGAGACTAGGATGTATTTAATTAACCTAGAGCACAATGCTGGGCAATAAGTAGTTACTCCGTCCTAAACCTCCAAGCCTGCATTATTTCCTCCCATTCAGATTTCCCACATTATACTTGCTTTTAGTCATATCTTAGGTCTGGTTCAGCTCTTCTAATGGGTCCAAGTCCTCTCCTGCCAATCTCTACCCTCCAACTCCTCCCACTTGCTTCTTTCTTCTCCCCTCCATACCAGGATGTCCTACCCTGTTCTCTCCATTGCACAGCATTGGCTGGTTGTTTTATTGAAATTACAGAACAAATGGTGGCGTGTTTACAAAACTTGAGACAGGTGATGCTTAGAATAAGCATCACAATGCAATGTCCTGATTGAAACCAGATAGTGTGGTAGTGAAATCAGCATTTGAATGAATAAGGGTAAATTGTATACATTCCAGAACATTATACCAGCACTTTGCCAGACAGTTCCATCAACTGGGGAACCAAGTATTCAAATATGTGAGCCTATGGGAACCATTCTCAATCAAACCACCACAGGCATAGAAAAGAGGAGAAAGATTTAATTTTTTTTTCATATTTCTTTTTTTATTGTGAATAGCCATCTTTTTTTAATTTCTATTTTTTAATATTAGTTACAGTTTGTTAATTTTGTATCCCTGCTGTATTCCGCTCCCTCTTTCCCTCCCAATCCCACCTTCCCACCCTCATCTCCTCCCTGCCCCTTTCCAAGTCCACTGATAGGGGAGGACCTCCTCCCCTTCTGTCTGATACTGGTTTATCAGTTGTTTTCAGGACTGGCTGCAAAATCCTCCTCTGTGGCCTAATAGGGCTGCTCCCCCCTCGGGGGGGGGGGGGGGAGGTCAAAGAGCCTGCCACTGAGTTCATGTCAGAAACAGTGAGGGGAAAGATTTTAAATTCAGAGGATGAAAGCAGGGGCTATGAAGTTCTGTGTGCTGAATATGACATGCTATTGTGATCCTGAGCACACAGCTGCTGTGACTGTGTACACAAGAAGACTGGGCCCTTCGACATTTAGTCGTGAATGGGGGGAGGGGCTCACCTCTCCCTAAGCGTTCGGCAGCTAATGGTTGAGAGGGAGTCATTTTCTTCTGTGCTGTAGCCACTGCGCCAGTAAATAAATCCGCACTCATGCTCATATAAGCAACCCTAATTAAGCTCAGTGAGAAGCGGGTAAACACATGTGAACACATGCACACACACTAAAGTAGGAGAGGGACTAGTTGTAAAGAAGAGTGTCTGGAGGAATGAGAGAAGAATAACAGAGGGAAGTGGAGGGTGAATAGATTGCATATATCATATACATGCATGAATTTGTAAAAAAAAATATTTTTTAAACAAGATACAGCATAGAATGGCTTCTAAAGCTATCATAAGATGCTCAGTATCATTCATTGGGAGATAAGTAAATAAAACTAATAGCTTTTCTTTTTGCCTACTAAGTTCGCAAAACTAAACCTTCACAAAACAACTCACAGAGGAAACAGAAGTATCAATATATTATTTTAGGAGTATAAATCAATAACTTCTACTGAGAATACTTGGACGACATCAGTCGAACTTTTCACGTGCATGCATCTTTTGACCACAAAACTTCTCTTCCAGAACTGCTTCCTGATAGTGTGTCTGCTTGTGCCCAGAACAATGTACACATAAAATATTGTCTATAGCAATTTGAATAATATCAAAAGACTAGAATCATCTGATTATTTTATTAGGTTGCTGTCGAAGAATTTCTGTATCTGTGAAGAAACACCATGACCACACCAACTCTTATAAAGGAAAGCATTTAAATGAGGCTGGCTTACAGTTTCAGTCCATTATCATTATGGTAAGAAGCATGGTGGCAGATAGGCAGACATGGTGCTGGAGAGGTAGCTGAGAGTATTACATCTAGATCTACAGGCAGCAGGAAGAGACAGTGAGCTACTAGGCCTGACTGGAACATCTGAAACCTCAAACCCCATTCTCTAGTGACACACTTCCTTCAACAAAACCAGACTTACTACAAGGCCACACCTCCTAATAGTGTCACTCCCTATTAGTCTGTGGAGGCCATTTTTATTTGGACCACCATAGGGGTTGATAACTTAATAATAGCTATTACTCAGAATGTGGTGTATGGTAAGTGATTCTTGTTTGCTTTGTTCACTGATATATCAAAGGTGAGAGAAGTACTTCAAATCTACTACAGTCTCAATATGTTGTGCCCGAATCGAGATACCCCAAAAGACCACCACCAGGAGCTGAGTCCGTTGCAAACCACATGAGGATCTTTTTATTGTAAATCATTACAAGCTGCAGCTCGGGCTCACACCGCCCACCGCCAAAGTGGTGAGAGCCCAGAGCCCTGTGCTCAGCTTAGTTGGGTGATTTAAAGATTCTGGTCCCTCCCAGCATGACCAAGGCAGGGGAGATTCCTGCCTGGCATCTATTGGCCAAAATGCTGCATTTTGAATTGATTGGCTATAGGAAGGTCCCCATACCGTTAATGGTCTGGTGTTCCTCCCTAGGGGGATGGGCCAGTTTCCTAGCAACTATATCTCTAGTGAGTGGGAAAAGAATGCAGTAAGGCGGGTTCTTCCCCTCAGGGCATTGCTGGACTTCACCCAGCTAGTTTAGGCCTTAAACTTTAATATTAGCCACTGATTTTTAATCTTTTGGTGTCTCAAATAAATACCTGTTCAGAAAAAGGAAATATTCTTAAGCAAAAATAAAAAGAATGCAGAATCTTTTCAAATAAAGACATGAAATGATATTCAAATATTAAGGGAAAACAAAAATAAAAAAACACCATATATAATATAATATAAACAAGATACAAAAGAGTTGGAGCTGGGGTTAGGTTGTAGTAATACAGAAACATTTCAACATATAACAATGTGTCTTTGGTTCTTGGATCATACAAATACATTTATTCAATAAATAAATAATGTGAGTCATTTAAAAATATAAATGACTCACTGTCTGTCACAGTGATGGCTGCATATGCCTATATGTAAGTTATATAAGTTAAGACTTATGAAATTATACATGTTAACTGTATATCAAGTATACTATAAATATTTTTTTAAAGAAAAATAGGGTGAGCTAGGAAAAGATTGACTATTCAATCAATGGAACATTTTGCTACCATTTTAAGAAACAACAAATTCCAACTGGAGTAACATACTGGATGAAAAACAAAAGCCCTGTTAAAAATGTTGGAAGAAGAACAGTGGTGGCACATGGCTTTAACTTCAGCACTCGGGAGGCAGAGGCAGCCAGATCTCTGTGAGTTCAAGGCCCTCCTGGTCTACAAAGTGAGTTCCAAGACAGCTAGGACTACGCAAAAAAAACAAAAAACAAAAACAAAAACCTTTGTCTTGAATAACAAAAACAAAACAAAACAAAACGTTGGAAGAAGCTGGATTAGTACTCCTCTTTGGAAACAGAGGCAGAAGGATTACCTTAAGTGCAAGGCCAGCCTCATGTACAAAGCCAGTTCCAGACTAACTAAGGCAAAATAGAAAACAGTGTCTCAAAAATCAAAACAAAACAAAACAAAAAATAGTGGATGTGGGGGCACGGTCCTTTAATGCCAGCACTCCAGAGGCAGAGACTAAGGCAAATCTCTGATTTTGAGGCTAGCCTGATCTACAGATGAGTTCCAAGGCTTGGAAGCCAGGGCTACACAAGGAAACTGTCTCAAAAACAAACAAACAAGCAAATAAATAAATTAATTAATTAATAAACAAAAAAGTTGAAAGAAAATGTTGGCGAGTACGGTACACTTTTATAATTACTGAATGGAGGAAGCCTTGCCAAGAAATACTCAAAACCCAGCAGCCATAGAGGAACAAGGAAGAATAAGAGATTTACCATCTAACAAACCAAACTTCTCTGACAAGAAAGAAAATCTCATCTGACGTCCAGGATGGTATTGCTTGTACCGTATCAATCCCAGCGAGATACATTTGGATGGGAAGCACAAGTGGATCCTCCGCCTGTCTGCCTCATTGCCCCACCCAGACCAATGAAATCCCTTCTCAGACCGTAATGAAATGCATACTAGCATAAAACCCAATCCAAAAGATCACGGAGGCACCCACTCACCTTCAAACATAGATGCGTACTTTGTACTTTTTAATTTCTAATTTTAATTTTGTGTGTCAATTATGTGTGTCTGCGTGTGGGGGGGTGTCTCTGCCTGTGGTGGTGTTGTGCCCAAATCGTGATACCCCAAAAGACCACCACCAGGAGCGGAGTCTGTTGCAAACCACATGAGGATCTTTTTATTACAAATTACAAGCTGCAGCTTGGGCCCACACCCCCAACTGCCGAAGCGGTGAGAGCCCAGAGCTCTGTGCTCAGCTTGGTTGGGTGATTTAAAGATTCTGGTCCCTCCCAGCATGCCCAAGACAGGGGTGACTCCTGCCTGGCAAGCATCTATTGGCCAAAATGCTACATTTTGAATTGATTGGCTAGAGGAAGGTCCCCGTACCATTAATGACCTAGTGTCCCTCCAAGGGGGATGGGCTAGTTTCCTAGGAACTGTATCTCTAGTGAGTGGGGAAAGAATGCAGTAAGGCAGGTTCTTCCCCTCAGGGCATTACTAGACCTCACCCAGCTAGTTCAGGCCTTAAATACCAATAATAAGGCTGATTTTTAATCTTTTGGTCTCTCAGTGTCCTTGAAAGAAAGACAAAGTGGTGGGTTGATCCATTTTAGGAGCAACTTAACCACACCTGCCAGGTGTGGCTACCTGGGGGGGCAACACATGACATCATAGGTTGCTAGGCAACCCAGGAGCAAGCTGCCTAAATACTAACATTTCCTCCCTTTTTTTATAATTAAAAAATGAGGAACTTGGGCTGCTTCTCAAGTAAGGCAAGTTAAAGTATGTAAGTTTAGGTTCATTGGAAGCAGCTCTTGGTTGCATGCAAGGAGGTAAGAAAGAGAGAGAGAGAAAAATATAATAGTAACAAAGTGTCTAGATTACATGGTCAAGAGGAGGAGGGGAAGCCCCTGCCCTGAAAAATTTAGAGTAGAGAGTTGCCAGTAGAGAGCTGCCAGCCACGCAAGGCAGCAGGTAGGGATCGAGGAATGCTGGGAGAACCTGGAGCTGTTTGTCCTGGGCCTGAAGCACACCATTCCAGCCTTTTGTTAATATTAAGTGAATAACGGGTGTTATTCTGGCTACTTCCTGCTGACACTGGAAGCAATTAAAAAGGCTTTGCTTTGGAACTATTTTCTAAAAAAATTGAGGCCAAGTTTGGTTACAAAGGTGTGTAAGATTAGAGGCCCTTAAAGTGGGCACGAGGTGTAGAAATCTGAAATTCTCCAGCAGACTTCCCAGAGGAGAATCTGGAGGAACAGACAAATGGACTATTCCCAGTGGGCAGGTAGGAGGCAGTGACCTGTCAAGGCATCCCAAGAGCAAGGTTTGACTCACTAGTTTGGTACAATCTGTTCCAACAGCTCGTCATCGTTGGCCAGAGACCAAGGCACAGTTACCCATAGCAGACAGGGTTTACCTAGCGCTAGGATTTTTGTAGATGAGCAAGAGGAGAAGGGAGAAAAACTGTGCTGGTAGAGGGAAAATCTTACCCAAGGGAGTAGATGGTTCTAGATGTAGATTGGTGAGAGCAGTAGAAAGCGTTTGCGCCAACCAGAAGTGAAGACTCACCAAATGGCTGGTGTTAGGTGTACAAATGTAGCAATCAGTAGCCAGGAATTGATGCCAACCAGAAGGGAAGATTCACCAATCAGCTGGTGTTGGATGTAGGAATGTAGCAATCAAGTAGCCAGGAAAGGGAAGTTCCAAAACCAGGGAAAGGGGAGGAATCCCACCCTCTGAGATAGGCAATAGCCCAATTGACCTGAGAGGTGGATTCAGGTTGATTCCCTGCAGCTTACAAGAATTATTTTTAAGTTTTACAAGGAGATAAAACTTTAGACATGTTAGCATCACAATTGTAGTCTACACTGAAATATACATTGTAGAAAAGGCAGTAGACATACACATTTGTGTTAACAGCATAAGCATTCTTTAAGGTGAGCTCTGAAAATGCAGAGGCCTTTCATGAAGTAGAAGGGACGAAAGCTCACTTGATCTTAACCTTTGGTATAAGTACACATTATGGAGATTTAAAGAAGATTTAAAATCTTGAGCTTGGAACCATGATAGTGGGTGGTACAGTGGAATGTTTTTGTTTTAGGGTTAGATTAATAAATCAGAGCTCTATTAATAAAGGTCAAAGCTCTGGACAGTCAATATAACAGCAGCATAGCAACAGGAGGAAATATTAAGCCTTTTTACCTATTTAGGATACCTTAAATCACCTTAGACCTTGCAAGCTTTATAATTTGCATTTACCAATCTTAAAACACTTTCTTAGACCCTCAAACCTTTTTTTAGGCCTCTGTATCTAGTTATTTACCATGAGACATAGGTGAAACTGCTATGAACATTTATTGTCCTTTAGCTAAATAAAGGGATGGTAAAAGGTTACATCTGAGGTCTATTTCTTGAGTCTGGCAACAAGTCATATTGTGTCTAGGCCTGACAGTAAGGCCTGGTCTCCTGCATATGGTGAGAACTGAGAAGCCATCTGAAGTCTCCCAAGACAGAAGTTGGCAATATGTCCCTGGGGCCTGAATGTGAGGCCAAAACAGACCTGCAGTGTTACTCTGGGCTGGGCGAGGGTGGTGGAGGTCACTGAATCTAGGAGCCATTTGTCCTGGGCCAGGCCAAGGAGCTGGAAGTCTGGAAGTATCTGTGGCTCTTGTGCTGGTTGAGCCTCCATGGCTGGGTACAGAGGACAAGCCTGCATGGGAGCATTTTGACTTCCAAACGCCAGTCTGCCAGCAGGCAGCCATGGCTTGTTGAGGCAGCTGTGAGACCAGTGTCCCCTTTGGCTGCATTTGAAATAGCTACCTGGCGGAGTTGACTTTAGGCTATTCCCTGGTGGGATTGTTATACCCAGTTCGCGAGCCCCCAAAAGATCTACAGGAATCGACTCCATTGCAAAACACATGAGGGTCTTTTTATTGTAAATTACAAGCTGCAGCTTAGGCCTACACAGCCCCACTGCCAAGGCGATGGGAGCTGAGGGCGCGTCCCCAGGTTAGTTGGGTGATTTATAGATTCTGGTCCCTCCCAGCATACCCAAGGCAGGGGCAATTCCTGCCTGGCAAGCATCTATTGGTCAAGATGCTACATTTTGAATCGATGGGCTATAGGAAGGTTCCCAGACCATTGACCATGACCAGGTGTCCCTCCCTAGGGGGAGGGTCCAGTTTCCTAGCAACCGTATCTCTAGTGGGTGGGGAAAGAATGCAGTGAGGTGGCTCTCCCCTCAGGGCATTACTAACTTTTTTACCGCACCTACTCTAGGTTTTAACGATAGCTGCTACTTTATCCTTTGGTCTCTCAGGATGGGGCATTACAGACCTCCTGTTTTTTTGTGCAGGAATGCCAATAGCCTCAGAGCAGCAGCCAAGGTCTGGAGCATTGTTTTTGCTGTAGATGAGCCTATCAGGAAGACTCCTCTCAATTTTTTTTTTTTACCAACTCCTGTATGGTGACTCAGGGACCATGCTCAGTTGTTTAATTAAGTAAGCAGTGAGACCATGTCTAAATCTGTAGGACTATAAATATATATTTTTAACATGTTAAAGGACTTGATCATCTATGAGAAGACTGGCTATTAACTCGCATTTGTTAACCATTAAATATTAGGACTTTAGGCTTTGTCTCTGTTAAGTTGGAGCCTTAAAAGTAATAAATATGGTCCATTTAAAGTGAGGACATAGCAGTTTTTGTATGACTTAGTATATAAAATGTTCATAGCTTATAAAAGTCTAAGGCTATACTATAGATTAGAAAACAAGACCAAGCATATTTTAACCTTTTGATAGTAAAGATATAGCACAATGACCAAGTTTTAAGATAAATAAATGAATGCCTCTAAAATTAGTAGATCTTAATTTAGAGTGTTGGTCAATACTTGTACATAGTTACCCCTGAGTTATGAGTTTTAAAACCAGAAATATTGTAGAACAGTATGAAGAAATTTTAAAATTATATTTGAATCTATTATATTAAACCCATTAGCCAGTAAGCCTAGTGGTGAATCTGGATCATAGGCAGCTCATGGCAGGAGAAACAGCATTTATTAATTTAGGAATTGATAAAGATATAGGCAGTTAGATGTACATTTTAAATTAGCTTAATTTGAATAGACCTTTATAACTTTGAAATTTTAGCATTATATAAAAATTATTTTGAACCAAGGTTGAATCATATATATTGTAAAATGTAACTTTGAATTTTTATAAAAATCCATACTAATTTAAAATGAAACTTGTTGCTATCTAAAAGGAGATAAAATATACAGAGAATTCATTATGATTAAAATTGTTCATACATGTAGTCACCTTAAGGTTTACAGTTGAATTTTAAGATTTTTTTTTGAGAGTATAAAAAGAAACTAGAGAGTATATTTAGTGAAATAGCAGGCAGAGAGAAACAGATAAGACTTTGAGAGAAGAGAAATAGGGAATTGTTTTGTTTTGTTTTGTTTTTTAAATTTTTTAAATTAAATTTTTATTTTTTTACATTAATTACATTTTATTTGCTTTGTATCCCAGCTGCAGCCCCCTCCCTCCCTCATCTCCTCCCATGCTCCTCTCTAAGTCCACTGATAGGGGAGGTCCTCTTCCCCTTCCATCTGACCCTAGCCTATCAGGTCTCATCAGGACTGACTGCATTGTCCTCCTCTGTGGCCTGGCAAGGCTGTTCCTTCTTTAGGGGACCTGCCACTGAGTTCATATCGGAGACAGGCCCTGTTCACCTTACTAGGGTACCCACTTGGAGACTGAGCTGCCATGGGCTACATCTGAGCAGGGGTTCTAGCTTATATTCATGAATAGACCTTGGTTTGAGTATCAGTCTCAAAAAAGACCCCTGTGCCCAGATATTTTGGTTCTGTTGCTATCCTTATGGAGCTCCTGTCCTCTCCAGGTCTTACTAACTCCCCCTTCTTTCATAGGATTCCCTGTACTCTGCCCAAGGTTTGGTTATGAGTCTCAGCATCTGCTTTGATAAACTGCTAGGCAGAGTCTTTCAAAGGCCCTCTGTGGTAGGCTCCTGTCTTGTTCCCTGTTTCCTCCTTCTTCCAATGTCCATCCCATTTGTCTTTCTAAGTGAGGATGGGAATTGTTTTTTACTTCACGGATTTTTCTTAGTATTACTGGGTATTACTGGATATTAGACATTTGAGTAAGGCAAATATAGGTGTAGAAGCCAGAAGTTTCCCTAAGAGGACAGAATATGAGGAAGCCATTCCTGCGAATGAGAAAGGGGAAATGGAAATCGACCATGTGGCAAGTGGTTTGTCAACCAATAGCATGGCAGGTCATGGACTTAGATCAGCTAGGCCCGAGAACCTCGGTGCCTGGTACCAGGGCTTTATCAGCTGTAAGGCCAAGTTCTGGTAGAGGGAATCTCATCTGAGGGAAAGGATAGGGGCAAATAGGCAGCTTTAGAATGGAGGCAGGAAAGGGTGCAATGACCTTTTAGGGTCTACAAGAGACTGCAGTTTTACAGCTCCAAAAACAGTGGGACAGAAACAAAGTAGTAAAAGCAGCTGACAGTGGGTGAAACCACAGCAGTTTTGTTTGTTTGTTTGTTTGTTTGTTTATAGCCAAGATGGCTGCCAATCGTTTGACTGCCCTAAGTTGAGATGGCATTGTCCTTAGTGGAGATGGCAGTGAAGCCATAGCTCCACCCTCCTTATCCCAAAATCAATACGGTGGCTAGCCACGTTGGTTTGTTTTGTTTTGTTTTGTTTTTTAAATTTTTTAATTATTTAATTATGGCCATAGTGGCATAAATTATTTAATTTATTTAATTATGGCCATAGTGGCATAGCGAGACCTGGTGCTTGCTGGTGGGATGGCTGTCCCAGCTGGTTCAAAACTCTCTGAGTGAGTGGCCTGGCTGATCGGAAGTCTGCACAACTGACAAGCCAGCCTCCCAAGGCAGGCATTCAGTGGGAGATTTAAAACTTCGACTTCGACTGTGGGGCCTGAGGCAGCGGCACAATCTAAAGCCACCTATGTGTGGCGGGGTCCCCAGCAATTGCTTACCTAACAGCAATAGTTTAGAAGCAGGCTGTGTCTGTGTGCCAAGCAGCAGTTTCAGTGTCTGGCATGAGCATTTTAGTTTCCCCAAGCAGATTCTGGTGCAGCATTCTCACCCTGGTGCTCAGAGCACATGGCAGGACACCAACTCTGAGTGGCCTTGAGCAGAGGGACGGGTGCGTGTAATAAGGTCAAGGAAGTTGAGAGAAAGTGTAGGTTTTAAAGCCTATATGGTTGAGTGGTGGTTAGGGATAGGTAGAGCAGAAGAAAAAGCTGTTGCAGGCATCATGGTCCCAATTAAGGGTTCCTGATACAACCAGACCAGGTGCTACCAGGAGAGCCCTTTCTGGCCCAGCACACCAATGTTAGGACCAATGAAATGATGATGCACACAAATTTCATTGTTGAATGGAGATGAAGAGAGAGAGTGAAGGAAAAAGTGAGACATGATAGGAGGAAGGCAGGGGGGTGCCCTGACAGAGAAGGAGGAGAGAGCAGGAGCGCAAGAGGGCAAGAGGGCAAGAGAGGGACAAAGTGGTGGATCGATCCTTTTAAGGAGCAACTTAACCACACCTGCCAGGTGTGGCTACCTGGCGGGCAACACATGATGACATCATAGGTTGCTAGGCAACCCAGAAGCAGGCTGCCTAAATACCAACAACAAGGAACAGCAAGATAAAAACTCCAATGAAGTCGCTTAAAGTTAGATAAGAAACAAAACCCCTACTAGTTGACTTACACGACCATCTAACACTTACCCCTTAAATACTGGACAAAGAATCTCTTAAGTGTACTTTGGCATGTCAGTCCCTCAGAGTCCAACCTCATGTCACATGACCAAAGACCCTAAACAATAGGCAACGTTGTAAATGAACACAGAATCTCCAACCACTGCCTTGAGAAGACAGCTCAAGGATGGATTGAGTGGTGCAGTGATATTCATGTCAAGTGTGTATCTAAATCCCTGGGATTTAGATAAATTTTAAATAAAATTAAATGCAGGCGTGGCAGAAAGCAAACCTACTACACTCTGTGGTTGTGCTCATTTAGGAAGCATCTGAGACACTGGCATTTTAAGTTCTTTTATGGTTAAGGTAATTCAAACTTTAGACACTGCTTCAGCTCCTTCCTTCTTGACCTCCCTGTCTTCTTCCACTGCCACTGTAATCTCCATTTGCAGACCCAGGTGAGGACCCAACCCCTGACTATTTGTGCTTTGGCTACGTTCACATCCCAATCAACCACTAGGGCTATGCTGATAAAGCCAAATCTAATCTCTAGCCACGCCCATTCCCTGAATTCTATCTTCTGTATCTACAGCCAACCCAGCTTCCGTGTTTGATTGCCTTGTTTGATTGCCTTGTTTGAACTTCCCGGGCACATCCTACACAACCCGATCCCCATCTTCCCCAAATCAGTAAATTACAACTAGATTCCTCCAGTTGCTCAGGCCAGAAATCCTTTGATATCCTTTAAGAGCCAAGAAAAGCTTAAGAAAATTTGGCAACGTTGAGAAATAGAATATGAGAGCTCTGACAAGGTATTATGCCAGTTTTTTGTAGTTTCCTGGTCAATTCACCCGCACGATGTTCAAATAACCCCCATTTCACTTCCCGTTTTCCAGTTCCATTTATGAACTGTCTCAAATGCCAGACATTCTCATGCTTTCTTGGCACGTCTACACAGAGCTTCAAATTCCATGTGAGTGACAAGTCCCAAATGTGGAGTGCCCAGCCTCAGCTCTCGAGAATGCCGTTGCCACCTGGACATTCCATCTGGGGATGTGAGAGACCCCAAAACAGGGCTTGTCACATTCGCAGCCCTTCTGCTTCTTCTGCTCATTTCCACGAAAGCCAGGCCTGAAACCTCAGCGTCACCCTTCAAGATTCCCCCTTTATACCCATTGTCCAACACAGAGGTAATACATTCTGCCGGGCCAGATGAGGACTTGAGGACCTGTGGTGAGGTTTGGTTTTGTTTTCTCTGTTGCTAGTGGCTACAAGAAAAGCCTATGGCCACCCCAGAACACCAGGATTGACTGTACAGTCCTACTCTAGTAATTGTTTGGGGTTTTGTTTATCTGAAGTTTTTTTGTTATTGTTTTTAGACTTTGGGAGCGCCCCCCCCCCCTTTTTTCTTGCAGACCTGCTTGGCCTGAAACTTGCTAAGCAGGCCAGGCTGGCTTTGAACTTGTGGCAATCCTTTTGCCTCTGCCTCCGGAGTGCGGGCACGACCACGCCCCTCAGTGAACGGCCTCTTAATGGAGCCAGTTCTGGAAGAAGTGGGATTTACCTAGAAAAGCAGTAAGAAGTTACCTTCTGAGGGCTTTCTTTCCCATACACCATCCTATACAAGTTAACAAGAGCAAGCAAGCCCCAGGCTAGGGTCACAATGATACTGCATTTAAGCTATTAAACTTCTCTAAGGAAGCAGGAGAAAGGCCCTGAAGGAATCTGAAACCAGATAGAAGAAAGAGCTCTACATCCAAGCAGATTTTGAGAAAGATAAAAGTACTAGAGGCCATCTATCTTAAAAGGGGGGAGGGGGAACTGTACTCGTTGCACCCCGGCTGTGCGGGGTAAGCTCATTTTAAATCAACTGTCACACCTAAAACACATAGCAGACGACAGAGCCACTCTTCTAGGCAGCAGCCGGCTCTTTGCGTAGTCTTTTCTGTTAGCGATAAGTCTATCATTCTCAAGACAGGGCTTTTCGTAATGGAATAGAAGAGAAACTAAGGCTGTAAGCAAAGCCTGTGTAGAGAAGGGTGGGGCATCCTGGTGTTTGTGGCTGAAGAATCGCCATTTGCAAGTCTCTCGCTCTTGTTCTGCGCCTCTTGGAGGTTGTGCAGCTCTTGGACAATTGCTGCTTGTTGTGGAAAAAAGATGTTCTACCTTGTGTATGAATACAAATCCACCCTTGATCTTCTAAATGTTACAATTGTCTACTAAAGAAAGAAAGAGTGTTTGGTATTTTTCTTTTTGTTACTTTCCATCTTGTACTCTCTTAATAGTATAGTGTCTCTCTCTTTCCCTCTTTCTCCCCTTCCTCCACCCCATTCTGCATATCACACACAACTTTTTTCCCTTCTTTTGATATGCAAACAGAGCACATTTTAGGCTTTCTGCTGGACACCCCCCCCTCGTTCAACTCTATCTTTGCTCCTGCTGTTCTTTTCCCCCCAATCAGAGATGCCTTTCCTTGTGGTTCCTATGGAGGAGGGGGGAACCTTCCATCTTTTGAGTCTCATCTGAAATGCTGCCTTTTCTATCAAACCTTTTTCCTCCATAAATAGAATTATTCTTTCTCCTACATGCCTGGGGAATTTTATTTTAATAAACCAATGTTTACTTTATTAACTCATTTAGGAAAATAAAATGTGCATGTTAATTAGGGCCATGTAATATTTCTATACATTGTACAATGGTTAAATTGGGTTAGACATCTTTATTCCCAAACATGATTGTTTCTTTATGGTGAAACTCTCAAAATCCTCTCTCCTGGGCTTCTGAAATGAGCAGCATTGTTCTCTTCTGTGATCACCCTTGTGCACTAGTGCCCCAGGGAATTTATCAGTTCCTCTCTCCTATCAGGTTTTCCTCTTTATCTCAAAGGGCAGGTTTTCCCTGTGGTATTGAAGATCCTTGAGGACTTCAAATATTTTAGGCCCCTGTACATCCCAGCTCTCCTCTACTGCTTTCAAGTGTCCTGGGAATTTTCAGAACCCTGAGGGCAGTATTTTCAATGGGAAATATATCTCAACAAAGTAAAACTGTAGGACACCAATGTGCCTGAGCTTTCAGAGTCTTGGGGTGGGTCCCAGTTGCCCCATTCAACTAGCTTCCAACCTTGGCTGTTACTAATTCTGGAAATCCTAGTTCCTTCATTGGTAAAAGTGGGAATAATAGAATTTGCTGACAATAAGATTGTTGTGACAAGCAAATGAGGCAAATATAAAGGACTTTGGCACAGTGCCTAGCACAGAAAAGACTTAATGAGTGGTAGCTATTTCTATGGTTATTACAGTATTTTTAACATTAAACCTCTGCACAGAAACCCAAATACTCTTACCACGTGCTAATCTGTTTAAATAAATTGGTCTGGAGAGGAAATTCCACTAGTCCTGCCAATTCCATCTTCTAACACTGCTCTGTGAGGAGTGATCACTTAGTAGGCGTGTTACTGAATAGAAATAGGAGTCACGAGTGCAGCTTGAAATGCCTACTAGTCCTTTTAACTGAAGCAAATGAAACAGATGAGATTAATCTCAGCATGCAATTTTTTTTTTAATTTAACTTGTTTTCAATGAAAGTTGTGTTTAAGATCATTCTATTCCTGAATCATCTCGGTGATCTCTTCCTTACAGTTGCTATTTTCCTTTCCTACTTGACAAGGTTAGCTTTCCATCACTTTTTCTCCCTTTGTCCAGTTTTACTTACCTGGTGACAGCCACCTTGGCAGGGTGAATGGCCACATGGACGGTTGTGCCCTTCACCGTTTCCTGCTGTTCTCGTTAAATGTAAAGGGCATTTTTCTTCCTGGAAACCCAGGCTGCTTTGCTGATCATTAACGTCCTCATGCAACCGGAGCTTGACTCTTTTGGACTGTGTGTAGATCCAACACTGTACTTTGGAAAGAGCATAAAACACAACCTTCCTGCAAGTGTGAGTGGTGTGCGGAAACGCTTCTCTGGGCTCTTGCTTCAGCTGGGCACTACCAGAGGACTAAACATCATCTTGGCAGCTGCTGCTCCAGCAACGGGTGTGAAAGGCAAGGGTGACTTGCTCTGTTTAATCCAGCACAAGAAAATATTATTATTACAGTATAAAATTAATATACATGAGCAGCATTGCTCTCATCTGTGAGAACGTTGTTAGTGAGACATTGTGCATTTGGGGGAGGACTGTGTCTCAAAACCCAATGTGTGCTCTACACTTAAGGGGAATATCTTAGTAGAATTCAAGTTCCAAGTGACTGGTAGCTATTAGATCGGGCACCATCACTCCATAGCATTGCATGGAAAGCCCCTGCCTCTTAAGAAATCCTATGGTACCAGACCTTCACACAATGCACCTAGTATCATAGGACAATAAGTTTATCTGAAAATGATTAGCAAAGTTTGGGCCACCAAACGTGGATTCTGTTCTTGTTGCTGTCATCCACTTGATGACTTTGTCATCCACTTGGTTGACTTTGGGCAAATTAATCTTTTTTTCTGCATTTCTTGCCTTCATCCTAGGATATAATTGGATCACAAGGTTATAAAACATATGATCAATCTCTTGAACTGATCTGTTTTTTTTTTTTACCACCCATTTCTCCTATTGTGTAAGTGACCAGTCATTTGCATTAATTTTACTTCAGCAACTTATAGTCTCTCCTTGGAGGGCAGACAGCTGGATAGGACTCTCTTTTGCATCACCAATAACCTGGAAGTGAATTGTCTTGTGAAGGCAATATTTTCCTTATGTAGCCAGCCTAGAACATCCTTTTCATGTAATCTTTTAGTTTTGCATCATCTAGATCTGGCAGATGATTAAGCCTTTGCTCAGGAGCACAACATAAATATTAAATGTATGTCATAATGCATAAACTAACTTTATCCTAACCTTAACCCTAGGTTGCTATAACAGCATCCAATGACCAAAACTTATTTCAGCCATTGAGGTTGATTTGTGATCAAGGCCCAGACATTTTCTACCATCCCCCTGCTTTCTCAGCTCAAAGCTGCATTTTCTGTTGCTTAAAAATTTGCATATTTTTTCAGTGCCTGTTTCTGATTCACAATAAACAATGCTCAGACCTCCTGCCAAAAAAATGTCCAAATGCGAAATAGTTGCTATAATAGTCGTTTTTGTGATGGCAACTTTGAGCTGTGTGCTTTTAAATTATAATTACTTTTTTTTCTTTACAAAAGATGTGTATCTGTCTTGATTGCTGTAATTATGATTCTATACCCACAAATGGTTATAAAAGACTCATGTCATCGCTGTGCCTCATGAAACCCTTGCTTTTCAATAAGCATCCTCTGGTGATTGTGTTATGCTTGTGTTTAATTTGTGGCTGAGGAACTTAATGAGAAGCTATTAATCATTGAGTATATATAAAAATGTGTGTCCTTAGCTAAACAGACAAAGAGGAGATGGCAAACTGATTATTAGCATGGTATGACTTAGAATTGTAAGGGACTTAAGACAAATATTCTAGTCAAATTTAACTCTATGGATGACACGAAAAATTGAAAGAGGAAGCAAGTAATTTGGTGATTGAAAACATAGTGGGACCAGGAGTCAAGGGACCGGAATTCTTTTTGTTGTTGTTATTGTTTTGGTTTTTTGTTTGTTTGTTTGTTTGTTTTGAGACAGTGTTTCCCTGTGTAGCCTTGGCTGTGCACCAGGCTGGCCTTGAACTCACAGAGATCCAGCTGCCTCTGCCTCCCAGAGTGCTAGGATTACAGGCCTGCACCACCATGCCAGGCTAGGGGACTGGAATCCTAAACCTGAACTTAACACTGAAGAATTACAGCGTATGTATGTTGACTTGACTTTCCCATTCATCTCTGTGAGGTTCGGAATGAACCCACAGGTTCTGGAGGTACTTGGCAGAAAGAGAAGGAGCTAATGGAGGGTGGCTTGAGCCACACCCATTCAGTTAGGACAACCTGCTTGAGTGCATTTTACATGGCCATAATTAACAGAGGACACTTTACCTTTTTCCTTCTTGAAGATTGAGGTTTACTGATGTGTTAGAAGCACCGGTGGACTGAGAGAGAGAGAACTAAAGCACAATGAGTGCTAATAACTTTAGAAATTTACTCCCAAGGACCTAGAGAGCACAGAGGAGGGACAACAACCCTGCTGGATCTGAGGGTGGGGTGGGAGGGGCTTAGAGTTGATTCTCCAGAAGAAAACACAGATGAAGGACCTCTACTTTAATTATCTTTACTTTCTTTTCTATCCATTTTTAATAAAAGCTACTTCTTTTGGAAGGAGATGAGCAAAGATTAGAAAGTGAAGTTTCAAGAACTGTATAAGCAGAACCCCTCTGTCACTCTAATCCTGGAAAAACTGCCTCTATAAATCTCCATTTCAACATCTAGGCCCACAGAACTAGTCATAATGGAAAATGTCTCAAAAGTATTATTATGAGGATCAAATTTGATGGTGTCTTAGTTAGGGTTTTATTGTTGTAAAGATAAACCATGAAATGAAAAAAAGAAGACAAAGATGAAGACAAAGAAGATGATGAAGAAAATGAAAAAGAAGAAGAAAAAAAAGAAGAAGCTGGGCATGGTGACTGTGATCCCAGCACTCTGGGAGGGAGAGGCAGGCAAATCTCTGTGAGTTCAAGGGCAGCTTGGTCTACAGAGCAAGTCCAAGATAGCCAAGGCTACACAGAGAAACCCTGTCTTGAGAAAGAAAGAAAGAAAGAAAGAAAGAAAGAAAGAAAGAAAGAAAGAAAGAAAGAAAGGAAGGAAGGAAGGAAGGAAGGAAGAAAGGAAGAAAGGAAGAAAGGAAGAAAGAAAAGAAACAAAACCAGTGTATTAGTCTTAACTTTTAGGTGGATTTCTTCACAATCCAAAAGACTATGTTGAAAATGAGGTGTGAACAGCCAGATGGAAAACATATTTTCTGCATTTGAATGAAGGTTATTAATGAATAATTAGTCTTTAGCTGAGTTAAAACACAACCAAAAATTTTAATTACAGAAAGGAGATTTAAGAAACCCATTTGACATGCTTACCGTGCAGAACAAGACGGGAGCCCTGTCATTAATGCTGCTGGGGAGCTGCAGAATAATGGTAAAAGTGAGTTCGAGGCCAGCCTGGTCTACAAAGTGAGTCCAGGGCAGCCAAGGCTGCACAGAAAAACCCTGTCCCAACCCCCTTGCTCCCCTACAAAAACAGAAGCCATGACCACAGCATCTCTTAGAAAAATTTTTTTTATTTGGAGCTGGCTTTTAGGTTTAGAGATTTAGTCCATTGTGTGACACTGGAGAAGGAACAAAGTTCTACTTCTAGACCTGCAGGCATCAGGAGGAGAGCTACTGGTCCTGGTTTGAGCCTCTGAAACCTCCAAGCCTACCCTCAGAGGCACACTTTCTCCAACAAGGCCACACCTACTCTAACAAGGCCACACCTCCTCTACTTGATATGAGCCCTCGGCAGTTATTTTCATTCCAAACACTATAGATGGTTTATATAAAAATACTTATAAAAGG
This sequence comes from Psammomys obesus, assembly GCF_907164565.1. Taxonomy (NCBI): domain Eukaryota; kingdom Metazoa; phylum Chordata; class Mammalia; order Rodentia; family Muridae; genus Psammomys; species Psammomys obesus. Next base: position 7,045,788 of record NW_026585987.1, read on the forward strand.
GCAGGAGGGGTGGCTCAGTGGTTAAGAGCACTTGCTGTTCCTCCAAAGGCCCAGAATTGGGCTCTCAGCACCCACATCATGTGCTCATGACTGCCTGTAATTCCAACTCCAGAAGATCCAGTGCAGGCTGGCATCTACAGCACCCACATGCATATAAACCAAAAATAAAATTAATCTATTTTCTTTTTAAATAACTAACAAAGCTAGAAAACTTTTTTTTTAATTTACTACTGTGGTGGACATTTGCTATTTCATGTTCTTTCCCAGTAAAACAAGACTTCAGTACTATAGAAGTTTGGCTTGTGGTAAGCAACTGGGGAAAATATGTTTTACAATATAAGGAATGATGAAATTTGTACCACAAAGCAGACCCCTTTTAACTTTCATATAAGGGAAATCCATTGGGTTTTCTTTTCTTTCTCTCTCTCTTTCTTTCTCTTTTCTTTTTGTTCCTCAGACAGGGTTTCTCTCTGTAGCCTTGGCTGTCCTGGACTTGCTCTGTAGACCAGGCTGGCCTCAAACTCAAAGAGATCTACCTACCTCTTCTCCCAGAGTGCTGGAATTACATAAAACATCATTGTGCCCAACCCATCTGGGTTTTTCGTAAAGTCCTGATTATGTCCAGATCTTACCTAATTTGTAATAACCATCATAGGCATAACTTCTCACCATTTGGTTATCTGTTTAAGGGACTCCTCCTGTTTTTTATTTTCTTTCTTATATAAAGTTTCTCTGGGCCCCACCTTTGCTCTCCTTTCATGTCTCTCTCTCTCTCTCTCTCTGTGTGTGTGTGTGTGTGTGTGTGTGTGTGTGTGTGTGTGTGTTACAGCAGCCCTGGCTGTCCTGGAACTCACTCTGTAGACCAGGCTGTCCTCAAACTCAAAGACATCCACCTACCTCTGCCTCCCAAATAGAATTAAAAGGCGTGCACCACCACACCCAGCTTTTTAAATTTTAAATTTATTTATTTTATATGTAAGGGTATCTTGCCTGTATATATGTATGTGCCCAAGACAACCGGAGAGGAGGTTGCATCCTCTTGAACTGGAGTTATAGATAGTTGTGAGCCACCATGTGGGTGATGGCATGCAAACCCTAGTCCTCTGAAAGAGCAGTACATGCTCTTAACCGCTGAGACTCCTCTTGCACCTCTCTGACTCCTTCTTAAGCTCCATAAGAGGTCAAACCATTGCTGAGATAGAGACACATGCTGGCAATAAAAAACAGTGAAGCAGGCAGGCCAAATGACCTGGAGAGAAAGTCTCACTAAGAAGAGGCCGTGACTCTTCATTATTGATGCCTTTGAAGCCCTTGATGTTGTGAGACTTCCCCCATTCCTCAACAGAATACAAGTTTTTGTGTGAATGTGAGCCTTCTCTTGTTCACGTTTCTCTTTTCAGCTTCCTAACTCAAAGGTTGACACCCTACCTAAAATTAAAATTACCCAGTGCTTATTTCTTATGGCTCCCACTATAGTTCAAGGTCATCTTCACAGAGGGCAGGGTTGAGTCTGGGTCTTATTCTATGGCCTAGGCCAGCCTGGAACACACTATGTGTCCAGTCTGGTTGTAAATTCTGGCTGCTGTTGCCTCAGTCTCCCTAACACAGGACTACAGGCAGGAGCCAGGAGACCAGGCTCAGTTTATGGTCTCTGTGATGAGTTGGGCCATTCTCCCCTCTTCTCAAGAGAAATCCCCCCTCCTCCCCTCAGTGTAGCCCTTCACCTGCCAAGCCAGCTCCAGGACTGCACGCACAGCGTGAGTCCACAGAGCCCCAACTCTCATCTTGTCCTCAATCTCACTAGCTAACTGGCTAATGGGGCTCCCCATGGAATTCCCACAACACTCCCTGGTCTGCTGCATAATGTTTGTGGATGTGTGGTTAAGAAAGAAAGCAACATTTGAATCACAGTTCAGTCACAGTGACTGCTTCATGCTGGTTGAATGAACCCATGAATGAACAAATGAACATGATAAACACATTAACCTCCACCGTCAGAAGAGTTGCGCTTTTCAGCCTTCATATAATTTAAAAATAAAGCCCAGTCAGTTAAAAACAGGGCAAGCCAGGGGTTCACTACAGATATTTCTGGGGTATGTGTGTACGTATATGACAGAATAAAATACCACCTATCTTCAGCCATGAATCAATTCCTGCTCTCTCTAGCTGGTCTACAGTTAGGCACTGAGGACAAGGCAGGTCCTTCCCATTTCCCTAGTTAAACTATGGGCTCAACAGTCTGAAGTCACAAGCGTGTTCAGATCAGCACTTACGTCACTATCATCCCTGCAAGCCAGGTAAGGGGGAGGGATTCATTTACAGATGTATTGCTTTGTTGGTACATTGTCCTGTTCTTCTGAAGAAAAAAAATTTCCCTAAACCACAGGTTGTTGTTGCTTGCTCAAGAGAAAAATTTGACCAATTTTCTCAAAAACAAACAGCATTTGCCACTCGTGTGTGTTTGTTTGGGGGTTTTATTTGCTTTCATCTGGAACGTCAGTGCTAATATTTCCTAGGCTTTGTGGCTTTAAATGTAATTTAACACACGGAGGTTTGTTCATGTCTTAATCTTTCATTTATTTGGCGCTTCTATGAAGGGGGGGGATCCTTTTAAAGTACAGTAGTCCTGCTTATAGAGTGAAAGAGGCAGTGAGAGAAAGACCCAGAACAAATCCAGGTTGCCCCTAAACATTATTGCAATAGTTTGTTGTTGTTTTTTAAGTAACATCCAGAAGAAGTAATTCACGATATTTGGCCCAGACCCAAACCTTGCAGTTCATATGAACTCTGAACCAAGACTCTTTGCATCTCATTTTCTCATTAGGTTTTATTACAAACAACAAAATCTTCAAGGGTGAATAACTTCCTTTCTCTATGAACACCAGACTCCTACATTGTTTGCACAAACTGAAACAGTGAAATTGTTTTAGCCAAGATTTAGGGATTTGGAAGGAGGGAGGAGGCAAAGAAAAGCCAGGCAGGCTTTTCTCTCTGCTAACCAGAGTGGTTTTCCAGGCCCTTTCCTTGCTGCGTTTGAAAGGCGGACCAGGTGAAGCAGAAATGCTATTGATTTGAAATTCCACTTAAAAGTGTCCTATTTCTCTTTCAAGTTCCCTTAAAATACAAGTCATGTACAGCAGGAAAAAAAAAAGTGTGCATAGCAGTTCCAAATGCATGAGTCAGGTCAAGACGGTAGTCTGTTCTACCACATCCAAGGTAGCAATAGAAAAACAAGCAGCTTCAATTTACCACGGGGAAGTGGAAAATACGGGATATAATCTCTTAGATTATCTCAGCCATTCATAAGAATTGCTTAACATTCGCTATTTATCAGACACAAAACAGGCTCTTGTCCTCAAAGCACTTATCATTTAGTTGAGAAGCCCAGACATGATCTTAAAATGAAGGACATAGGGCAAGGCAGCCTGTAGTTCACCCTTAAACTACGGGTTGTGACTGTTAAGGGATCTGAGGAACCAGAGGAAAGAAAAGATCACCAAGGGCTGAGTCTGACAAGAGCCCGAATTTCCATTACATTATTAAAGCGGTGTCAAATTAGGAAGCTCTTATAATGTGCTGCTAATTTGTCATGCCGGGCACTCATACAGTTCACCATCGCTTTCCAACCAGTAGCTCCTCCAAAGTACATACACGAACGATTAAGGCTGGCAGGGAACATATATATATATATATATATATATATATATATATATATATATCTATCTCCCTGGATTTGCTAATGAGGAACAAAAATACATACTGTGGTGTTGGATGCCAGACACAAAAACTGAGCAGACTTTGGGTGGGGAGCTTAGTGAAGGAGCAGATGGGAGTACTGGCTGCGATCTTGGGTCTGAGTTCAGGTTCCGAATGAGCCGTTTTCTTTCACCTCAACAAGTTTTTAAATTTGGAGAAGGAGGGATAAGTCACCCCCAAGTCATTTTCAATTTGTAGGTTGTCTATTTCTGCAGTTCATTTTCCTTTTAAGAAATAGGCAAAGCCATGTGGTGTTGCACGCCTTTAATCCCAGCACTTGGGAGGCAGAGGCAGGTGGATTTTTTTAGTTCGAGGCCAGCCTGGTCTACGGAGTGAGTTCCAGGACAGCCAACGCTACATAGAGAAACCCTGTCTCGAATACCCAAAAAAACAAACAAACAAACAAACAAACAAAACCACCAAAAACAGGGGAAAAAAAAGAAAAAGAAAAATAGCCAGGAAAGTACTAATTTTAGCCTCAAAAACCAAGAGAACTTTCTAACTCCTGAAAATGAGGATGGAAACATTCAGCATCTTTTAAAACCTAAGCCCACAGAGGAAGACAATGCAGCCAGTCCTGATGAGACCTGATAGGCTAGGGTCAGATGGAAGGGGAGGAGGACCTTCCCTGTCAGTGGACTAGGGGAGGGGCATGGGAGGGGTTAAGGAAGGGAGGGTGGGTTTGGGAGGGGATTAGAGAGAGGGCTAAAGGGAGGGGATACAAAGTGAATAAACTGTAATCAATAAAAAATAAATTAATTTTTAAAAGCCTAAGCAGTTGAACAGCAACTTACCTTTGGAAATCACGAGTGTGCATCTGCAATCTGGTCTTAGGACGCCGTTTACTTTATAGTTTGGCAGCGATCCTGGTCTTTCGGTGTTTCTTACCTTTTCGGTCGGCAGAGCAGGCAGCTAGAGCTCAATTAGATTTGTTAGATCAGAGTTTTAAACTGCTAAAGCAGGGGCGTGTCTCACCTTGTGTTTTGAATAACTTTATACAAGTTGAGAGGGCAGGGTGGCAGTAACCATTCTCCTCTCTACACTTTATTGTATTCAGGATCCTTCCAAGAAATTTCAGTTATGTCCCCAGTGCTAAAGGAGTGCGTATGCGCGCGCGCGCTCGTGTGTGTGTGTGTGTGTGTGTGTGTGTGTGTGTGTGTGTGTGTGTGTGTTTGGGGTGTGTGTGGGTGTCACAACAGTTATATGAACAGGCAAACGAACACCCTCTGACGTCCCCTGGAGGGGAGAAAATCTGAAATAAAGTGAGGTAATTAAACGTGGCCTTGGAGAAGTCTCCCAAACGTTCTAGTCGGGACTTCCAAGTGTGTGCGCGCTTTAGTTTTTCCATTCTTCCAGGCCCTGATCTTGCATTTCTAATAAAAGTGAAAGTGGTCTAAGGAGCAAAACAAAGCCTTAGTGCATGCTTCTGGCGTGCCAAGTTTAATCAATATTCCGGAGCGCTCGGGCTCCCCCTCCTCCCCCGGCTGTTTTCATTTTCCCACTCCCCCTTTCTCCTGCGCAGGCTCCGCCTCTTTTCTTAAGTTGCTTGATAGTAAGTGGCGGTTTCAGAGCACATGCATGTTGTCAGGCTAGCCTGCCCGGCCGCTCGCTGAGCTGCTACTCGGAGCTACCTGCTGGGGAGTGCGCCTCCGCGTCGCCTGGGGTGCCTTCCGCCGGTCGCGGAGCCGGGAAAGGTAAGCGCGGCCGCCTGCGCCCCGCGGAACTCAGGTCGGCGAGCCGCTTTTCGGAGCGCCGAGCGGCCGAGGAAAGCTAGCCATGTTGGTAGGTAAGGTCCTGTTAGGACCGAGCGCCGCCAGCGTGTGCTAACTATCCCTCTCAGCCCTTCCAGGTGGACTCGGGGGTGGACGGAGATCTGAGATCGAGAATAAAATCAAGGTTGAGCTGGCGTGCTTTAAGGCGAACTGACGGGTTAAGGACATCCAAACTGCTAGTTAAAAAAAAAAAAAAAATCTGGATTGTCCTTTCTCCCGTTCTTCCCCACCCTCTAAGCTTTTAATCTAGTGTAAAATCTTAAACACATTGCGGGTCCTACTACCCATGACCTCAACCTGCAGCTTTACTGAAAAGCCAAACTGTTAAGTCTTTTTTTTTTTTTTTTTTTTTTTTTCACTCTTGGATTTGCCGAGAGCCTGAGAGCGCCTGGCTTGCAGCGACCTCCCCCACAGACGCACACGCTGGCTCTGGCTGTGCCAGAGACACACGTCCGCAGGCGCGGCTCTTCTCCGCCGTGGCTAGGGATTAGGAATCGGGTACGGCCGCAGCTGGAAGCCCGTGATTTCCAGCAAGGCAAATGGTTCGGTCGTGGCTCTCCGGATAACCTAAGAGCGCTTTAAAGAAACCAGAAACCACACGCTGTAATGTTTGGAATGAAAACTGAATTCTCTCCTCGTCCGTTCCAGAAATCCTAAATTCAAAGTACGGAGGCAGTGATGGTTTCCTCAGGAAGCCTCGTGTGGCTCGCGGGTTTGCCATAAGCACAAACGTTGCTTTATGCTCCTCCGTCTAATGATATGAAAAGGGATTATGATTTCAGATAATTTATAGAGGTGCCTGGGGCAGGGTGCTTATTTCACCGGAAAAAGTCACCCCGTAAAAGCCTCAAATGCGTTTCTATCGACGCCTGGGCACTTGTGTTCTTTTTATGACAGTATTGACACGTTAATCGGCTCATGTTTCTTTCGTAGCGAAATAAATAAATAAAGCAGTGACTCGATTCACGTCAGTGGCTACATGCCAGTATCTCAGTTATCTCAGTCTTTTCTGTTGACATAGTTATGTCTTCGCCCGGTACAAGACATGCGTTATCGAGTGGCATTTTCTGTCTGTTTAGTTCAGCTGGCCATTTATTGAGTGTGTGGGTTGTTCCAGGCACTTGGCTGAGCTCTGAGAATAGAAGAACCCCTTACTCATCGAGGGGAAGAGCAAGCTGGAAATCGGAACACGGCTTTTGCTCATCTATTCTGATTGCATGTCCATTTTTTACGTAGTCCTGTAAAAGCCACACAATCTGGGCTGATACTGTAGCTCTTCAGTCTTCTAGTTCTGGTGCCTTCAGTGACATGAGCCAACACTGATTTCTCAGGCCAGGAGGCTGTAACTTTTGTCCCTTTCTGTTGCATTCTAGTTGTATTCTCTAACACCGAAGAGAAGAGGAGATTTCACTTTCTGGGGACAATTTTGAGACCCTGAAGTACAAGGACGTGTGTGATATTCCTAGAAAGATAAAACATGACAAAGAGCAATGGAGAAGAGCCCAGGATGGGAGGCAGGATGGAAAGGTTCCAGCAAGGAGTCCGCAAGCGCACGCTCCTGGCCAAGAAGAAAGTACAGAACCTCACCAAGGAGGACGTTAAGAGTTACCTGGTTCGGAATGCTTTCGTGCTGCTCACGGTCTCCGCCGTCATTGTGGGTGAGTCACTTGACCAAAACTGAAATTACAAAAGCCTGTATCCTGTTTCTGCGGGGCAGTTGCACGCCCGGGACTGTTATCAGATAGGCTGATTGTAGGTATTCAAACTGATAGTTCAGGGTCTCCTCTGCATTTGAAAAGGTTTTTCCCCCTTCCCTGAAACAAACAAACAAAAAAGTATTGTTGGGAACCATCTATGCTAAACATGTGAAAGAATTGTTAGCGAGTGTTTTACGCATCCACTGGTGGTGTGAAAAGAAATAAATCAAATGCCTTCTCATGTCATGTGAAGATAAAAAGAATGATAACTGAGTCATTAGGCAGGCCAGACGTAGCCAAAATATTATCAGTATTATACAATGCCACTTTTACTTAAAATTGATTTATGCAGTTACTACTGTACCCAAGATGAATCGTGGGCATCTGATAATAATCGTATCCTAGCTGGGGCTGACTTGATGCTGAATATCGTTGCTTAAAAATGGAAGTTAAACCTAGCCTGTGTTTGCACACTCTCAGGCGGTGACTTGAAGGTAAACTGGGAAAACGCTAACACAGGTCTCTTTCATTCGTTGCCTCACAGAGCCTTCCATAGCTTGCTGCGTCATTTTTTAAATATTCCAGTCCCTTACTAATTTAGCACGCTTGTCAGCAATCTGTATTAATAAACTCTTATTTGCTTGGTTTATAGCCATTTGAAGTTTTACTTTATTACTTATAGGCAACACAAACCTTACCTTAAAATGATGACGAAAAAACTAAATATTTGAAATTTTTGATCAAGCAGTGTAGACATCCTTAGACTGGAGATATGTAAACTAATACCAAGTCCTAAGATAGATTTCCTCCAATTTGTCACCAAAAGGTGTTCATGTTACGTTTGAATCACTGCTTTATAATTAGCTGAGATATCCACACATTTTAAAGAATTAAGCTGGCTGTGGTGTTGCACACCTTTAATCCCAGCACTCAGGGAGGCAGAGGCAGGTGGATTGCTGTGAGTTCAAGGCCAGCAAAGTCTAAAAAGTGAGTCCAGAACAGCCAAGGCTACACAGAGAAACCCTATCTCAAAAAACCAAAATAATAACAATTACTTCATAAAATATTAAGAAAGTTGTATAACTGTGGAGTGAGTTGATTTTATGAATGTCCAACAAAGAGGAAGACAGCAGGAGAGAAAAGTTTGCCATAGACCTCAAATTTCTCCCATTTTAACACGGTTGGCCCTTTTTAGTAGTGGTTGCTTAATGAGCTTCCAATTCATTGAAAAAACACTCAAAGGTAACATGTCCTGATTGAGCCAGAGAAATAATAGCTTTGTTCAGTAGGCTCCCAGCTTTGAATCCGTTCCAGGAAGAAGAGTTTTAATACTGTCCTTTTCCTGGGAGCCAATGCAAATGGCAGTGTTCTTGCCTCATTTTATGCTCTGAATCACAGTCGTTGTTAAACCGAGAGATAAGTTTTGACATATGCTTTTGCTAGTCTTTATTGAAGACAGTCCAGATACCTTCCAGGGTAGGGTTTGCATGCTCTCACCTGTGGTGGAGGGTGTGATACCATAGACACCCTCCTTTTATGGAAGACACTAGTCACAAAGAGATGGAGCGGCCTGCCCAAAGTCAGGATGCTGGAGAAGAGAAGAGAAGCGAAGTCATCTAGTGACAGACACTGTTCTCCTGGCAGAAGAGCCATCTTGCCCTCATTTATGCTGACTACCATCTTGTCTGAGAGATGCTAAGAGGGGAAATTCCATGTGGGGTGGAGGCCAGGGAGGCAGCTCTGCTAGAGGCAGCCGTACAACATAAACACTCTACCATTTAACTGATGAAGTTAAACTCAAGGGGGAAAAAATGATCATTCTTCTACAATTAAGTCTCATTCCTCACACCCATTTAATTAATACCCACTTGCCTTGCAATATGTATGGAGTACAGTATGTTAGGAAAAGAGACAGAACTGCCTATTCAAAATGGTATTCTAAACACCCAAAGTTCAATCTGTAAGACAGAAATATTTCCACTAAAGAATAGGAGAATGGGAAGGAGTAGAGCATTGAGCAGAAGTCAGATTAATAGAGAAGGAAGTTGCTAAATACAGAGGAACAGCATCGTTCCTAACAAGAAGAAACTGCCAGGAATTAAAGGTCCGTTTTTTTCTAGGGCTCTTACTTCTTAGCCCAGTGGGGCCTTTCCTCAAATTTGTGAGAACTGCAGTCAAAGTTGGCGGAGCTGAAGTAGATAAATTGGCTGGATGCCCTCATGGTTGGCTTTACTGATGGAAACTGAGGAGTTAGAAGCAGTAAGAAGAAGGCACTGACAAAGAAACACACACAAAAAAGCTCATTGACAGTCAGAGAGACCACCGAGTTTACACCAAAGGTCCTGAATAGCAAACAGACAACTTCTAAGCAAACAGATTTAGGAGAAAAAGGAAGATGTCTTTTGTTATCTGTTGGTATCTTCCACTGAAGGCCTAGCCGCAACAAAGGCTCCACTTGTCATTAGAGGCCATGCCTACATTAGCCCTTAACAAAATAATGGAGAAGGGATATGTCTGGACATCAGTTCTTTATTTGAACACAAATGGGGGAAGACAGATGCCAGCAAGAGGAGAAGAAATTATTTCCCCCAAATCTGATGGAGAAACATAGATATTAGTTTCCAAATTCTTAGGCATTGTCAGCACTCAGGAAAAGAAGGTGCTTAAAAGTTTATCCGATTCATTTTGTTTTTCCAAATAAGATGAATATGCATTTAATGTTAAAATGGAAACTAGACAGAAATACTGTGGGTAAGGGATAAGAAACATGTGAACCCATGACTCCAGAATAGAGCAGAGAATTGTAGTTATTTCAGCATCACTTCCTTTTCAAGTTTAAACACGTGCAGTTGTTTGCCATTTCTAAGCCATGGCAAGGTGTGAGCATGTTGTGCTATGACAAAAGCTCATATGTAACTAGGGAAAGTTGGCAGCGTGATAGAAGACAGCAGCAAGCTCCAATTCTCTTTGGAAGAGTTAGAGAGGAAAGCCTTAGAAAGCAGGTATCTTCCTTGTTACTGCAGACATTTGATAAACAGCACACCAGGAAGAAGAGTGGCTATTTGCCTTTCTCTAGAAAGTCCTTTCTCATTCCCAACCATGGTTAATTATGCTAGAGTGACCTCATATCTTGCTAAAAGAAAGGGAAAATTCTTTGTGTTATTGAAGACACAGAATGTACCCCTGTCAAGAGAATGTGTTTTCACAACAAATCAACACACAGGCCATGGGATCAACTGCAAGGGATGGGAATTGGAACATAGTACTAGTCAGATCACAAAGTTTCCCCTGAGAACGCCAGCACAGGTGGCACCTTCATTTGCTCTCAGTCTTACTGCTGGTACACACACAGAAAGTTGGTGTTTTTTGTAGCCGTTACCTGAGTTTGAGAGAAATTGACTTTTCAGAAAGTAAAATATATTGACTACATTTTAGTAAATTATCTCCTCCAATTCTCTAACTTCTTTTGGCAGTAAACTTAAGTAGACAAAAATTCAGTGTAATTCAATAACATCTCAAGAAATTGGCCATTGTGGATGCCTCTTGGAACAGAAGATGGGTGTCCGGAGAGTTCGGCAGAAGGGAAATTACTTTCCTCTGGTTAAGTTTCTGTATAGTTTGAAATTTCTATCTCATTATACACTATCAAGTGTATCTTTCCTCTTTTAAAGTACATATACAAAAATTCAATGTTATTTACCAATTTAACAATTACTGAAGGTTGTGTATTTGGTTCTGTGCTTTGCAATGAGTTTCCCTGATCTCAGGTAGTTTACTGGGAGAGATGGATGAAAAAGCAAGATGGAAAGGAAATATACAAGAGCCAAAGTTTGTAATAAGAGAAGTTTATAATCTGAACCTTTATATCAAATAATATACACATTTTGTTGTAGTAGATGCCTCTTTGTCTGATAGTACCCCAGAGGTTCCTATTTTTTCATTGGTTTGAGGGCCCTAAATGTACCATATTAATAATAACTGAGTTTAGGCTTGATAAAGAATATACCTGGACCCCTACATTAGTTGTATTATTCTATATCGGTGCGATTCTAGACGAAGTATTTAGTCTCTCTGAGGCTTGGTTTCCTCATCTTTTGTCACAGTTACATTCGGCTAACAATGGCAGCCACCCTCGCGTTGGGTGCCGCTCAGGTCTCTGTATTAACTTTGCTTAAACCTCACAACAACCAGAGAGGGAAGCACCTTTACTACACTTGTTTTGTAGATGAGGAAACTAAAACACAGACACACTTCCAGTGTTGATGCATACTGAGGAGGATTCTAGGCAGACACAGTGACACAGAAAATTCAGGATGCAAGACCCTTTGGACCCAAGAACCAGAGTGAGAGAGAGCCCGTGAGGATCTCACACACACACACACACGCACACACGCACACGCACGCACACGCACACACTGATCCCACTCTAGCTCCAGCTTCAGACCGTTATGCACACCATTTGTATGCCAGTGCCAGGAGTTGTTTATCCTCGCTTTGCTGTCAGCTACCTCAAGGCCTACACTGAGTCCTCCATTGTGAGAAATGAGAAGCAGAGACTGAGATCATTACAAAGGGTGCTTGTGAGACTTGATGGCTAAATGAAAGAGGATGGTGGCCCGATTCTCATATAGCCAAGTGGTTGAATACAAGAATTAGGATACAGGAGAAAGACCCAAGAATCAGAGTGTGTTCCAGTAACGTGCTGTTTGGGCACCCGTTGAGTCTGAGGGCGAATGCACCTACTAGACAGTGGAAGGGGCTCACTGCCATAAACTCAGGCCACACTCCTACCACGCTGTAGAGGATAGGGATGGCTTTGGATCATGAGCAAGTTATTAGTGTATCAGGCCGTCATCCTGCACACGCTCAGTCCTTCATGCCTGAAAGGAGTCATCGCTCAGAAATGCTGTCATATAGCCTGAGCCTCAGACACTTGTACCGCTCCAGCTGGCTGGGTTAGCCAAGTAAGTTAAGCCACGTGGCTGTAATATGGTTTACTATCCTCTGGCAGACTGAGGAGACTGCTAAGTGAGACCACACTGGTCTCCTGCTTTTGTTGTGGAGTAGGCACCGTTTGACACCCATGTTGCTGTCAGTCTGCCTCCTGAAGCCCCTGGCAGTAGGCATCTCCACACAGGCTGACCAACAGGAATCCAGAGAGTAGTAGACAGGTTTTAGGTACCATGGTTTCTTCAACTTTTCTGGAAGAGGAGAGCAAAACTTCAGAAAGCTGGGAGGAATGATAAGCCTGGCAAGCCGTCCCCTGGCATCTTTAGAGCCATCTGTGCTGCCATCCATCAGAGGCTTCTGGCCAGGAGACTTGGAGGAAAGGAAGCCATTGATTTCTAGTTCTTCCTCTGGAGAAGTAACGGAAGGATTGGGGGTAAGAACTGAGTGTCTGTACCCCCTCTCCACACACCCCCACACACTCAGAAGCAGAACTGCAGAAGGCTATCAGGGCTGACAGGGGTAAATAGCTGCCTTACATGCCAACTAAAGCCTTTCAGGGAGCCACCTTTGCACCAGTGCTAGCTTCTGGAACTGGACTATCTAAGTTTACAGCCAGTTTCTGCATCCAAATCTGTTTCTTTACACACAAAAACTCTGCCTGGTTCTATAGCCAAGTTCTGCCTCATGTAAGCCATGAAACCTTAAAGAATTTCACTCTGTGCTTGACCAAAGTGCCTCCACAGGAAATGCAAAGCTCTTACTTGTTGCCATGGCAGAGAGCCATATTATGTGCTGATTTGGTGGATCTCATGGGCTAGAAAAACCAGAGCCAGGGATTTAGGGGAATAAAGCATGACGATGAAAGAAGAGACTTAACCTGTTTTAGGCTCAAGAGATGGAGCTTGTGTTTCCTTGGCTGGAGAAGAGAACCAAGAGAGTTGTAGGAAGAGACTTGATAGTTGTAAAGAGAGTTTGAGAGGCAGAAATGAAAGCAAGAGAGTGAAACAGCCATTTTCTGACCCTTTCCGCCATGGCCTCTTGAGCAGAACCAGGCCAAATCTCCAGGCAGCCATCATCAGAGCACAGACTAGCCCAGTGGAAGGAGCTCCTGATGGGAGGGGAGTTGCTTCCCAAGAGTGCTGGTCAGGTTGCTTTGAAGCTGACTGAAGACTTGATGCTCATAGATTATCTCTGGGTTTTACGTTGCTCTGTTTTCCTCACTGTCAATTCAGACACAGAGAAAACCGAGCAAGCCATTTCTAATTGAGTGATCAAATTGCTCAGAACAATTACGTACAGTAACAACTCCTTCCATCTTCACAAAGTTACAGTTTATGAAGTGCCTGCTCTCTGTAGCAGTGCAAGCCACAGCCAGCCCACCCACTGCCTGGTTCTGCAGCTATCTGGAATGCAGCTCAGAAGCACAGGGAACCTTAATGTCCTGGTTACAGCCCCTGCCCTCCACACACTTACTTGATGATTGAATATCAGTCTCTTGGCCTCATATCTTCTTGTCACTTAAGTTTGAACTAATGTCCGCTTCCAACCTCTACATTACAATATTTGAAGCATCTCACCTTTCTCTAAATTATCAGGATGTATGGAATATTTCCATGTATGTTTATTTCCATGCTAACACAGACCTCAGCAGGACCCTTTTCCTGGGCTTGATGATCTCCTACTCCCTTCAGCCAGTTTCTCCAATGAAAAAAGCCTTGTCTCCTTGTGACTCTTCCAGGGTCATCATGTATCTGGCCATGTGTCTGATGATGAGTGTTTCCTCACCAGGGTTTAAGGACATAGGAAGAGCACACTGCAAAAGCCACGTCTGCTCACTGGCCAAGGATCAGTGATGGAACATAGGGAGTCTTTGGTTTTGAACGCATATAAACAAGATTGTAAAGAGTTCATGTTGTGTGGGGGAGGCACCCTCTTCGCCAAGTTGTACATTCCAGGTGTGAGAGTGAACTGTATTTATAGAGCAGTGCGATGCTATCATTCATCAGGTATTTGTTCTGGCAGCTGTAATGCCGTGTCATTGCCAGGAGATGAGGAAACACACAAAGCATTTCAGGGCACCAAGTTTAGCCATTATACTCATTAAATACAAGAATTATGAGTTTTTATATCAAGGTATAAAGCTATCAGAATTACCCCGGGCTTATTTCCGAGGCCAAGAGCAGTCCCATATCTATGACTAATCAAAAGGTGTGCTCTTCAAAGGTGATTGCTCAGGCCAAGGAAGTACGTGAAGTCACTCAGATTTATGCAGCAAAAATGTCTTCCCTTCGTGTAAGTAAACCGTTGGAGACTAGAAAGCCACATATGGTAAATATTTAATTTTTAGTTCTTAAAGTTCTGAAAAGGTTAAATATTGTAAAGAACTATTCACATCCTAAAGAATAAAAAAAAGAGATACTCAAGGAGTTTTGATGAAAAAAAGAGAGAGAAGAATATAATGGCCAAATAAGGAAGATTAGATGAGGAAAGATACACCATGGACAGGTTGAGGCAGAGAGGGGAAGGCACGCCCTCTCTTCTTGTGTAGCGTATCAAAGACCTGAAAATAAAGTTAGAAGCAGCGCATTGAGAAGCACAATCAAGTTTTGAGTTTCAAGGCTGAGCTCTTGTCTCTAGAGAAGCAACTCCTCTTTCTTTCTCCCCAAGAGACTTCTTGGGTTCGCCTTGAGCTTCCAGGCCACTGACTGGCCCTTCCCAGAGAAAGCACAGGGCTGTGTTAGTGAGAGAGGCTTGTAAGGAGAGGCTCAATTATCCCTAATGAGGGTAGAGATGGGCAGTTCTCGCCCTTCTCATTCAGAAAGTGTGGCCCTGGGTTGTTCTTCTTGCATCCCTTAAACCCATCAGCATAGCAAGAAGGAAAAGCCCAGGGGGTCCTGTGTTTGAGGAGCTTGCTGCTGCTCTCAGCTTATTGACGTGAAAGAAAGGCATCAAGACTGCAGTTTACTAAGAAACAGCCTGTGACCAGTGTTGCCTTTGTTCTTGTTGATGAACAGGACAGTAAAGGCATCAAGACGGAACTTGTGAGTCTTCTAGGAGATGGCCGGTGACCAAAGCTAACATTTTTGTTGTTGTTGATTCATCTTTGCTCTCCTGGACTTTCATTTTGAGCTTAAGGAAGATGAAACAAACAAACAAAAAAAGTACTGCTACTTTATTCACTAAAACTCCTGCTACGTTACTAGTTCCACAGCTCCAGTGCTCTCCATGAGGTTTTGCGTGGTGGAGAGTATCCCACTTTTGCTGGGGGAGGTACTGTGTTTTCAGCTGGGATGTGGGGTACCTCTAAGGCACATGAGCCAGCAACGACAACTGAATTCTGAGTTGTTCTAGATTCGTTCCCATTGCCAGAGCTGTTGGTCAGAGAGGTCCACTTACAAGTGATAATTATAGGCTTTTCTCTCCACTCTTCAGACTAAGCTAAGTCTTCAAGGAAGCCGCTTAAAGCAGAACTTAGGAGGAACGAACTCAGAATGAAAAAGCAACTTTTTAGAAGAAATGAAACGATAATGTAGAAAACAAATTCAATAAGTTTTTTTTTTTCAAGTTGGAAGTTTTGGTGGCTTAGTCATTTATGTCTTTATTGAGTGAACATAAAAACAAGAATATGCTTATTTTTATAATTCTGGGGTAGGTTTTTTTTTTTCCGCTTGTACACAAATAATAGCACGGTATAACAACTTTCTGCCTTTATTTCCTCCTATATGTTGGATGTTATTTCTTATTGATACATAGAAGCTCCTCATTATCTCTAATCTACAGTGTCTGTCGATACCATAACTTATTTAAGCAATTCCTGGTTGATGGACATTTGGATCGTTTTAGCCTTTATATATCATTGTAAAAACAGTGTGCTGGATAATATTGTATTGGATAAATCGTCTACTATTATTTTATTCTGGTAAAATAGATCTGTGGGTTATATCCTTAGAAATAAAATTGGTGTGTCTGAAGGAGTTTTGATAAGTATATATAATTTCTGTCCCATAAAGGTTATAGCAATTTGCTTCTCTAAATTATATGTTTTGGTTTTTAAGTTGTTTGTTTCTATCACTGCCAGATTTAAGAAGGGATGAGCTTTAGGGTGTGTGTCTGTTGGCCAGGTAAGTGAAAGAAAGTAAAGAAACCTTTATAAAGAAAACACAATTTGGGGGCTAGAATTAAGCAAATTCTAATATTCTGTCTTCTTCCAAAATTTGGATTTACCTCAGTTGAAATGCCCAGAGCTTTTTTTTTTTTTTTTTTTTGTATGTATGAGTCATTCAACTTTCAAAGCACTTTCTTATCCTTTACCATCTACAACCTTCACATCAAACCAAAAGGGATGGAGCAGGGTTTTTAGGTTTTCAATCTTTCTGCCTTAAACCTCTCCTTCAGTTTAGCAGTTCAGAAGCTGAACCCAGAGTCAGGCATGTGCTTCCAGTCACAGAGAGCTGCACCCCAAATGTTATAATAATGGTTATGCCACGCAACATATCTGTTATAAAGGAAGTTTATTTGGGGGAAAGAGAAGGGGAGAGAAGTTAGGTCCTACAGGAGGAAGGGTAGAGGCAGATAGATGATTGGCCATGTAGACAGGCAGGCAGACAGACAGTCACAGAACCATGAGGGAGGTGGAGAGGGACTGAGAGAGTTGGGGAGGTGGGCAGGGTCCTATTATCCTATGGCACCTGGCAGAGGCAGCAGCTGATGACATAAGAAGTTGCTAGGACCCCGAAAGGCCGGCTAGTGGGACGCCTGGACACTAACGCCAACCTCACATGGAGTTGTTAGTATGCTTTTATTAGGAGAGATCCTGGCTTTTCTCAGAGCTGAAAGGGTCTGCCATTGCTCTCAGTTCCCCATGCACACCGGTGTCTGTGCTCTGGTCATCCATCAGTCACCCTGAGCTGCTTCCTCTGAGCACTGAGAGTGGAGCAAGGCAGGAGCAGGTATTTCCCACCTCGGCAACAGGAAATACCAAAGGACAAAAGAGTGACCCAGGCCAGAGCCCCAGTCTCTGAAGGCTGTCTGGGAAAGCCAGAGGTAGTCTTCAACCCAAAGAAGCTCTTACCAGGAAATGCTGGAAAGTTTGAATAGAAACAAAAGACCAGGAACAAGGGCCCAGCAAAACTCTTGGCTAGGTAAATTCACCATCATGCCCTTGGCCTGTTTGTAAAGACAGGCTAATGAAAACTTATGCCCACCAGATTCACCAGGTTGGCCTGAGCCTGGCTTATGACTTCACCAAACTGAGAGACAAATCCTGGAATAGAAATATTTATTTGACTCCTCAAATCATCATTTGTTGCATTCTTGCTATTAAAAACTGTCATAGAGGACTAAAGAGATTGCCCAGTGGTTAGGAGCACTCACGGCTTTTGTAGAGGACCTGATTTCAATTCCCAGTGCCTTCAAGGCAGCTCACAACCCTCTGTGCCTCCAGTTCCAAGAGATCTGATGCCCTCCTCTGCCCTCCACGGACACCAGACACTCAAGCGGTACATACACATACATGCAGGCAAAAAACCTCTACGTGTAAAATTAAAAAAAATAAACTTAACTAGTAGTCATTGATGAAGCATTTTTGAATGCATATGAAAGAGCTTAGAGTTCATTAGAATAAATAAGATGAATTAAGGTGAAACATCTAAGATTTATAATGCTTGGGCTTGCATGGTTCTTTTAAACTCAGATTATTTAGCTGAGAATCTTAAAAATCAAAAGGATCTTAGATACCACCTGTTACAATCTGTCCCTATTTTGCAGGTTAAAAATAAATAAATAAAAGAACTCCGGTGAGAGTCTATGACGTGAAGACTTCCAGGGAAACAGGTTGAAAGCTCATTTTGCTCACTACAACACAGATGGTTTATTCTTCCACTGCCTGTCTCATCGGGGAGAAATGACAGATCCTGCAGATTTCATGTGGGGATTAAATCATTTGTAAAAGTGTTCTTGTAGCCTAACTTGCTGGTTCAGGCCCCCTAAAACCTCATCACTGAATTCCTGATCTTTCTACAGAACTATGCTTGTTCTCTACCTGCCTAAAAAACCTATTATGCAAGAGAATTAGGGCTCTGATCTGAATCAGTCTTCACTTGGGAACCTAAAAACTTAAGCATAGAAGATGTCATAACTTCTGGAGTTGATGAATAAAGGAGATAGAGTCTGTGACTATCTGGGGACAGTGTATTAAAAGGCAGAGGAGCTCAGCAATGTCAGCCACGGAGAGAGGCACAGTTCCACACTGTCGCCAGTAAACATTTGAAGAGTTCACCTAATTTTGGAGGACCTCAACTCAGGTTCAACCTGAGACTCCTTGGCTTCGGCATGAAAGGGATGAGTCAGCATGAAGCAGACCTGCAGTTCATTTAGCACAGAAAGTTGTCAGAGAAAGAACGCACACGGTAGCACGGAGCAGGCTTCCCAAAGAGACGCTGTAGTTTATAATAGACTTGTAAACACAAAGTAGGGTACTCAGGCATGGATATTAACTTTTATTGTTTTATTTATTTATTTTGGGGTTTTGGGAGACGGTTTCTCTGTGTGCCCCTGGGTATCCTGAGACTCTGTAGACCAGCCTGGCCTTGATCACACAGAGATTTGCCTGCCTCTGTCTCCCAAGTGCTGGGACTAAAGGCATGTGCCACCCCTGCCCAGCGGATATGGAATTTCTTAAGGGACAGTCAGCATCACATGTTTTGACGTCAGCCATTCTGTTTTGGTGGTTTTCAAGTGACATCTTAAAGGGTTGCTAAGAACCTCTTCCTTCTCTGTTTGAGGAGTGAGATTATAGGGCAGCTAGGGGTGCCTTAGGCAGGAATATAACCTGATAGAGTAAAGCCAGGAGCCACTAGATTTGCACAAGGGATTTAGGGAATGTCCTTTTCTGTACAAGGAATTTTTGGTGAGATTTTTGCAAGATTGTGGGTTTGTAGCCTAGTAAAGGGAGAAGGGCCTTCAGTAAATGCTAATTGTGCTGGAATTCTCACTTCTTAACTTTGTTCTTGGGGGCTTCAGCCAGACTCCAAGATGAGGGAATTGTCTCTTCCCACATCCCCATAATTCTCCACCTTTCTAAACTTCCTCACAAAGAGCGTAAAGTGATGGGAGGGCGATGAGGGGCAAAAGTGAAAGCAGAGCAAGGGGGGGGGTGTGCTGGGTGGCGACTTCTCAGTGCTGTGGAGACGTAGGTCCACTGGCTCTCATGCCCCAGAAGGAGGCATCCGTGACATCCTACTTCAGATGTTAAAGTGGTCCCTCTGGGCATCGTGTTATTAGGGAAGCTAAGTAGAAGTAGGAAAACCAATTGGAAGGCTACTTACTCCCGCAGTCTAGGCAAAGAGAAGTGTTCATAGCTGAAGCCTTCATTTAGATAGATAGATAGATAGATAGATAGATAGATAGATAGATAGATGATACATATATGTCTGTATATATGTGGGTGTATGTATATTATATATATATCAAAGCTTAGAGGAGGTTAAGGGCATGTCCACAGTCATGGAGGAAGGTAAAGACAAGGCTGGGTCTAGCATCCCAGCATCCTTCACTCACCTTCAGTAGAGCATTGCCATCTGTAAAGCATTCTCTGGGAGTGATCTTACACACTAGAAGCCATGTGTGTAACAAGGAGGCCTACAGACTTCTGCAGGTTCGGGAGACCCTGACTACAATATGTAACCGCCCAGGACTTGAGACTTGTTTCTAAGCAACAAAATCCAGCAATGCTGGTTTCCCTTGGGCGGTCTCACTCCGCCTGTCCTGCTTAGTCCCTTACCTTGAAGCATATCACACTGTGAAGAATGACGCTAGAAGGCTTTAGTCCATTCAACGCAAGAACTTTAGCAAAATGTTGCTATTCCAAACACCAGCGTTCACCAAAAGCTAAATGCAATGATTTGATCCAAATCTTACTTTAACTGTGTCTCATCCTCTCACTCTTATTTCTTGTCATTTTTGTGTTTTCCTTGATTTTGTCAGTTGACATATGAGCAAGTTCTTAACACACTTTTAACTCATTGTGCATTTTTTTTTTTAGCCTTGAAAAGCAAGCCTATTTTGTCTTGGTTTAGAAAGTGAGAAGCTATCAATCTTCCAAGGAAGTGCTTGTGTGCGCTCTGGGGGGAAATGCTGAACACCTGACGGAATCCCTATCTGACCTTTTCATAAGAGCCAATATTTAAGGAAAAATACCTCACTGTTTTTGGGATCCAGCCACACAGTGGGTTTTCACCACCTTAAACATCTCAGTTAAGACACTGCCTAGATTCCAGACTTCTTTAAAAAAAAAAAAAAAAAAAACTGTAAGCAAGAATACTGGATGATTGCAGACTGAGCCGTGAACGTGATGACATCCATGTTGACATGTCACAGAGCTCCAAAGTTGGCTAAGTGTGTTTTGGCTCTTAACAGAGTTCTCTGACCTTTGTGGTCATTTTTACAGACTAGCCAACAATAAAGATCTGTCCTTTTGCACTGACATTCTGGCGGCCACCATAAAGCTTTGTGTTGGCTCTGGGACCATCAGCCAGTGTCTACATAAGTATCCACTGACAGAAATCAGTTTCTCAGGGACTCTGCTGCTGGACCAAAGAAAAGATCTCACCTTTGTGCCTCTCACTGGTAAGAAGGGCAGAGTGATGAGGGCTCTCAGAAACCTGTGTCAGAAGTGTGGGCTTTTTTTTTTATTGCTGGGATAAAAATAATCAGAAAACCTTAACTGCATGCGTGCGCGTGCGCGCGCACACACACACACACACACACACACACACACACACACACACAAGAAAATGCCTTTTGTTTATTCACTTAACTTGGGGGAAGCTTCCTTAAGTAAAGCCATCAGCACCTTTCTCCCACTTAGTTAGAACTAGTTAATCTAAACAGTCCATTTATTTGTAAGTGCTCTGTTTTGAAAGAGAACGAAAAGCTGGCCAAATACGGTGAGATAATGTAGGCTCCTTAAATCAGCAGTGTGACTTTTGAGAGGCCGAGGGCAGTACAGTGAGAGGTTGAAGCCGTGCAATGGACAGCCTGGGTGCCATGGCCCCTTCATCTGGTCACTGAGGGCTTCAGGCAGGCAGCTTGACCCTGTCTAATCCCACTGAAGTGCCACTGTTTACCAGGTGTGTGGTGTTGGGACTTGACCTGACTTCTCAGTATCTCTTGTTCTTTGAGATGTCTATAATAATAGTTCTGGCCTCAACAGTATTTGTGAGGCCTCATCACCAATCTGATGATTTGCTTTTGTTAAGTCTGTGAACTTTGAAAGAGTATAAGAGCATGGAGGACATCAGGAGAACAAGGCCTCTGAATCAACTAATCCAGGCACATATGAGCTCCCAGAGACTGAAGCCACAAGCACAGGGACTACATGGATCTTTTCCAGGTTCTTTGCGTGTATATTATAGCTTTCGGCTTAGAATTTTTATGGGGATCCTGCGTGTACAGATGAGTGGGTCTCTGATTTTTGTGCTAGCTCTTGGGATTCTTTCTTCTGTTGGCTACCTGGTCCAGCTTCAATGTGATGATTTTTGTTTTATCTTATTTTATTTTGTCATTTTTGGTTGTTAGCTCTTAGAAGCCTTTTTTGTTTGTTTGTTTTTGTTTTCTAATGAGAGACAGAAAAGAAGTGTGGATCTGGAAGGGAGGGAAAGTGGGAAGTAGAGGAACAAAAAGTTTTATCACTATATATTGTGTGAGAAAATAATCTATTTTTAATAAAAGGGAAGAAAATGAAAAAATACTGTGAACTCTGAAACTTTTTTTCACTCAATGTCCCTCCCACTTGTAATGTTTCCTAGTGATTAAAAAGCACAATGGAAGAAGGAAAATAAAGACAGGCTTTCTATATTTCTTCTTTCTTTTTTTCCTTTCTTCCTTTCTTTCTTTCCTCCTTTCTTCCTTCCTTCCTTCCTTCCTTCCTTTCTTTCTTTCTTTCTTTCTTTCTTTCTTTCTTTCTTTCTTTCTTTCTTCCTTTCTTCCTTTCTTCCTTTCTTCCTTTCTTCCTTTCTTCTTTCTTTCACCCCTATTGCAGTTTCCCCTCCCTCCTCTCCTTCCAGTCCCTCCCATTGCTCCTCTTCCCCATTCTGACCATCCACTCTTCCTCTATTTCTCTTCAGAAAAGGCCAGGCCTCCCAAGGATATCAACCAGCCATGGCATATCAAGTTGCAGTAAGACTGGGAACCTCCTTTTCCATCAAGGATAGACAAGGCAACTCATAGGAAAGGCCCCCCAACGTCTGGCAACAGAGTCGGAGACAGATCCTCCTCCCACTGTTAGGAGTCCCACGAGAAGACCAAGCTACACAACTGTAACATACGTTCTGTGCAGAGGGCCTAGGGTCAGTCGCATTAAGGCTCCTTGGTTGGCAGGTCAGTCTCTGTGAGCCCCTAGGACCCAGGTTAGTTCATTCTGTGGATTTTCTTGCAGTGTCCTTGACCTCTCTGGCTCCTACAATCTTTGTTCCCCTCTTCCACAGGATTCTCCAAGCTCCATCTAATGTTTGGTTGTGGGTCTCTGCATCTGTTTCCATCACTTGCCAGGTGAAGCCTCTCTGATGATAATTGAGTTAAACACCAGTCTATGAGTATAGCAGAATATCATAAGGTCTGCGTTATCCAGCTCTGGGCCCTGGTCCTCCAAGGCAGTGTCAGAGATGGACTCCCTCTCATGGTATGGGTCTCAAACTGGACCAGTCATTGGTTGGACGCTTCCACAGTTTCTGTGCCACCTTTACCCTGGAACATCTTGTAAATGGAACAAATTGAAGCCAAAGATATTGTGGCTGGTGTCCCAATCCCTTCGTTGGAAGTCTTGCATGGTTACAGGAGATGGCCAGTTCAGGCTCATTATCCCCCATGGCTAGGAGTTTTAGCTAGGGTGGCCCTCATGGATTCCTGGGAGTTTCCATTGCCCTTGGTTTCTTGCTCATCCCAGCTTGTCCCAGGTTTCTAGCTCCCTCCTCCTCACCCAGTTTCACTTGTTTCTCCCAGTACTCTCTCCCTCTATCCTTCCTGGACCTCATCCTTCCTGTTCCCTTTACCACCAGTTACCCAGTCCCCTCCCTATACCCACGTGCTATGTCTATTCTGTTTCCCCCTCACAGCGAGATTCATGAGTCTCCCTACCCCTTGGGCCCTCCTTGTTACTTAACTTCTCTGGGTCTGTAGATTATAGCATGGCTATCCTGTTCTTGATGGCTAATATCCACTTATAAGTGAGTACATACCATGTGTAAGGCAGGCTTAATTTTCATTTAATAAAATCATTTCATTACTTAAACTACTCCTTAAGAGGAGGATTTGGTATGGTAAACATAGTGGCACATGCCTATGATCTTAGCACTTGGGAGGCTGAGACATGAGGATCACAAGTTCAGGGCCAGCCTTGGCCACATAGTGAGTTCTGAGCTACCTAACAACACTGGTCTTAAAAAGAAAGAATGAAAGAGAAAAATGAGGTGAGGCAGGTGAGAAGATCAGTGTTTTAGTGTGCTGGGTGCCCCTATTGCATCTCTGGGCTAGCTGACATTACGGGCTGTGAGCATGATGCCAAGAACCTGGAGGATAAGTTTGTCTGAAAACTACCCTCAGACCCAGGCTACAAAGATGCATTTGTGTTGGAGAGGCTTTTACCAATGTATAGGAGAAAAAACTTTGGCTTGTGTTTGGAGATTTTCAGGACAGCCACCTACCGGCTTTTAAGCTCAGGCAAGTTAACTGGATTCTTAGCATCCGTTTATTAATTTTTAAAATAGACATGATAATATCTGCTTAGTAAAGTTGTGATGAGGGCTAAAGACTACTGTTAACACAAAATGAGGCCTTAATAACTATCTCCCCCCCCCCCATAAAAGTTACTCTTTCCCAAGGCTGGAGATGACTTACTTGTCAAAACAGGGATAGTAAACACAAAACATAATCCAGGACAAAAGGGCTTCGAAAGGCGACTGTCTGCTTCCATCCACCCCATGCAACTTTGCTCCTCCTAGAATTAATCCTGGAGCTGTTTCCTTGCAGATGAATGCTGCTTCACCCCTGCTGTTCTCACCACAAAGAAAAGCTTTAGATTCAGACGGTAGGGCTAAGGGTGTAGCTCACAGTACACACCTCACATGCAGTGAGGCCCTAGTTCAATCCCCAGTGCTGGAGGAGGAGCAAGAGGAGGGTTTTCAAAACGAGATTTTTTTTAAAAGGCTCCATATCACAGAGATAACTGTACATTCATATTTGTTGCACTATCCATCAGCAGCAGACGAATAATGAAAATATAGTACATATACACAATGTGATTATATCCATTTGTAAAGAAGAAATTGTTTTCAGAAAAATGCATGGAAATTAAATTATTATGTTAAGTGCAATAAGCCAGATTCAGAAAGACAAATCCATGTTTTTTCTTAATATGTGAAATTGAAGTGTGCGCGCGTGTGTGTGTGTGTGTGTGTGTGTGTGTGTGTGTGTGTGTGTTTTACAGTGTGAGTCTAGAAGTCATGAAACTAGAAAAGGGATTAGGATAGGAAGGAAGAGCTCTTCAGGGTTGGGAGAGAAGAGGAGAGGGCATGGAATACATGTATACGAAAGCAGAAGGCGGTGACACCTGAGGGAAACGGAATGGCTGGAGCCGGGCTGGGGGCTCAGAGCAGGCAGTAAAGGAAGTGATAATATGTGTGAAAATGCCAAACTGAACCTCTTGCTTTGAATACAAACCCATAAAGAAACCGAGGCACACTCTAAAAGTCCAGGCTGCACTGTATACCGCCCAGCAGGACCAGTTCCGTGACTGGAAGGAGACACATAGACTATCACGTGAGACTGGGCTTCCCCGGCTGTCCTTCCTGCGTACTGTTCAGCTTCTATTTGGCAGTTGGAAGAATGAAGGGACCTTGTCAGTTGCATACAGCCCACATATGAAATTATGTACCAGAACACTCTAGAAGTAAACTCACTTTGAACCGCTAACAGTGTTTGTCATGAGGGTCTGGGAGGGTTAGAGACGGGGGAAAACATGAGATCTGAGTAGAAACACCATGGGCTTAAGTCCTGGCTCTGTCACCTGAATATATATAGACTTTGGGCAAATTTTGCATTGGCTGTGATCAGTTTTCTCCACCAGTAAACTGGTGAAATAGCGTCTGCTTCCTGGGCTTGCTGTGAGAATTAAATTGCTAACAGTAGAAGTTCTGACAACGAAGCCTGGCGTAGAGTAGGAGCTCGGGGAAAGAACGTCAGTTACTTCCTTTTTATTGAAGGGATAGAACCAATGCAGGCGGCTTTTGCTCCCAGTTCTCTGTTTCTTCCAAATCTGTTTTGCTCTCCTGCCCATTACTCTTAACATTTCAGCAAACTGTAAAGTCTTGTTCTGAAGATCTGAATATTCTAGTCACTGTATACTGTAGTCACATACATTGAAGTACTCTTTATTGCTACATCACAGTCTAAAGCTGGACAATCGATAGTCTTGGCTGCTGAGACCCAAGGGCTGAAATTGGAGTTGCAGTGGTGGTTGAAATGAACTTTGTGTTCTATTTCATAAGACAGAGAATCCATTTCGTAAGAAACTGGGAAAGTTCAGTTTCTGTAAGGACTTATTGCATTCCTAGGAAAGGGTTCACTCCTCCCCGTTCCTACCCCTGACCTCTGGCTTTTTTAAAAGACCTCAATGTTGGATATTTTTATTTTCTCTATAGTTTATTCAGGCTTTTTAAAAAGTGAAATTTCAAGGCAAGGCAAATGTTTGAAAATACTTACAATACTGGAATGATTAAATTTGGGGGGGGGCAAAGAAAATGAGTTGGGGAAAGAGGAGAGGAAGTAAATGTATTTGAAACTTGTATTAATCTCTGGATGTCAGCATGTATCATGCATCACTTAATTTTTGTATAAATTTATTATTCCAAAAGAATATTTGAAGTTTCAAGAACGAAGGAAAGCTAAGGAGGAATTGCTTTCTTTTCTCTGTATCCACTCCTCATTGAGTTTTCTTTTTTTGTTTTTTGTTTTGTTTTGTTTTGTTTTTTTGTTTGTTTGTTTGTTTTTCTAGACAGGTTATCTCTGTGTAGCCTTGGCTATCCTGGACTCACTTTGTAGACCAGGCTGGCCTCGAACTCATAGCAATCTGCTTGCCTTTGCCTCTGCCTCGTAAGTGCTGGAATCAAAGGTATGCACCACCACGCCCAGCCCTCGTTGAGTTTTCAACAGGAATTTTTTGGTAAAACTTTTTTTGCTCATTTTGAACTCTTCTCTTGCCAGCATCTAGCAAGCCTGTACAATGGTTGCCAAGGCAAAGTCAAGACCATGTAGCAAGAGAGAGAAAATGTGGTATGTACAGACAGGGAGATGGAGAAACAGATTAGCAGTCTGAGCACCAGGGTTTTTTTTAATTGGAAAGTTTAATTGTTTATTATAAGTGGTTATCCTAGCAGTTCTATCATCTGTCCCTTGGAGCTTTCTCGTGAGGCCTTTTCTTTCCATATCACCTTGTTTGGAACTGACTGTTTGATTTGTCTCCAGGATATACCCTAGTCTTCATATTTAAACAAGTCACAAGTCGGTTCAAAATGGTTCCACTGCATTTGAATTAGACAAAGACCTTTTTTTTCATTTGTTCAGCTCAGATATGCTTTTTTTTTCTGCAAATGCTCCTTGAAAGCCTGGACTCAACAAACCCCTCCACATAATGACTGCAAAGACAGATACATCTCTTGCTCCCAACGCTGGATAAATATTTGCTGCTTAAATAAATTACTGTTGTTAGATTTGAGTAACCGCCAGCCAGGTACTTGCTCATTTTTCAGAGACCGATGCCTTAGTTTTAAAAATCTCAACTTTCCTTTCTCCTTCTTTCTTTTTTGTCCCTTTAGGTACAATCCTTGGATTTGCCCTCCGACCATATAAAATGAGCTACCGGGAAGTTAAGTACTTCTCGTTTCCTGGGGAGCTTCTCATGAGGATGCTACAGATGCTGGTTCTACCCCTTATCATCTCCAGTCTTGTCACAGGTACTTGTCACATACAGTTTTTGCTGTGTGGGGGTTTTTTTGTTTGTTTATTTGTTTTGTTTTTTGGTTGTTGTTTTTTTTTAAGTGTGCTTTTTGCAAAAGAATGCTTAGAAAAACCAATGCTTTAGGTTTTCTGCTGGATGCATGCTCTGTTTTAGAAAAAAAAAATCCCTTTGAGATGGTGGAAAGGAGGCTTTACTAATGCATGAATGATTACGACTCTCGTATTTTTACCAATCACAAGAGGAGATGGATTTAAACAGCCACGTAATCTGGTCTGCCTCACCATGAACGAGGCGCCCTGCTAAACACCACACAAACAGCCTTTCTCTGACCACAGTGATGTAGTTGACGACAGCGTACAACAGGTCTGTTTTCTCACCCTCTTATCCCACCCAGATAACATCTGGTTGGACAGCCTATTAGCTATTGATGCAAGAATGCTTGTTCTCAGAGCCACCAGGACATGAGCGGGAGCCTTCTTGGAAGCCTCATCAAGAGGTAATGCCCACAACACACTCACCAACTCCGCTGCCACCAACACTTATCTTTTCCTGGTGAACCCGCATGATTTCATTTCCTTCTCCAGTTTCCCCACCCACCCCTGTTGCCTTTTATGCTGAGGGGAGAATGGGGAGGGGGTGGGAGATGTCCCCATTGGCTACTCTGTCCATGGACACTGAGTTTTAACCAGTGGAAGCTCTGCAGGATAGAATCTCTTTACTGTGACAGCGAGGCCTCCGCTTACTCCTGCCGGGGTACGAGTTGAAGAGTCATTAGCTGTGTGGTTGACAAATATAGATGGGGCAAGAAGTTGCAGAAAAAAAAAAAGTTGCCGGACATTCCTCCTGCCCACTCTTCTCTTTCCCCACAGCACATCTCTGACTTGGAGAATTTCCATAAACACTGCTCCAGCAGGATGGTTTCTGGGTTTGTAGCTAAAGCCCTAGACCTCAGGTACTCCTGACCCTTGCCCCTTTTCCCGCTTGTGGTCACTGTCCCTTGGGTAGGCCAGTTTACTTCTGTCTGAGCTGCATCTGGCTCCCTCGTCCCATTAGTTGTCAAAGAGAGTTAGAATCTTTAAGCTTTCTGTGTAATAAGAACTTCATAGAGCAACTCAAAGGTCAGGGGGCAGCATTCTGACTACCACATGCCTTAGAGGGCTAGCCATTACACGCACAGAAACTATGTGAGATCTGCTCCTCTCTGCCTTGCAGATCTGTGCTGGCTTCCACTTGCCCAGGGCCTTAAACAAGTAATGGCCTGTGCACACGCTCAGAGCGAAGGGTAAACGGCCTGCAAACCAGTCCTGTCAACCTTTGGGGTACCTGTTTATGAAACTGGATGGGTCAGTTGCTGAGTAGGGGTAATTAGAGAAGACAATTCTTCCTATAGAAGCTGTATCAAATGTTGGCGTGGGGCACATTTTCATCTCACCAGCCATTTTTCTCAAAAGGGAAATCTTTGCAGAAATCACTTATCGGTCTGAGTCCGTGCAGTACTTTCTTGAGTGAAATGCTCACTCCCTCCCTCTGCATCACCCCTCGCAGCCAGCGTCTTGGCTGAGAGCCTGCTGCTACTCTGTACACACACTGATGGGTCCTGGATTTTCGTCTCTTCTATATGGAACCCCTGTTTCTGCTTTCTCACCATTGTGCTAAAAATCTTTTGGGGGGGAACTGGGGGGGGCGGTGGAGATACACACAGAAACCCCTTGTACAACACAGAGAAAACATTGCCTCACTTTCAAAACAGCCCTTGTCCACCTCTTCCCTAAAGTCGAATAAGAGCTTTGGTTGAATAATTTTTCAGAAAAAAAAAAAAGTTACTATGATTTGATCCCTTTCAGTAGTTAAAAAGAAAGTTTTGGTCAAGTTAGCAACAGTTACAACATGGCTGTTAAAAAAACAAAACAAAACAAAACAAAACAGCAAGTTGCAAGCAATCAATATAAAATGAATGCATAAGGTAACCTAGTTGCAAGTTGGGAGTGCTGTCACATGGGACAGCTAAGAGAATTTTAGCTCTTATTCAGGACTTGGGTCAAGGAAAGGCGCCTGCAGGCAGTGCTTAGCTGACCTAAAGTTGTTTTCTCAGGGTTCATCTCCAAGGAGTAATCTCCAAGCTACACAGTAATTTAGATACTTACGATCAATTAAAATGAATGATTGGCTCAACAAGATTTTCCTCTGTGGTTTTAAACACAGAACATTCTAAAAGTGGGAATGTAGAGGAGGAAATGTTTGCAAATTACACAGAGCCCCGGCAGATCCCTAGCTGTGCTAGGAGAGGTTCCTGGGGAAATATGTTGCCCTGGGAGGTAATGGTGCAAGGCTGCATTATTCAAGGATGAAGAAAGCAATCCCAGAAGCCCGCAGTCATCAAGTGGGCGACGTGTGCAAATGAAGACGCCTTTTCAGGCTACTTCTTGTTTTCTTACTTTGATAGTCATGGATACAGAGAAATATTTTTCTTCATCAGGAGAAGGAGCAGAGCTAAGTGAGATGATTAAGGGCAGAGTGACGGCACTGCAGAATAATTTGGGCAAAAGTGGGGCAAGGAGGCTGTTGAGACATAAGAAATATAAAACTAACCCCCTTCAACCAGTTGCTACTGTGTGTCCAGAAGAGCAAAACATGACTGTTGTTGTTTTTTGTTTTTTTTTTTTTTTTTTCAAGAGGATTTAGTTATCCAAACATTTTAAGAGATCTTCCCAAGTTTTCAGTTTTGATACAGTTTACAAAACGGGACAGTGGGGCGAATCGAAGGAAGTGGGGCACCTACTGGTTTGTTAGTTAACCCTTGGGATACTAATATCAAAACTCAGGTTTGCGTGTCAGTGCTACTGCTGTTGAGAAATGCCCCACCAATTCTGGGCCCGTCTCAGGCTTTTGCTGGTTTTTGTGTTACCTGCCTCAGTCATTGGGAATCCTAAACCAAACACAGCTTAGCTCCTTTGGAATAAGCAAGTAAACACCATGTTCACTGCTGTTCAACAGTGATTGACAAGGCTCTCCCCTCCATCTTGTGAGTATGGCCATACTGTGTCATAGCCGGTCTGTTTTACACCAGACAAGAGCTTCCTATTAAGAAATCAGAGGTCACACTGCCATACAAGAAATTCTCCTGTGGGAAAAGGCTTCACAACCTTAGTTCTCTCAAGTTCAAAAGCCATGGGGGCTGTTCAGATGGAAGTTAAGTCGAGTAAAAATCATTATTGCATTCGTTTTGGAAGATCCTAGAGAATATACTATAACACTCAGAGGCGCCAAAGACTTGCTTTATCTTATTTCTTAAAATTTAGTTTGTTTGTTTGCCTGGTTGCTCGGTTGCTGTCATGCTAGTAACAGAGTCAGTGTTGCATGCCCGGCAACTACCCTAAACCGAGCTACATTCTTAGACTAACTTAAAGAGATCTGCACAATTTTTGCACTTGAAACACTCGTACTCGTGAGCGGAGTTATTAAACCTCCGTAAGCCACATTCTTGTCCGGAGTTGAGATCCGGTCTTCCCAAACATCCCTGGTGTGTAGTATCATTCCAGAAGCTCCAGGGAGAATCTGGGAGAAAGCCCAATGGCTACATTTGTACTCAAGTACCTTTTTTTTTTTTTTTTCCTTTTCTTGAACAAGAAGAATACGACTGTGCCAAAACACCACACAATAAAACAAGGATTTGGCACCAAATTCTACTGGTTTGGTCAGGATAAGCAGCCAAACTAGCTATTTCATGCCAGAAATATGAGTTGGTTTGGCTGGCTTCGCCTGATTTAATGCACAGGGTAATAATTAAATGCCATGTCTTGTTACATTGAGTGGACGTAGCCAGGCTTGCTTCTGAATCTTTTTCGAAAATTGGTGCTTTCTTGTATTTTCATTCTAAGTGTGCATTTTCCTGCAATCACTCACCACACAGGAAAGCTTTACTGTAAACCCCTGAAAGTTTTCTAGAAGGGAGTTGCTTTTGGCAGTCTCTGCATATTGTGGGGCATCTTATAAGTGAAAGAAGTGAGAGAGAGAGGCACGTTAGGCACATGCAGTTTGAAGACCTTGTTGGGACATACTGGATGTTAGGCCACAAAATAGTTGAAGTTCATCTTGGTTCATTGATTCATCCATCCATTCATTCATTCATTCATTCATTCATTCATTCATTCATTCATTCATTCACTTACAGCTATATTTTATGTCAGATACTAGGCTAAGGGTTGGAGGTACCGGAATATAAGGAAAAAGTCTCTAAGTAGATGCACATTGTATACATTGTATATGTTTCCTTAGATGGAGGGAGGCTTCCCAAATTCCTCAGCTCATACAGTATAATATACATGAGCAAATTCTCAGAGAACCAATTTCACTGCTCTCTCCAAGCCCAAAATGAAAGAGGCAGTTTGGTTGATTTGTTTTTTTTTTTTGTTTTTTTTTTTTTTGTTTTTTTTTTTATTTCATGTGTTTATACAATGTATTTAGATCATATCCACCCTCCCCCTCCCCTTGGTTCACTTTTTAGAACACAATTCCAAACCTGATGTTTTCACACTTGAGGCTTCTCCCACCCGAGGTCAACGATTCTAGAGTTTACCAGCATGGATATCATATCCCCCTTAAACATTTCTTTAAGTTAACACAACCTTTACATGGCTTCAAATCACTACTAATAATGGAAGCCTCCTGTCCTTTGTGAGACCCTCCTTGTCATATTTCAAGAAGGAAAAGAGAGGTAATTAGCAAATGTCCACGCGATGTCGAGTGTATGCTAGCCCTGAGGCTTTCTCTCTCCTCTAACCCAAAGAACAGAAGGACAACTTAAAAGAACAGCTTTCTTGCTTTCTGTGTGACTTCAGATAAATGAGGAGACTGTTTCTCTTCCTGTGGAACCCTGTATTTACTCCTCGTTGAGAAATGCTGAAGTTGTTCACCCATGTCTACAGTTTCCCTTCCAAAATCACTGATCAGCTTCTGCCCAGACATTTCCAGGAACAGGAGATCTTTGGAACTCCTTTGTCCTTGTAAAACTAATGGTTCTTTTTGTACCCAAAGTAAAACAAGCAAAAATTTAAAGAACCAGGAAGACAAAATACCCGCTTGCCTGTAATCCCCTGTCCCATGTGACAAGCTCTCTCATGGCCAAATATTACTTAGACATTTTCCTTTCAAATGCATAGACCAGTGAGTCCTGTGGGAGGCAAGAATGGACAATGTACAAAGCCAACAAGCTGGAATTGCCAGCAAAGGATTCTTCTGAGAAAATAATGAAAAAGAAAGCAGTAAATGGTTCACCTCAAAGTATAGCACTCTGGCTTCAGAAAAGTGACAGTCACAACAAAAGCAAACTAAAAGTTTTGTCTTTTAACACAGTGGCCAAAAAAAAAAAAAAAAAAAAAAAACTGAGCTACACAATTCTTAATCCTTGGGCTTTTGAAACATGGAGTGCTTGCAAAAATGAGAGTCAGGGTTAGTTAAGGGAAATTTAATATTTTGGACTATTCATTTGCCAAGTGTCTGGTGTGTATCTAAGGCCAATTTGAATACTCTGGGCATTTATGGACAAGAATTCAAGGCAGGCTACTCATTTCCATTAGCTGGAATAAA
This sequence comes from Psammomys obesus, assembly GCF_907164565.1. Lineage (NCBI taxonomy): Eukaryota > Metazoa > Chordata > Mammalia > Rodentia > Muridae > Psammomys > Psammomys obesus. The sequence goes on from NW_026585987.1 coordinate 7,078,559, forward strand.
AGGCACCACTCTAAAGAGAGGAGGACCTTTAGGCTTCACTCTCGTTTTCAGTAACACAGCTAGTAGAACATATGTTGTAGGATCGGTGTGAGGGTTCAGCTGGGCCCCTGGAATGTGCCCGACCAGCCGTAGCTGACAGTAAGAACAGCAACAGCAAGAGCTGTCTGCTCATTGTGTACATGAAAACACAACAGAAAGAACAGAGAACTCGGGCTTGAGGGCTTGTAATTACGGCTGCAGCCTCCACAAGCAGCCTCTGTCTATGATCCTTGCAGGGACCATTCTCCTATTAAAGTAAATTAAATAACCCGTGAAGTTAATCCAGAAACAGCATGGAGCCAAAGAGAATTCCTCTCTCACCACTGGAGGCGATCGGTTTCTGCCCTGCAGTGTGAGATTTTATTTCCTTGGTCACAGCTGCATAATTCTAAATATTATCGTTGGTTATACAACTTCCCAATCTTCCTTAGATTCCACTGGGATGTGGACAGCACCCCCTAGGAGCAGAGTCTGCCCGGATCACCTCACTTTAACGTTCCTGTCCAACCCAGCCTCTCCCTTAACATTCTGATCCGACTCCCTGAGACCCGGAAGGAGTCAGCCATAAAGGGGCTTCATGTGAATCCTGCTGTTCCTGTGTGGTCTCCTAGAAGCTGTTCACAAATGTGGGAGAGAAGGCTGAGCAGTGCCTATCTGGAAAAGGAAGTCCTGGGATATAGTAAGGGGAGCCCATTCAAGACACGAGGCAACCTCCCAACTTCCTGCCTCAGGTATAAAGGAAGTAAGGGCCATGTTTATGCCCATGCATTTAGGTAGAGGTGAGGTCTAGACAGTCGTTGAAATCTGGCTGTCAGAGAAACCATCGTTTCACAACTTCACTCCATAAGCGATTACTGCGGCTTCACATACGCTAGGTGTCATATTACCAGGACCTCAAGAGAGCCAAGTGAAGAAGGCAAGGTCCCTATCTTCCAAGAATGCCTAGTCTGGTTTGTGGACATGAGTTCACAGTTGGGATATGGAGGGTAATAGTAAAAGCAGACTAACTCTGGAGGGGGACATTGCGGAGCAGGCACAGTGCCATCTCTCGATTTCCTCTCTAGCATTCAGATTTCCCCACCAACAAATAGTTTTGAGTAGGGAAAAAGGCTCGTTCTGTTGGTTACCTGAGTCATTCACTATACAATGCAATGAGAGCTGGGGCCCTGAAAATCCAGAAAAATGAGGAGTTTGGAGTCAGAAGTCACCATGGGAAATGTGGCCTTGTAGAAAGCAAGTCAAGGAAAAGGGGCGCCTGGTGAAACTGCCCCTTTCTCAGGGGAGGTGGGATATGGGAACCCTTGAGCTAAAAAGGGAATAGCTGTGCTGTCTTGCTTGGAGAGGAGCTTCCCCAACCCAGCACCCTGGGAAGTGCTGTCCAGCTCCACCTCCCATTCTGGCTGCTGAGCTGAGGCTTGCTCTCCTCAAGCTCTGCCTGCTGGCTCTAGTTGTGCCATGTGGAGAGGAGAGAGGACAGTTTCCACATGGTGTATCCTGGGTGCCTGAGCCCGTGAAAGGGGCTACTGATGGGCCTGTTCCCCACATCCTCCACCATCCTGACCACCTCCCTTACCCAGCTGTCTCCCTGGAGCTGACCCCGCTACTCCAGCTGTCAGGTGACACGGTGGGGACAGTGATCGGGCCCAGGTCCAGCAGACCAGGTAGTGGAAAGATTTCCATGGTGAAAGTGAAACAATTCCTCATTTGAAAACCTAGAGGCCAGAGGCTGGGGGTTCAGGGTGGGATGCCGTGTGAGTTGAACTTAAGTAATCTCAACTTAGCCTGTGGTTCAGGTCATTTCTGGTCTAGAAAACAGAGTTGAGAATGTGTCCCCGTAATTATCAATGTGGTGGCCTCCTGAGGCATGTGACCCACGAGGGTCCTTGGTGCATGGAAGAATACCTCACACAGTGGCACCGTGACAGTTCCAGAGCAATAAGAGCCGAATGAACCCTGTCATCGAGGTCTGTGCTCAGGCACTGCCTGCGGCGGGAGGGCTGAAAGGGACAGGGTGTTCCTCAAGTGAGGCATCATTGTGTCAGTCTTGATTCTGTAGCAGAAACACCACCAGAATGAATACGTATTAAAGCAGGATTTATTAGCTTGGCTTATACCACAGAGTCCAAGGAGTCCAGCGATGGCTGTCATACTTGGGACGCCAAGAACCCAGGAGTTGGCTTGGCCATGAGGCTGGGTGCCTCAGTACTCCCCATCTGGAATATTCCTGGAAAGCCAGTGGTCTTCAGTCCATTGGAAAGCATGATGAAGCTGATTCTGATACCAGCAAAGGACGCCCAAGTGTCAGTAATAGAGTAGATGGACTGAGCTGCAGAGTGAAGGCCAGGAGGGCAAAAAGCAAAAGGCTTTTCTTCTGTATCCTTTTATCTGGGCATCCACCAGAAGGTGGTACCCAGGTCAGTTATGATAATCAAGACAATCTCCCACAGATGTGTCAGCCTGATATGGTTCCTCACTGAGGCCCTCTTACCTGATGATTCTGGGTTGTATCAAGCTGCTGACCAAGAGTAACCTCTTAGGTGCTCTGGCTTCCCGAGCTCACCATCTAAGACTCACTGTCCAGTTCAAATCCATCACACCATTGGGAGGCAGCGCTCAGCCCCCAGTCACTGTGCTTGTGAGAGTTTTTCAATTAACTGGTTCAAAATGGGGCCTGGGAATTGGTGCCTGGGACGTCCTGCTCTTTTTTAGTTAGTTCTCAAGATGGCTCTGGTGTGGACTCGGGGTTGAAAGCTACCATCCCTGGCTTTTTGCCACCTCTGTTCTAGCAGAGTTCTTAGTTCCCAGAGGCTTGTGTCTGTTTCTGTTTCATAGTTACTACAGCAGCATCTGCCTCCTCTTCTCACAAAGATTGCAGGAAAGTATCGTGTCTTTGCCTTGTCTGTTGTTTGCATTGCCTAAAGAATGATTTCTTGCCAAGGCAAACAAGACCCTTGACAGACTTCATGAGCCACTGTGCCAGCTTTGTGGCCCACAACTTCCCTGACAGACACAGTTTTCTCTTTCGCTGTTTTAGTACCCTCAGCACTTTATTCTTCCTCCTTGTGTTTTGCCTTTGGATACGATGCCTTTGACCACCCTCAAGATCCAGCTTAGCCTTTAGACCTTACACAAGTTGTCCTTTCTGCCTCCAGCTGAAAGCAAAGATCTTCTCCCTGGAGTAGCTACTGTGGGTAAAGAAATAAGTTAAGGACATCAAAACAAATATGCTAAGCTTGGTTTTGGAAAGTCTAGTGCAGAGAATCACAAGTGAATTTAATGCATTTAGTAGTTCAAATGTCTTGCATGTTTGAAATAAGGATTTGCCAACAGTGGATGATTTCTAGGTGAAGTCCAATTTGAACATGTTTGAACGGTGTGCTGTGAGCTGGTCTGTCATTATCTTAAGACTATATTGCAGAAATTTCCAAAATTGAAATATAGGGATAACAGCCAGGTATGGTAGCACACACCTTTAATCCCAGCATTCAGGAGGCAGAGGCTGATGGATCTCTTGAGTCTGAGGCCAGCCTGGTCTACAAAGTGAGTTCCAGGACATGCAGTGCTACACCAGAGGATCCCTGTCTCGAAAAGCCAAAAAAAAAAAAAAAAAAAAAAAGGAAAGAAAGAAAGGAAATATAGTGATAAATATATAAAAACAAACCCTAAATATCAGCATTCCTATACCACATGTTGAGTATTTATGGAAAAAAAAAATGGAAGCACCAGCAGCTTCTATGTTATATTTCTCTCTTGGCTTCTTTTCACTTGAGACTAGAATTTGAGTCCTGTCTTGGGACCCAGTGCTTGATATATCATATTCATTCCTTTGATTTGGACCCTCCAAAAGCCAAACTTTATGTAGAAATACTTAAGCAAAATAAAAATTCATAACATTGTTGTGAAAATAATTTGAAATGTTTACATGTTCAATTCTGTATGAAGAAGTATTTACCATGGGAACATGTAATTCCTGTGCAGTACAGAAACAAAGCCATATTTCCATGGATGTAAAGCTATTAAATCCAAGTATGGAGCGACAATTTCAAATATTTCAATATCACTTAGGGATAATGCTTTAGAGACGTCAAGTCCTTTTCTGTTACTGTTCAAAAAAAATCAGGACAAAATGGAAGCAGTAGAGTTAAACTCTTAAGATTGACACAGTTTGATCTATTTCCTTTAATCTATTATTTTTCTCCTCTAAAGTGGGCATAGGATATTATTATTCTATTTTACCAGAAAGCATTTGCATGTAGCTTATAGAGCATGAGTGTGTTATAGGGGCATGTCTTGGCAGTCAGTATCTAACCACCAAATAAACATCTGAACTTTAGTGAATGAGATCAGGTGCTTGGGAAATGTCGTGTACATCCAGTGAGCACGTTGACCTTAGTGACAGATGTGATTGTATCAAAGCGTGTCAGACCTTCTATTGTTAGAACATACTTTGCTGCCAAAATTGTCATCCACATGTTTTCCCCCTATTCCTTAAATGACAGAAACTTACTTCATAGGTGAAAAGCAAGTTACTTCATTTATATGAGTTCTCTGAAATTATTTCTTGGTATTGGTATAGCTTTGCAGGGAAACCGTTCACATTCACATGCCTACAAGTTATTGATACGTGCAAGTGAAAGTCTACAACGCAGCAGCTTTAACTATGGTTTCAAAGTTGCATAGTCATAATCCCAATAGATTTTGAACAATTTTCATCAACTCAGAAACTCTATTCCTCGGCCATCATCTCCAAATTCCTCCATTTGCCTCGGTGCTGGGATACTTAATAATCGTTTACTCTTCACTCAACTACATGACACGTAATATTCTAGACCTAGCGTGGAAATACTGCTTTGTGACTGGCTTCCTTCACTTTAGCATGTTTTCAAGGTTCATTCATTTTTTTTTCACCTGTCAGTATTTTGTTCCTCTTTATAGCTGACTGACATTCCATTGAATATACCACATTTAGTTTTCAATTCGTCAGTGGACATTTGAATAGTTCTCATTTTGTTTTGCATTATTTTGGTTTTAACTATTATTTTTAAAAAAGGCTGCTGTGAATATTTATAGGCCTATCTTTTTTCTCTCAGATAGCTAAAAACAGAATTACTGAGCTTTATAGTGACTTTTAAAAAATTCAAGAGTGCTTTTAAAAATGGCTACAGCATTTTATCCACCAATAGTAACTGTTCTGTCTTTGCCACTTTCTTGCCAATAGCTGTTAGAAGCTGTGATTTGGTTGACATATCTATATTTTTCAAAGCCAGTACAAAACACTATCTCCCCTTGATTTAATTTGGATTTTTCAGATGGTGATATTGAATATCTTTTTATATGCTGTTGTCCATTAACTTTCCCTTAGAGGGATGCCCCTTCAGATCCTTTCTGTGTACCAGTGAATTGTATGTTCTTTCTGTGTTAAAATTTATATATATATATTTAAAACACCATATACTAGGTAACAATAGCAATTACTATGTGTGTAATTTGTCATAAGATGGTCATGATTATTCTTGAGAAATATTCTTTAGTTAATGCTGTCTGTAAGCACTCCCAAATACTGAATACCAAACATAACAGAAAGAAGGAAACACTTGTGAAAGTTAGTGGTTTTATGCTAATAATTACTTTCTTTTGAAATGAAACTTATCCTTTCCTTTAGAAAAGCAAGGAACTGGATGATTTTATCTAGTATTTTGACACATGATTTAAACTACATTTTCTTCCTCTAAAGCACAGGGAGCCTCTTGCTTTTACGTGTATTGTGTTTTAGCTACGCCCTGACACCTGTAGGACAGTAGTCTTGGTACATATACACTTTGCCGAACTCCTTTAAAATACAGATTTTAAATTTGTCAGTACCATTTTTTAATGTTACAAAACAGCATGTATTACCTTGTTTAGTTACAGTTAATAAAAATCAGTGTCAAGCCAGGAGCAGTGGTACACGCCTGTAATCCCAGCACTCAGGGAGGCAGAGGCAGGCAAACCTCTGTGAGTTTGAGGCCAGCCTGGTCTACAAAGTGAGCCCAGGACAGCCAGGACTTGTTACACAGAGGAACAGTGTCTCAATAAAAAAAAAAAAAAAAAATGAATTCTAAAATGATGCACATAACAGTTTGAATGAATGAATTTCACTATACTGAGCTATATGCTTTAAAAAGCTAAGGTGGGATAGTTATGTAGATAGATAGATAGAGAGAGAGAGAGAGAGAGAGAGAAAGAGAGATAGAGATAGAGATATATATGTCTTTATACAACTAAAATTTAAAAGCCCCAACTCTATACAAAGAACCACGGGGAACTAAGGGATTTTGAGAGAAAGAAAAACGGCCTTCCTCAGGGAAGCCTTCCTTCTAATTGGTTAGTCAATGCCAAGTAGTCAACCCTGAAATCTTATACCTAAAAGTCACATCATACAGACTGAGCAGTTTGTGTTTATTTATCTAGAAGTGTGTGTATATGTGTGTGTGTGTGTGTGTGTGTGTGTGTGTGTGACAGTTAAAAGAAAAAGAAGCCATGAATTTGAGAAAGAACAAGAAATCCATAGGAAGGATTACAGAAAGGAAAGGGGAAATGATGTAATTATATTTTAATTTCAAAAATAAAAAATGTAATGGCTGATATAATTTAAACATAAGCTTCATTGGTGTATATTTATTGTACATAGCGATGGGTCTCAAGCACATTTTGATACAAACATATTATGTTCTCTGACCATGCCTTCCTAACCCTTCCTGACTCCCCCATTGGCTAGTCACATTGATTCACACAGTCTTGCAGCCACGCTCATGTCACATGTATACATCTGTACATCTGTGCTGGCCTTTAAATCACCATTGGAAGGATATCTGTTCAGATTTCATATCCATTTTTAGTCATTTTGTCTTCCTATTATTATTGAACTGTAGTCATTTCTTTCTATGTTAAAACTGCACTTTAAAGACTGAATACACTAAATAACATGGCAATTACTATGTGTGCAGTTCTGTGTGTGTGTGTGTGTGTGTGTGTGTGTGTGTGTGTGTGTGTGTGTAGGTAGTAAAGGATCCACAAATTAGAAAAAACATGGTGTTTGTCTGGCTTGTTTCACTTGATGTTATGATCTTCATCCAGTTACCTGTTTTCCAGCAAACAACAAACACAATTTGATTCTTCATTTTTTCCCTTCCTTGGTTCCTTCTTTCCTTCCTTTCTCTTTCTTTCTTTTTTTCTTTCTCTCTGACAAGGTCTCACTATGTAGTCCCAGCTAGCCTGGAATTCATTTTGTGGAAAAGGCTGGTCTCAATACTCACTGACATCAGCCTGCTTCTGCCTCCCAAGTCTTGGGATTAAAGGCACACACAATCACACTTGGCAATTTTAATTTTTGTGGCTAAACAAAACTTCATGACCACTCTGAATGCTTAATACTAGCCTATCAATATAACATACTACAGTTAATTTTTGTTACTACTGTTCTATTTTGTTTAGTTTTCAGTTTTTTGCAAAAGCTTTCAAAGCTCTTCACTTGCTACCTTGGGTTAGATAGCTTTCCCCTGCCTGGTTTTACTTTCTGAGATGACTCATTCAAATACTTGAGTTATCCACAATAAGAAGTGTTGGAGGCAGTGATCAGCTAGTTGTTTCTTAGCTAAGACAGTCTTCAGATGCCCCTGTAGTTGACCTAAGGAGGTAGATGGGGGTCAGAGTAGGCGTGGGGAAAGGCACAGCCTTCAGCATGAAACCCGCTGGATTATCAGGGATTCCCACCAAGGACTGTGGATGCTAAGACCGAGTCCTGATACAACTCTTGTGGGTATGAAGTGGATTTTACAGGCTGCCTGGGCTCCTGCTACAGTTCGACTTACAGAATGACAGTGCCGCTGCGAGTTCTGTTTGGGTCTTTGAAAATAGATTGTACTAATATCGTGTAAAATTATGTTTCTGGCGAGTTACAACTTAAAATCTGTTGTTGTCAATTCAGAAAGTGTGCATTTGTTTTCTGTAAGTCTCGGTTTTAAGTGTCTGCCAGAAAATTTCCTCAAGTTATATTCTTCTAGTGTCTTTCTTTTTTGAAAACATAAAAAGCACTTTAAGCCCAAATCTTACTCTGTGCATGGATGACCTTCAGAACTCTGTGTGTGTGTGTGTGTGTGTGTGTGTGTGTGTGTGTGTGTGTGTGCGCGCGCGCACATGTGTGTGTGTCTATTGCTTGTGTGTGCGTATGGAAAGCAGATGTCAACATCAGCTATCTTCCTCCCCTTTTTAATGATTTTACTTTTGATATTATAATTGTATCTCTTTCCCCTTTCCTCCTTCTAAATCCTCTCATAGACTCATCCTGTTCTCTTTCAAATTCGTGGCCTCTTTTTTCATTGTTTGTTCCATACATATACACACATACTTATGTATTCCTAAGTACATAAATACAACCTGCTCAGTCTGCATTATGTTACATGACACAGACCTTTTTTTTTTTTTAATGTGCACTAGTGTGAAGGTGTCAGATCCCTTGGAATTGGCATTACAGACAGTTGTGAGCTGCCATGTGGGTGCTGGGAATTGAATCCTGGCCCTTTGGAAGAGCAGATCAGTGTTCTTAACCACCGAGCCATCTCTCCAGCCCAAAGCGCAGACTGTTTTTCCACAGTTAGCTTTCCACAGTTGCCTGTGCTTCTTGTCTAGGATTGAGGCCTCCTGTAGCATTTCCCACATCCATTTTAACACAGTTTTGGTTGTTGTCCTTCTTCAGATCTTTAGGCAGTCATGTCAGTGAGACTGTGAGCAGAGCTTCTGACATTACTAGGAGACACAATCTCACAGCACACTTCCTGGTCTTCTGGCTCTGCCAATCCGCCCTTCCTATCTTGCAAAAAACAGTCCCTAGCATTGGTTTGAGAGTCACTGTGTAAATGTGGCTGAGCTCCACAACTCTGCAGTTGATTGGTTGTGGATAGAGTCATTCCACTACATTCGTTCAAGAAAACGCCTTAGAAGAATCCCCAGTAAAACTGAAATGTAAGCTTCTGAATGATCTTTAAGGAAACAGGTACACCGGTAAGGGAAAACGAAAGATGGCTAGGTCTTCCAAAGTTGGTGTCAAGGAGGGCCACATTGTCACCCTTAAGCCCTCCGCTGGGGCAATTGCCTGAAACATGATGGATTATTAGTGAGACCAAGGGCACACCGGAATGTTAGCAACACTGACTGCATCTTGCATGTCATCCCTTGATGACAAGGGATGTCTGTTTCTCACTAACAATTGGTTTCCTCTGTTTATTTTTGCTTCTGCAGGTTATCTTTTCTGTGTTGAAATGTATACAGGGGTATAATAAAATATAAAACCTCAGAGACAGAGTGTGTGTGTGTGTGTGTGTGTGTGTGTGTGTGTGTGTGTGTGTGTGAGAGAGAGAGAGAGAGAGAGAGGGAGAGAGAGAGAGAGAGAAGTATACAAACTATCCCAAACTTTTCCGAAATCTGAATGTCTGGCATTGTTTTCACACTGTCCCCCGCTGTGGTTGGACAAAACCACAGTCTGGTATGTGGATGGGCTTTGATCTTCCACCCTGTGCTCTGCTCTCAGTGGCTCAGCACCCGTTGCCTCTTAAAGCACAAGCTGCAGGAAGGCAGAGAAGCCTTGCAGTCAACCTGGCCTTGCGACTTGCAGCTATGGCTGGGCACCCGGCAAGCTGTGTGTAAAGATTCAGTAGGATGCCTCACCTTCTTAGAGCAAAGGGGAAATACTCAGTTTCATTTTGTGGTTTTTAGAGGAGGAAATTCCACGTTTCCCGTAAGTCTTTGAAAACTTTCTATTTCAACACTGCTTAAAAATAATATTCAAAGGGGTATTTCTGAGAAAAAGAAGACCTTGAAGCCTGCGGGTGCAAGCTAACCAACGCTGCCTCAGTGGAGAACCGAGTATGGTTGGTGTGAGGGAAGCAAAAGGACTGGCAGGCAGTTAAAAGCACATTATACTCACCCACTGGTTTCATGGAATGTTTGGTTGAAATGATCTCCATTCCAAAGCCCTCATGTCATTGGTCAAGCACCCTCTATCTATCTGTTTTATAAAATACAGAGGCTAGGGGACATTATCTATTGTGAAATAATGTTTTCATTTAATTACTCTGTTGGAAATGTGTATTCTTTTTCTCTTACTCCCTCTCTTATTTCAAATAAGAGTTAAATTTGATCATTTTCCTCTTGAAATATCCTCTGGTTTCTACAAGTTCTCAGCAAACACTCACTGTTGACTAGTTTCCATTTTCAGCCACATACCATTCAAAATGCAACCTATTAAGATAAGTTAAATGAAATAAATTGCCTATTTTCTATGTACAAAGGGCAAAATCAGCTGCTGTGAATTTCACTGGAACCCAGCATCCTTGATCCTTCCAAACAAATGTCTTCCTTTTTGACATCCATTAAGATATACTCAAATTTAGATGGCCTGCTCACAAAAGGGATTATTTCCTTTGGCGTTCAAAAATCAGTACAAATGTTGCCCCAAAGAAAGGAGAGGGCAGGAGAACAAATGCATCAGTGAAAGTAAATCTTCTTGGCAAGCAAGTTCTGCCTTTCTACCCCCTGTAAACGTAGGACAGAGCCTGGTGTGGTGGCCATGCCTATAATCGCAGGACTTAGGCAAGAGAGGCGAAAGGATCAGGAGTAAAGTCCAGCAGGGATGACATGAAATCATTTTAAAAAAACAAACAACAGTCAGCGACTCTTCCAAAGATGCTGATTTTTTAGCTCCAGTAAAAGGGAAATGTATAATGTGTGTGTGTCCTTTAAATGACGGACATTTCCTTAATAAGAATCCTGACTTCAGAGATCTGTTTTATTTAGTAACTAGAGTTGGTTTTAGAGAAAGGGCATCAGTGCTACAATTATTATCATCAATAGCAGTTTCTTTTGTCCTTGCTTACCACAGTAACTCTATGGCTTTTCTCTCATCCCAGCATTATTGGTTGGGAAAAGGCTATGGAGCCTTGTTATTCGAACCATCAATACTTTTCTGGAAATGCCTCAAGCAACCATTTAAATGTTTCATTTGGTGAAAGCACACACCGACATTGAGCTGACTATTTGGCTTGTACGGATTCCCTTCTTTGAGGACCAGACACAAAGAGAGATGCAGGAAATAGTGCTTTGCTCTTCTAGCTGCTTATACATTCCTTAAGTTCCGCTGTCTCCTCAGGGAGGGGCTCAGAGGCCACACAGTACTTACTCAGCATGCGCAGAGCCCTTCTTTCCATCTCCAGGATAGCACAAAACCAGGTGTGGTGAAATTATATTCCTACAATCCAACACTGTGTGATAGAGGCATTAAGGATTCAAAGAGAGAAAGAGAGGCATAAAGAACAGGGCTGCAGCTTTTCTGTAATTTGCTACCTGTTTAGAAAGAAAGGTATTTCTTTCTTCTTCAAGAACTTCATTCCAAAAAATTTATTCTGAAACAACCCCTAGCTATGATGAAAGGACAAGGTATAGTCCACTTTGAGAACGTTGCTTAAGGAGAAGTCCAGATCAGTGCATCTCAAAAATGTGCCAGCCCCAAGACACTGACAGGATAGAACAGCTCATGCCATCTTCTCTCAGTTACTGATAAGAAGGCAACCAACCACTCACTTTGTTTTCACTGTTGGCGTAGAAGAAACAGGATGAACTATGTGAACTTAGGTCTTAATGACTCTAATATCCCAATAATGCATTTCTTCCCTTCAACACGTGAGTGATGCTGCCTCCCCACTTGGAGCTCTTGGTGTTCGTCTCCAGAGAATAATGAGCTTTAGAATGTTCCTTTGCAAGTCACTTTAATGCACTTAGAAGTTTCAGGAGCATTGGTATTCCACATCAAGGAATATATCTCTAAGTCACTGGGAAAGCAGAGCTTGAAGATGTGTGTCTATTTTACAGTTAGAAAGCCAACTGCTCCTTCACCTATTGGCCTGTGGAGGAATAAGAATTAATGTGGGTACAGGCTGAGGCCAGGTGGGAGCAGACTCAGAAACCTTCTCTCCTGAATGTGGGGCAGGACTGCCAGAGTCTGATGAAAAGATCGTTTTTTTGTTTTTTGGTTTTTTTTTTTCTGGAATCATTTCCCTTTCTCTAAAACTAAAGGATAGAATTATAATATTTATATTATTCTTTACATTTTACTGATAGGCCTTTATTATTATCAGCCAGTCCAGTTTCAAAATCTTTATCTCTAGGCCTGGCACAATGGAATATATCGATAATCATGAGGAAGATCTTGAGTTCAGAGCTAGCCTGGTGCATGCACTGAGTTTGAGGGCAGCTTGACTTATATAGTGAAACCCTGTCAAAACAAAACAAAAACGCAGAAAAAGAAAGACACCCCCCATTTCTTTTCTTCCCTCCTTCCTTTCTTTTTAAATTTACTTTATTAAATAGGGTCTCACTGTATAGCTCTGGCTGATCTAGAACCCACTATGTAGAATAAGCTGGCCTTGGAAGCACAAGGGTATGCCTATCTTTGCCTCTTGGTTCCTGGTTTAAAGTCATGAACCACCATACCCAGTTTCTTTCTCCCCCCGCCCCATGTGTGGTTTCTTTTAAATAAACATGGAGAAGTCACCTGATTTAGATTTTGAAAAAAAAAAAAAAAAGAGAGAGAGAGAGAGAGAGAGAGAGAGAGAAAACTGTTGAAAAGTTTGTCAAAAAGAAGAAGAGGAGGAAGATGAAGAGGGAAAGGTAATACAGAAACTCAGAGCTAGGCAGGAAGTTGGTCCATCCTTGGTTGGCTATGCTGGCTGAGACTGCCTCCTTTGTTGGCTTCTGACTGTGGCTGCCTCCTGCCCTCATCCAGAAAACACCATATTGATCCTGATCTTCAGCGACCTTTCTTCTGCTCTGCCTGCTTTTCTCCAACCCCTCTCTCCAGGCTCTGGCTCTTTTCCTGCCAGCTACTTCTATTACTTCTATGAAGCCAGAACAATCTTTCCAAAGCTCAGCTCTGAGCTTATTCCCTGCATTGCTTCTGGAATAAAGTCCAAACTTCTGGACATGTTTGGGATGGGTCCTGTCTGTTTCTTTCCATCTCCGTCCTCATTGGAGCCAGCTTCTCCCAGCACTCCTGCCTACATCCCTCCTCCTTGGCAAGTCACTTGTTCCAGGAATCCCCTCCTTCTTTTGCATTATAGTTAGGTGACCCCACTGTCTGCCTTCACTTCTTCCAGCCAACTGTGACCTGGACCACCTGGTCCAACATTCCATCCCTAAGGACTGACAACTATAGTTTTTTTGAGATTCTTGAGAGTCTTAAAATGTTGTGAGTGTCTCCACTTTCACTTTTGAAAGCAGACTATACTGCATAGCAGTTTGCAGAGGTGCTTTGGGGAGGAGAAGAAGGGATTAATGTTTTAAGTCTGGTAGTGCTTCCTTGAGTAGCACAAGAGTATGGGGGGGGACACAGAGAGACAGACAGAGAGATACAGAGACAGAGGGAGGGAGGGAGGGAGGGAGAAGCTTTAAGAGATATTTTGTGTCCTACTGCCAGTTTACACAGTTGCATTTCCTTCCTTCCCTCCCTCCCTCCCTCCCTCCCTCCCTTCCTTCCTTCCTTCCTTCCTTCCTTCCTTCCTTCATTCCAATAGCCAAAGAGCTTTGTAGTGCTTTTCCTGGAAAGACTCACTGACTCAATCTCTTAGTTAATATTGGTGGACCGTCTGCTTAAAGCCATGGCTTGCGGTCCGCCCCAGGACGTGCGAGTGTGTCAGCCTTCCGTGAAAACGATAAGCATGACAAGGGAGTTTTCTGCTTGCCAGTTAGTTTGCCTTCCTGACAGGCATTTTCGATGTGAGGAAAGATACGTTTCGGCATTGCAGCTCCAACTAGAGCAGGCATGCAGACACGTGTGTGTGCCCACCCCATGTTATCCGCGCACCCCACATTATCCGCCCACCCTCAGTACCTAGGACTCCATGTCCTCAGAGTTTGGAAGCTGCACCTACAGTACGGCATAGTGGCTGGTTCTCAGCAACTTTCAAGGGGAGAAAGGTCATCTTTCCCGCTCCCGGGGCTGAGCGCAATTGTTTAAAAATAGAACAGCCTGCGATTAGTGTGCTGGTTCCATCCACTGCCTCAGCGGCAGGTTTACACTTACAGACACGTAGATTCACGTCCTCTGTAGCCCTCCGGAGAATTCCCATAGTTCCCCACAGAACAAGAACAACCCTGCAGCATCACACATGGCTTCTTCCAGAGTCATCATAGGATGGACTCGCACAGCACAAGGGGCTTTTGCCAGGAATAGCTCTTAGAAAACTTACACGCACATGTTTTCCACACCCCAGAATAAAGTTAATACCTACAAAAGTTGAACTGAAGAAATTAGTATGGCCATGCTACATCCCGTGAGAATACTCTGGGTTCAAGTGTAGAAAGCGGCAGCCCCTCTGCAGGAGAACACAGGGAAGCTTGGAATAGCTGTATGAGGACTCAGGTTGGAATCTCCTTTGCTTCTTGGTGCATTTCCCACAATGGACTCCTTAAGTTTCCCCATACCTCTTAGAGACCTTGATCTTGACTGAGCAGGAGTGCTCTTTGCAAATAAGTTTGCAGTTAGGAAGCAGCTTCCTCTAGCAGCACACTTCTCTGCAGCTGCTTTCCATCCCTTCGTGCTCCTCCCCAGGGAGATGGCTCATACTAGATCCGGAGAGATGCTAGGCGTTGTGAGAGATGCTAGCCCTCAAAAGTTGGCTTATTTTGTGTCTTGTATTTAGGATTTCAACACCATTTAGGCTTTCCGTGTGTCCCCATGTTCGCATAGTCACAAAAACACTTAGTTGCTGGTTCTGTGTTTCTCCTCTCAGCAGTTTACCTAAGCTATTCATTGGTTTTGACAAGGTTGCTAGTAAATCCTTGGCTCGCAGTCATATCTGCTAGACACACACGGGCTGATCTGACTTGGCACTTAAGTCACTCCTTCTCTTGAGGCAAGCTTCTTCAGCTGGCCCCATTGGTGTTGCCAGAACACCAACTTCCACGTTTTTAGTTCCAAGTCCCCTTCTCCGGATCCCCTCTCTTCCTCTGCCACGCACAGACCCTTCTTTCTCAACCTCATTCTGTGAGACAGATCTGGCAAGATGCTGTACTCCTCTGGGTAATCACGTTATGTTGCATTTCTATCTATTGTCCCTAAAGCTATCATATAGTAAACACTCAATACACGTATCTCAAATGAACCAAGGAGGGTTAGCTAAGAATATGGAAAATGCTAGTGCCTTCTTCCTCGTCCACTTAACCTCAGGAGACTCAGAATCTGCTCCCGTGAGACTCTGGGCCCCTCCTGGAGCCGCTGAGAAGCGCGCCCCAGATTGTTCAGGTACGCAGAAAATGCAATACTGAGCCAGGGAGAATGTTCTTAGGCTTCAAAACAAAACCTAAGGCTCATCTGCCTCTCTACGTTCTGATTCCTCATTCACATCCTTCCCGCTCATCTTCCTTCCACCTCCCAATCGAAAATAGTTTGAACCTATCCTCTTCTGAAAGCTATCCCGCAGCACTCAGGCCACGTCACAGACTTCCCAAAGACGGTTGGTATGTTTCTCATAGGCATGGACTGTGGCATTCCCTTTACTTCCCTGTCAAACCTTCTGCAGCTCTGGGCTCTCACCGAACGTGTTGTAAGTAGTTGCTCCAGCATGTGTGCTCAGGCTTCATTCCTTCCCGCTCCTCATTGCAACTGTTCTACAAGTCTTCTTCAAACGGCGGCACCTGCCTGGCGAGGCTATTCATTCACTCAATCTTGAACTCCTCTGGCACAGTGCTGATGAGGAAAGGCCTAGCGCTGCTAACCTTGGCCTCCAGGCTCTTCATCTCCCTTGTCTGCGGCAAGATGTTTATATCTGAAAAGTTGAGCTGGGTCCCAGGGAGAGGTATAGAGAACATGCAGGCTACCGTGGCTTTTTTTTTTTTTTTTCAATTCCTGCTTGGTTTTTAAGAAAATTAATTTAGGGGCTACCAGACAAGTTTCTATACTAGACTGAGTCGCGGCTGAGGAAGCTATTTTCACATTTGGAGCTCATTTGTACAATAGAAAATCATAGTAGCAGTGAGAATAATGAAAAGACTCCCTGCACTGGGAGGTGGACTAGGTGGAGACCTTGGCTATACGCCTCCTTACCTGCGTCTGGGGCTAGTGTCAGTGATACAACTCTTAGCTTCTCTTTTAGTACGAATAGGTTTTCTCCAGCGACCAAATAGGCCACTTCAAGCCGAATTAAAAGTATAGAATCAGGTTTATTGAGGGCAACTCTTGGGCGGGTTCACTGGTCTCAGAGAAGGAGACCAAGAAAATCGCCATGCAGAGAGGGGGGGAGCAGAGAGAGAAAAGAAGAGAGCTGAGGTAGCTGGCGGGTCCTTTTGTCTGCTGCACACACCTGGTGCTCCGGTGATGAGCTAGGCAGTTGCTGGGTCCCTGAGGGGAGGCCGGTGCAATTGCCTGTATACTGACAGGGTTAGGCTTAGGGGTCCCATGCTTGAAAGCCACAAGCATCGGGAACGTAAGCTTCAAAAACCTTTTCGTCTTCCGTGGTAGAAAGTGTCAGGCTATGGTCTTTTCATACTTACATGTAGAGTTAGCAGAGAGAGCACCATTCCTCTAGCCTTGGTCTTCCTGGTGTCCCCACTGGCCACTGATGGCTGGTTTCAGAGATGTCAGTATGCACAGTTCTCTGTATTTCTCCACTCCTTTCAGCTCATAGGCCTCCTGAGTCACGCTCACTGCAGCCTGTGGATGCCACTCACTAGAAAGCTACTTCCTGTGACCCCAAGTAAGCAAGTAGCACCTTTCCATTTCTACATTAAAATTTTTAAAAGAAAAAGAAAGAAGAGAAAGTGAAAGGGAGAAAGCACATGACTTTGCAAAGATAGAGAAGATTTCCGGTTTGTTTGTTTGTTTCTCTGTTTCTCTTGGTTTCGTTGTTAATAGAACCAGTTTCATATTGGTACTCTTTAGAACAGCCTTAAGTCGACTTGTGTTCGCAAAAACCATGAAGCTTTCATTCAGTCCTGGCTGCACGAGAAACAAATGGTGTCATTTTGTCCACCAGTGAGCCTTTTGGGGTCATTGGTACTCTCTGCCAAACCAGGAGGTCTGCGGCTCTAGCTTAGCCCCAGTTTTAGACAGCTAATTTTGGCTTTCTGATGACAAACTTGGTCCTCAAGGGTGTTTGTGGATTCCCTGTGGGTTTCTGCTCTCTGTAACTCAGCTCCCCTTGCAGTAAAAATGAGGGCAGGACTAGGAATGTGACTGTATAGCAGCGCTTGCTCCAACTTGCTCTCAGCTTGGAGCTCAATCCCCAGTAGCAAAAGTAAAACAAAATAAAATCATTTCAAGCAAGTTAAAGGTCTCACTGTGTGGTTTACTTAAGCTGGAACCACCCCGACACTAATAAGTCTCAACAATTCTGTGCTATGTAGCTCGTAGCCAAAGCTTCCAGTGTTGAAGCATGTGTATTATCACTCAGATCGCTCGAAAATCCACCTTAATCTGGTAAAACGATTTTCTTGACTACAGGTGCATTCACTCTGATCGACGGGTGGCTTTATAGTTTAACCGGGCACAACTGCCAGCAGTTATGGAGTAGAAAGGGCATTCCAGCTCCTGAGCTTGACTACTTATCATATATACTAAGATACTTTTACAAAAGTTATTTCCAAAAGTTATAAGCTCAGCCTAAGTGTTGTTTTTCCCCCCACAAAACATCTTGTAATAGCTCCGTGTACTATGAGGATTCTTTCTATGTTTTAAAAAAAATACTCCTTTACTGTTGTGATTTTTGGTTGTGTGATTCCTGATAAAATTCTTTTCATTTATTCTGAAACTTGTAGAGTCTTCTCTGACTCCTTTATCAGTAAGACAAAGTTTAATAAAAACAGTGACGTAGCCAGATGAGGCTCACACATGTATCCCAGCACTCAGGAGGTAGACACAGGAAGACGGAAGTATGTTTAAAGCCAGCCTAGGCTACCGAGTGAATTCAGGACAGCCAGGGTTACATAATGAGACCCTGTCGCCCAACAAACAAAGAAATAAACAACAACAAAAGCAGTGAGCTAGATTTTAGTCCGACTGGACATTTGTATCTCAAGTATTTAAGGTTTTCACGTTAACCTGGAAACACCCCTTGTAAAATGCCCTGGGTGCACTTTTCCCAGAAAAACCCGCCCTGTTCCATATTTTACCAACAACTCAAAGACTTGGAAAGCACTTACTGGTGTTTCAGATGGCATCAGCCCCCTCCCCAAAAAGATGGCTTTCACAGCAAATGCCAGCCCTCACAATGAAAATTACTTCAATGGGCTGCATTGCTGGACGGAAACCAACGAGATGAAGAGGAGCAGGCAAGAGATGTACACTTCCACTTTTAGATTCAAAAGGCAGTTGCGCAATTACAGGATGGGAGCAACTGAGCTTGGCAGCAGTTCCTGTGACTAAAAGCTTAATATGAACCAACAGTAGGAAGTGATGGCTAAAAGAGAATGAATATAGCTGTGTGCTCCCTCAGTAGAAATATTAATAGTTCACTTTACTCAGCAGTGGTCACACTGAGTTGGGAGTAATGTGCTGGGTTCCAAGTACATTCAGGAGGGGCTCTGACAAGCGGAGTAGCTATAAGAGGGTGTTGAGTCCGGTCCAAGATACATTTATGGGGCTCCTGTTTCGAGCCGGCAATGTGCTAACTAGCGCAGGCAATAAAGCTGGGAAGAGACACTGGTGGTCTCTGACCTCAAGGATTTGGAAATATAAATGGAGAGCCAGACAGGTAGGCACATGACTGTAAAACAAAGCAGACTGGGAAAGCAAGAAGCACAAAGAATGTGCTGTGGGAATTTGGGGGCTGGGCTGGCTGTAGGATTTGTACAGGAAATGAGGAAGCCTTGAAAGCAAAGATGCAGGGACAGGAAAACTCAAGGCATAGCTGAGGAATACTGAACAGTCTAGGTTGGCTGGAATAGCAGGGTGAGCCCAAGTAGGAAAATGATCTGTGGAAAGCTCAGGGACAGAGCAGGAGGACACTGGTTGGGGGTGGAAAAAACATTGCAATTAATGAGCCTTGGGAAATCATGACACATGATGACCCTTAGAGAAGGGCATTTAAGTCAAGAGGAAAGATGGCTAAATTGTCCCGGTGAATATGGGTCAATTTGCGCTAGGTACTTCCAGAAGCAAAAATGTGTCTCTGGATTTCAGATGTTCCTAAGCACTGCTTTAATATTGTTACGTTTTTAATCAAAATGGCCCTGACTGAGCTTCTGAGTACCACCACAGAGAGACTCAGGCCTCTGGCCTGAACATTAAGGAGAGTCTCGATAATGAATTAATGCATGAATAAGAGAAAAATGTTTCAACAGTGAGCACTACTTCAGAAAAAAAAAAAAGATACTATTAATATAATTTTGCCACTTCTCCAACTCATTCATTTAAAGTGCATGTCTGCGTCTTGTTTCTTTTTACCTTGTTTGTAAGCTCCGTATCTCTTCTTAGCAAAGACATCCCAATGTACGTCTGGTGGCCAGCCTGTGCTACATAGTGAGTTCAGGACAGCCATGGCTACATAGTGATCTTGGATTGTTGTGCCCAGATCTTAAGGTCCCCAAAGACCACCAGGAGCCGGACCACATATGCAAGAGCAAAGAGCTTTATTGGGGCTTCTGTTCAGTCTCTCCACCATCACCAACGCAGTGGATCTGAGAGGAGAGCCTCAGCAGCTGCATGGCAGGGTTTTTATTTGGGGCTTGAGCAAGAACCCAGAATTTCCAGTTTAGCAGTTACACAATTCGATGATATTCAGCAAGGGCAAGCTTGTTACAAAGTGATTGGCTAACTAACATAGCTAACACTTCGAGAGCTATCTATAGACCTCAGGAATGTTAGATCGGTGGGCTGCCCAGCACAGATGCCCCACCCTGAGATAAGATACCTTCCCATTCTTGTGGTTACCTCCAGGCTATTCCTTGGGTAGGGGATTTTATGGTTTTCTTATTCCTAGTTCCTGGGACTGATGACTTTTGGGGGAGGGAGGTCAGGCCTGGATCTTTCAGGATCACTCCTAGGATCCCTGGTCCTTTGGTAATAAATGTAGTTTAATGTAAGAGACTGTCCAATTGTCTTTGGAGAATTTTTTAAGAATCCTTGAAAAACCTTTAAAGTAGCAAAGGGAATGATACAGAAGTCATGGAACTAGCTCAATTCTGTAGAAAGCATGACGTGAAAGCATTGGCCACTGTTTGAGGAACATTATCAGGAAACATTCAAGCCATTGTTGCCCTTGTGCCTAGGGCAAAAACACAGCTTTTCCTGTTACAAGAGGGGAAAATACAGTCATACTATGTCAAAGACAGAGGTGGGAAAGGCGGACTGGCCCCAGACCTGGGGACTATTTTACACTGTGTCTGATATTGCTTTATTGTTTGGCTCGGGGAGCTGGGAGAATATAATCTCTTAGTTCCCTGGGTGTGTATATTCCTTTATAGATTAGATAAGAACAATCAATGAGCTTTTTAATGCTGAGAAAGCTAATCAGAACCAAAAGGGAGTTATATTTGCCGCAGCCAAAAAATAACACCAAGATAAAGGCACCTACTCACCTTTTCTCCTCTTCTTTTCAGCTTCCCATTCTGGTTTTTTTCCCCTCTTTTCTCTCTTCCTGTCAACTCTCTTCTCTCCACACACTCTCCCTTCTTCCATCCCCAGCATTAATTCCATCCCCAAAGACTGCAGTTGACATATTCTAACTGATCAGAAATTTGGCTTTTAAATATATTCTTTTAAAGAGTAAATAAGATTCGTATTTAATTCAGGAGATATTATGTTTCAATCCAGGATAAGCAGCTGAGGTGCCTATTTAAGGTAGCAAAGTGGACCTGGCCTCCAGGTTCTCCCAGCATCCTTCTGTCCCTACCTGTCACAAGATAATGGCTGACAAGGGCTGGGGATGCTGCAGAGGAAAGTCTATAGAACTCCATCGGCAGCCGTGACTACAGCATCCGGAGCTCATCATAACCATGTAAGCAGGAAGCAGTTCTCCAGGGCTCACAAGGGACTGATTGTGTGTCAGGGAGGCACCCTTTGAGGCAGGCTTGAAGGTGCTCTACCTGAGATCACCAAGGGCCTAGTACTGCTGGATGCACTCACAGTAGTCCCATGCAGGCACAGGTAGCTGACGGTGCCCGTGTCCCCAAGCAGAAAGATCCCTGAGGATGTGGCTTTTCCACCCAACAAATTTGATTCTAGAGTCCCCAGTTCAGCCGCTTCTTCCATCCACCTTATCTAACCAGCTATCTCTCCTTGATTACTCAGTAAGTGACCTCTCTCCAGTTTCGTACCAGATGAATATTAAAAGGAAAAGGAAGGACATGACTGCTCTAAGTATGGTGGAGGAGAAAGTTTATTATAGGTATGTGGGAGAGCATAGCCAGAGGCAAGAACATCTGGGGTAGTCCAGAGAGGTCATGACCCTGAACTATGAGGGGAGAGGGCGAGGGGTAGGGAGAGAGAAGAATCAAGAACAGAAGTCAGGAAACCAAAGGTACAAACAGCACAAAGGGTGGATATCCAAAATGTCTGGATTATATAGGGAACAGCCTCTGGGAGAAGGGCAGCTCAGCCCCTGAGCTGAAGAGCTCAGGGTAGAGGGCGGGATATACAAGCCATATCGTGTAACTGGTAGGGACTGAGGGATGCTTCAAGAACCTGGACGCCAGGTCTGCTCTGATAGGTTAAATAGATACCTCAGCTGCTTGTCCTTGGTTTGAAACTTAACAAGAAATAGGTGAGCAAGGTTTATTCTGATTATTTTTTGTTTATTTGTTTTAATGCATCTTTTAAAAATTCCCAATTCCAAGTGCAGGGCATGAACTTGAACCTCAGGCCTGTTCTAAATTTGGTCCTGGCTCCAGAATCTTGGCATGCCAAGAGATGGGGTTGGGGGTGGGAGGTGGGAGGTGGGAAATGGTTTTGCACTGTATGTATGGCTCTTTTGACACCAGAAGGATGTGCCTATGCCATTGCCCTGCTTCGGCTGCTCCTCTGGGAAGCTGGGCCAGGTTACATTGGTTTTCAGCATCCATGCTGCTTTTGACTTCTATGGGGCTTTTATTGCAGTTCCTTTTCTTCTGTGAGAGACAAGCCTTGTGTGGGAAGAAAAGGCACCCCCCCCCCTGACATCTGACATGTTCCGCACTGAGCTGCAGACATCCTTTGGTTAACTTTGGACAAGTGGGGCCCAGCTGTAGAATCCGCTCATGGCCATTCAGCATCCTGGCAGCTAGGAGACACAGTGTCGTGGTCATCATAAGAAGGGCTTGCAAGAAGGGCTTCCATAGCAGGAAACACAACCCAACACAAGAGGACTATTTTGGAAACGGCAGACTACTCATCCAGTGGTTGGTTGCTAGTTGTGATTTGGGAGTGGGGAAAAGACAGAGGAGGCCCTTAGCTGGGGCCCTGGACCTCAAAGAACTTCCTCTCATTAACCCAAAGCTATTGACCGCCTCCGCAGGCTCTTTCTATTAGTGAATTCACCTACTTTCCCACTGTTAGGGCTCCTGGTGGGTGCCACTGGACGCCTACCCTGAAAAGGAAGGCACGTTTTCCCACACACAAGATGGGATTATTTTCAAAAATGGCTCTACAGGTATGACCAAGAGTTTCTGGCTGCCCAGCTGCCCCCTCTACCCAACATACACTTGTCTTTTTCCTGCTCTTTTCCGTGGTCCTGGGGTTTCTAAATCTTGGCAGGAAGACAGTGATTCCTTTGTGCTGGCCTGTTACAATGAGGTAACCAAAGAAATTGAGGCTGTCAGCTGTTACTAATCACTATTCCCCTGCCTGTCGCGGGTCCACTCGCCTCTCCCTCTTGCTCTGCTTAGCACACATAAAGAAGATGAATTACTCTCTGGTTCCTCTTTAAAAAAGCATATTGTGTGGCGCATTCCAATACTGTGAGCAAAGGATGGGCTAATGGGTATCTAAATCACCTCACAGGGGGTCTCGCACCCGCAGCTGGGAGCCTCTGAGACGAGAATTTCAGAGTTGCCCCCTACCACCATTTCCGGTGACCTTGCCGAGAGTGACAGGAAGTCCCTGGGGTGGGCTCCAGAGTAAACAGCATCATCGGAATCACAGGGCTGGATTAGGATCAGAACAGAAGAGAGGGAAAGCGTGGGCACTCAGGGCTCTCACTGCCTGAATAGCTAAGACAGGGCACTTCCAACCTAAGGTTAAGCCAACAGACGCTTTGGCTCTCATATTAGAGGTAGCAATGGCGGACCTCATTTTCCCCTCTCAGCTTCTTCCTATGTAAGTTAAAGAAACCAAACAAGACAATCCTGCCTCATCTAGAGCTGAAGAAAAAGGGCTGTCTGCTTAGTCCTCTCAGTCTAAGAAGAAAAGTGATTTATTTGGCTTTTTCTGCCACTAATAATATTTGTTCGCTCCACTGATTTTTTCATTGACCAATCTTTCAAAAAGAGTGTTTCTCATTTACTTTTCTGAGCTTCATTTTTCTAGGGACCACTGGAGCTCAAAGATGTGTTAACAAGTTTTAGGGGTCAAATTAAAAAAATCAATTATATGCTGTCACAAGCATCAAAGTGTTATGCGCCTGTTGCTCTCAAGGATACAACCTTCCAGAGTTAAACAGCATTCCAGGATAACAAAATGTTATGTTCTTCGATATGATCAGCCATTACTGGGAAGCCAACTTTGTGGCATGAAAATGCTAGTAATTGGGCTGGCAGAGAAAGCTACAGAATCTTTGTCAGCCTTTATGGAGATGATTTAACTCTCATGAATGCTCAAGCCTACAGTCTCAGGAGGCCGGGAGAGAAGGGTTGTCATGACCGCAAGCCATCTTGGGCTCCATGGTCCTTTCTGGGTCAGCTATAGCTACTTAAAGCGACCCTGTCCCAAAATGCAAGAGAGAGAGAGAAAGGGAGAAAGGGAGAGAGAACAAGAGAGAATGTGAGCAAAAGCAAGTTCTGGAGAAATGACTAAGAAAGCTTGGCGCAAGCCTCTTGGTGTATTTTTTTTAAACTCTTTTATTTATGTTTCTCATATCTCTTTCTCCCGACTCCACCCCAATTCCTTCCAACACCCAATACCAGGTAGGAAAAAGGGTTAGTGGGAGGGGGGTGCAGTTCTCTTAGCTGCTTCCTGCTGGTTAGGGTCATTGGGTTCCCTGGAGCTGGTCCAATTCTTGGTTCAGGAGATCCCCAACTTCTTGTCTCACTGCGTCAACAGCAATGAGGAGCCACGGGGAAGCGGCAGCAGCCTTGTTCTTTCTCGGGAGCTCTCCAACACTCTCTGAGCTCTGGCATTTATGCTCTCTCCAGAGTCCTCAGATTTAAGCTATCTGCAGCTGGAAGAGAGCTCCTCTCAGAGGCCCCCGTGAGACAAATAGTTTGCTGCTGTGGACAGTCTGAATCAGTCCCACACCCCACACCAGGGATTAAAACAAAAACATGTTTATATCCTCAGCACAAGGCATAAGGATGAGAACCCAAATTTCTATCCACACACACACACCTCAGAAGCTGGCTACGGGGTTCATTCGGTATTGGCCAACTACTCTGGGCATGAGGCCTAGCCCAGAGCGTGATTGATATGCCCAGTGATACTCCACTTGACAAAATTGATTTTAGCAGGTACCAATTGCAAATGGCTCCTTGGTTAAGCTTGGGGCTCCATGTGTGTTTCCTTTCCTCAGTGCTGGGATTCTGCCTGGTTTGAACCTGTGTAGGTCCAGTGCCTGCTGCTACCGTCTGCGAGCGCGTGTGTGTGCCTCAGTCCTGTTGTGTCTGGAAGATGCTGTTTCCTTGGGGTCATCCATCACTTCTGGCTCCTGCAGTCTTTCTGCCTTCTCTTTTACATCAGTCTCTAAACTTTGAGGGGAAGGGATGGGTGCTCCAAAGACTCTAACTCTCTGCAAATTGTCTAGTTGTGGGTCTCTGAATTAATTCCCATCTACTGTAAACACAAGCTTCTCTGATGAGGGTTGATCAAGGCACTGATTGACGGTATAGCGATATGTCATTAAAACTCATTTTATTAACAAGAAAATTATATCAAAAACCCCTCATTTTATTGTTCTGTTCATCTAGCAGAATAATAGTAGTAGGTTTTCCTTAGGTCCATGACCTGTCTAATCTCGGGTTCTTGGCCACTTTAATGGTTTCAGATATAGATCCCACCTCATGGAGTGTGTCTTAAACCCAATCAAAAAGTGCTTGGTTATTTTTTTGTCTTATTGTTTTTTTTAATTAATTTTGATTTTGGGATTTTTGTTTTTGCTGAAGAAGAGACAGAAATGTGAAGTTGGTTGGGTAGGAAAGTGAAAAATATCTGGGAAGAGTTGAAGAAAGGAAAGAATATGATCAAAATACATTATATGGAAATTAAATTTTTAATTAAAAAAGTTACTATTATATGTCCTTATGCTATGTGCTATGACAGCAAGGAACAAAGACAAGAGGACCACTGAAGCACAGTGATACCAGCCTAGCCCAAAGAATCTCACAAGCATCAGGTTTAGTGAGAGAGCCTGTCTTGGGGATTAAAGCAGAGAGCAACAACCCAGGACACCTTTGGACTCCACATACTCAAGAACCCCCGCCACCCTTCCCCAACAAGCATACACACAAACACACACACATAACACCGGCTTTTTATAGATTAGACAGTACTTGCATATATAACACTCAAAAGCAATTACCTTCTTTATAGGAAATTCCACGAAGTGAAACTTTTCTAAAACCTTTTTCCCTTAGCATAAATGTCTGTAAGATTTCAGTTCAGATGAATTGACCAGACACTGGAAACCAGCATCCTATTCCCTTGACATCCCCTCATGAAAAGAAGCTAGTTCTCAGGTCTGAGGAATAGCCCAGAGTCACAGGCAGTGATGATGAAGAGAAGACCACAGCTTATGGTTCCTTTGTAAAGCCCTGCTGGCAGCTGAGTGGAGATGTTTGTCAACCTGAACCTGAATGACAAATGCACCTTACACTGTGGCCCAGCACATCCATATATATGGGTAGGAAGCTGAAAAGTATCTCCAGAAAATATTGCTCGTCTTTATCACATGCGACATGTTCTAGTATTTTTTGTGCTATTCTCTTCTGATAATTGATTTTTAAAAAAATATGTCATGACCCACTAAATCGATTTCACAACCTGAGAAGTAAGCGCCTCTCCTTTGGAACTCACCTTTTTTTCTCTGTCTACTTCTCCTTTGTTGTTTGTTAATTCACTCACTCTTCAGTCAAATAACAGTTACCCCTGTGTGCCCACCTGAAAGAACACAGCACTCAGAGAAACTAAGACAGGAGTGTGCAGATGCTCTCTCTACTATTGAGCTACAGCCCCAGCCCACCTTATACTTTCCATTTTGAGACAGATGGCCAGGCTGACCTTGAACTTGCAATCCTGAGCTCCCAAGTAACTAGAATTTAGAGGTCTATATTCCACCAGGCCCCGCATGACACAATCATTCTTTACCAACAGTATGAAAACATGAAGGTAGAATTCTGTCGGGTTTTTTTTTTTTTCAACAGTGTAACACAAAATATGTTTGCATAGTGTTAGTCAGGGGTTTAAAATGACTTGCTGGGTGCTACTCCCTAACCACACTGCCCTTTTTCTGTGAGCTTTTGGCACTCTGGTTCCAACCCCTTTGTAGGCAACTGTTTGCCCAATGCTCAGAGGTGGGTAGCTGTCCAAGATACCAGACCCATTTCTCTATCTACTATACAAATATGAAATAAACTATTTTTAGGGTTTAATTTCCCTATCTTTAAAAACCACATCACCTTGTATTCCCATGAATACGGTACATGTTCATCCTTGACTTCTTTGCTGTAAGTCTGCCCATCTTGAAATTCTAGGAGGGCTGGAAACAGGCGGCTTTCATTAGGTGAATGTTTGAGAGTGCATTGTGGAGAAGGGACACAGCTAAAAAGAACTCAAAACTGAAGCAGAACAGTCTTCTTGAATCAGTAGCTGCCATCGCCCTTTTCTATCCCTCCTGGGCCTGGTCCAGGGGCTTTGGAGGAACAATGAAGTGTCATGAGGATACACGGAACAACAATTCAAAACAGAAGGTTTCTTTGGATTTCTTGTCCCAAAACCAGGGACGGGCAGTGTATGGGGAGGCAGACCGAAACACATTCGTAAAGCATAGATTTCTTAGCAGATGAGGGAGTGGAATCCATGAAAACGACAGAGCCTCCAGAGCTTGGCGTTATTTATGTTCCCCTTTAAAATTTGGCCTAAGGCATATTTCATTTATCCAAGTCATACAAAATATTGTATCAAAAGAATTTAATTTACAGTTCAGAGTTCCACATAATACTCCTTCTCTTCCCCCTCCCAAATATCCCATGGTTTTTGGTGCATATTTGTTGTGCTAAACTGATTGCCAAAAGGCTTTCTTCATAAGTTAAAAAAAAAAAAAAGTTTATTCTATATTTGCTTCAAGAAGCAAATTTGCTTCTTATCTTCAAGTGGCTACCACCTAAGACAGACAGGTGTTTGTAGCAATTTTTCAATCTTTGATATTCTAGAACGCACCCTGTTTAATCTCTTTTCAGGACTTAGCTCCTGAGTATGTCAAAGGTTTTCAGAAATGACTGCATGATGACGGCTTATCAAGGAATAGATTTTCAGAAACGAAATCTGCTCAGAGCCAGAAAAGTCAATCATCCTCCACCCTCCCTTACGTCATGCCTGCCTGCTCTGAGCCACTTTCCTGGGAGTGGAGGGTGGGCTTTCACTGCCAGGTCAGCTCTCTAGCTCCTGCTCCCAGTGACCAGGAGTACTCAGCTTGGCCCTGGGGCAGATCTCAGGCACAGAGAGGAACTGAACCGAGGACTCGAAGGTCGGGAAAGTCAGCAGTGGTAGCAAGCGTTATGTGGGCAACTGGCGAAAGCAGGTGGGGCAGGAAGATGGTCTTTCAGAGGCGTGTTTTCGATTTTGCCACTTAACAAAATAAAATAAATCTTGCAGCTTATTAGCTGTGAAACAAAACCGTATCTGCTTTGTGCCATGTCATGGAATGAAATAAACATACACTCGTTAGAACTTTATGGACGAGTCTGTGGGTGAACGTAAAGGTTAATTCAAAATATGCAAAACATACGGGTGTGTTGTACCTGGAGGAGCCGTCCCACACCTTAGCCAGAACACAATATAGGATTTCTTTGGATGCCAGGATTTTGGTGGCAAGGCTCTTTTGCTGATAAAGATGTTGGGATGTCAATGAGCAAAAAAAGAGAGAGAGAGAGACCGGTGAGATTGCTATCTTTACAACTCTCTCTGGACTGTTTTTCAGACATGTTAGATGAATACATGGCTGTGGTAACACACCCCATACTCAAGTGACTTTCCATCTCCCCATGGCCTCAATGACCTGTTTCCCCCTATATTTTAAACTGAATGGCAAGAATCTATGCAAACTTTCCCTCTGTAAACAGTTGAGACATTCCTGCCAAAGATCTCTCTTCTACAAAGTGATTTAGTACCTTCATCTCGCCACAGACTCTCTTCGCATGTGTTTAGTCTCTGCGGTGGAACTTGGGCTCTCATATTTCATCACGTGGGAGAGAGAGGATGGTTACAGAGTTCAGGTGTGGGGCAGGAAGAACCATCCCTGCTCACTTGAGGTCTTGTCTTCCAGAGTTCTCTTATCATTTTCATGGCCCCAGTAGTTTCAGGGCCATTGTGTGAGGAACAAATTGTACGCCTCTGCCTGGCTGTAACCAGGCAGATACGATACGTAACCTTGTTCTTGATAGAGTCTTTAGTTTTACCAGCTGGACTGAGTATTCCAGGAGCAGAAGTGAGCAAGTGCTCCTGTGTGGGGCGTCAGACTCCCTGCAGAACTTCCCTGGAGAAATGCTTTCTGAAGGCATCTTTGGTTGAAACAATAGCAGCTTATCTTCTTTCAAAACTAAAGGGACAGTGTGCAAAAGTGGGCAAGACCTCTCCTTTGCTTACGGGTTCTCATTTTGTCCTCATTGCTAGGAAAATGCCTTCTGACGGTTGTGGTCATTATTTCAGAATTAGAAAGTATGAAAAGAGAGTTTTGTTTTTTGTTTTTTGTTTTGTTTTGTTTTGTTTTTTTATCCAGAGCATTTTTTTTTTTTTTTTTTTTTTTTACTTATAAACCATTTCCTGACTATTTACTGTCCCTACAGCTGTGGGTACAGTGATAACATTCCCATCTCTCTGGCCAGGGTGGGGGAGGGGTATGGAAGCCTCCTCCTCTGTTTGCAACTTTGGACCCAGCGCAATCTTGACCACCAGTGTTCTCTCTAAATAGCTTATAGGTTGGCAGTCATGGGCAGAAGCATCAGAGAAGACATCCAAGAAGGACTACAGGATAGGAGGCAAAGGAAGAGAAGCCTCCTCTGAGAGGAGGAAAATCCTGCCACCTGGTACCTTCTAGCGGATATCAGCCATTGCACTTCCACCACTCACCAAGTGGACAGGGGAAGATCCGGAAGAATGATGTAGCTCAGTGCTGTCAAGTCAGGCAATCCTGCTAGAGCATGGGCCCCTTTGTGGCACTACGATCGCAATTATAGCAAAGATATCTTGGCACATGAAATCAGACTTGAGAGTGAAAGTGGGGATGAACACGTCTGCTGAGAACAGATTAGCACAATTATAATTATTTGAAGCGCTGAGTGGTGCCATTCCAGCAAATGGATACTTAACCCTGGCTTTCAAGGATAAGAGGTCAAGTTCATGAAGCCAGTCAGCCTCCTCATCTGTGAGGGCTGATGTTGGTTGTCTCAGGGGCAACATGTTTACCAAATATAGCTACAAAAGGTCTAAGTTTGAGTCCCTAGTCCATTCTACTTGCTAGTCACTAAAATCTTAAACCTTAGTTGATATTAAGTAAATGCTTATGGAAGTTATAAATAATACAATTAAAATATTATTGGAATTATAAATTGAAAGTCATAACTTCAATCCCTTCTTCAATACTTTTCTATCAACATTTTTAGGCAAATCTAACCAGTTACTTTTTTTCAATACTTATCCTAAATATGTTTGTCTAAATGTGGGCACTGGTATCTTTGAAATACACTGAGGGGTCTGAAGAGATGGCTCAGTAGTTAAAAGCATTGGCTGCTCTTCTACAAGACCCAAGTTCAACTCCCATCAGCACACAATTGTCTAGAATTCCAGCTCCAGGGAATTCAACATCCTCAGGTAGACACACGTGTAGCCATACACCAAAGCACATAAAATAAAAATAATAAAATCACTTAAACAAATACACTACTATCTTTTTTTTTTTTTTTTTTTCCTGAGACAGGCTGTGTAGCCTTGGCTGTCCTGGACTCACTTTGTTGACCAGACTGTTCCCGAACACACAGAAATCTGCTTGCCTTTGCCTCCCCTAGTGCTGGGATTACAGGCGTGTGCAGCGTGCCCAGCTACTATCTTTTAATACATTTACAAAAATACAATTTAAATAGTTAATCCTGGGGCTGGCCAGATGGACCAGCAGTTAAGAGTACTTTCAGATCTTCCAGAAGAGACTCAAGTTCCCACCATCCACACTGGGCAGCTTACAACTGCCAGGAAATCTAGCTCCTGGGACTCTGATGCCCTCTTCTGCCTCTGTAAGCACTCATTCACACACACACACACACACACACACACACACACACATACAAATAAATTTTAAAAAACAGTAAATAAAATAGTCTAATTAGATTATATAATAATTAGATTTCAGTATTGAGATAGGATTGGAGAGGATAAACACAGGAAGTGGAGAAACAACTAAGGAAACGGGAGACCCTGTTATTACAGCTTCATTAGTCTATGGGGTTTTCTGTTCCCATTGTTTTACCGATGAACAAGCTGAGGTACGTCCCATTAGCTTGCACCATCAGGAGCCCTTAAAACCGAACATCCTTTTCACCTTGATTAACACTTAGACTTTACCTAATTGAACATGTCTTGAAAACAAGGAGGTTTTTTCTTTTTACATGAGGCCTGTAGGACAAGGAAGAAGACAGGGTACAAAAATGAGAACTCCACAAAAAAAAAAAAAAAAAAAAAAAAAAAAAAAAAAAAAAAAAAAAAAAACAAAAAAAAAAAAAAAAAAAAAAAAAAAAAAAAAAAAAAAAAAAAAAAAGAAAAGAAAAAAAAAACACCTTTTTTCAGCTTTATTAAGTGAGATGAAATAAAACAGCAGAGAAGCAATATGAGAACTTTAGCTTTTAGGACACAAATGTTTGCCTGAAATACAAATTGAAAATAGACTGGCAAGTGCTCGTAATTAAAACAGATGTTACCTAAAAGACACCCAGGAGACTCACAAAACACATCGAGAATAATAATTCTTCACAAGGAATTCAGTGGCAGGCTATGTATGTCACTCACTACAGTGCCTGGACCCAGATAAACTTAGACCCTCCTGATGGAAATCTTTTCAAGTAATACTTACACACACACACACACACACACACACACACACACACACACTACTTACACGTGTAAGTTCCCCAGCTAACAATAATTGGGAGAGGAAATTAATTGCACCTCAAGCTTTTAGGAAGCTGGTGTTACTTGGCCACATGAACTCAACTTCTGGGGTAGAACATGGGTGATCACGTGTTCACTGACCAAGTCTCACCAGTAGGTGTTTCTGGGAGGACTGAGGGAGAGCAAGTGTAGAACCCATCATCTTCCACTGCAGAATCCCCTCGGACTGACTTCCTGAAAATCTTCTGTTTGCCTTCCCCAGGAATGGCGGCCCTAGATAGTAAGGCGTCAGGGAAGATGGGGATGCGAGCCGTAGTCTATTACATGACCACCACCATCATTGCTGTGGTGATTGGCATACTCATTGTCATCATCATCCATCCGGGGAAGGGCACAAAGGAAAACATGTACAGAGAAGGTAAAATTGTGCAAGTGACCGCCGCAGATGCCTTCCTGGATTTAATCAGGTATGTCCTTGGAAACCGTCCCTCTTCGTTTTGTTTGTTTGTTTTTTTTTGGGGGGGGGCAACCAAACTCTTGAAAAGGAATCTTGACAGAACCAGCCTTGCCAGGCTTGAAATGGAAGTCACATCCCTGCTGTTTTCCTCTTGCCGAAGTTGGTATCGGAGATAATATCTTCAGTCCCACATAAGAGATGTGAGAGGAACAAGATGTGGATGAGCTAGAGAGCCCTGCAGTAGGGGTCAAAAACCTAAGTTTTCTCCACTGTGCAGCTCACCATGGGATAACTGGATAATTCTTAATTTTCTTTCCCCAAGTCTTGTTCTGTAAGGCTAGTTTTTAGCACAGTATGACCTGTTCCTTAGACCCCCCAGTTTAACATTAGTAGTCTCTGTCTTGTCCATTGCAAACAGCAGCGACCTGGCTCAGCAGTGACTTTAGTGTTCACTTGACCACTCCTGACTAGAGCTGCTCCTTTTATACTATTTGCAAAGAAAGTATTTGGCACATTAGAAAAAAAAAAAAAAAAAAAAAAAATGAAGGATGCTCTTCAGTGGTGTTTTATAAACACACTAGACACTGATTGCAAGTGAGCCTCAGCTAACACTTAGAGTTGCTGACTGTCAGAGTAAGTCAAAGTTTGAGCCTGGAGTTTTCCTTCTTTCTCGCATTCCACGCCTGCCCTTGCATCAGTCGAGTCCTAGCAAGAGGCACACTACATCTACAAAAGGGACTTTGAAAGTCAGAACACGGTGTGGAATATAATCTCAGACTGTGGCAGGAGAAGCATGAATTCCAGGCCTGCCTCACCTGGGCTACATGGCAAGACCCTGTAAACAGATTCTGGGAGGCTCCAGCTTATAACCAAACAAGTAGGAATGTGTTTGTCATCCCCCGTGGCTGTAAAGGGACGCAGGAAGGAAACTGTTAGCAGACCCCAGGAAGAGCTGCAGCCATGGGAACAGGCCTCAGAGTAGGAGCTCTAGCTACAACGAGGCGGGGGGGGGGGGGGGGCTTCAATCCAACTGGAGCAAGGTGCTGATGGAATATGGATATGGACTTTTTTCCCTCACTGCTTTGTAAGTGTCAGCTTCCCTGAAAAATACCAATTGTATCATCCATACCTACGGACAACCAGGCATCCATTTTCAAGTCACAGTATCTTTCCATTTGCTGCTTGGTTCGATGCGTTCTTTTCTTTAGACACAGTGAAACTGTTTAAGGAACCAAGCTGCTACTGGGGAAGCCTCGTAAATGACTGCTCTTTTCTTTGCAGGAACATGTTCCCTCCCAATCTGGTGGAAGCCTGCTTTAAACAGGTAAACGCTCTCCCACTACCAAGTCACCGTTTAAATTCTTTGGGGGAGGTGGGTGGTGGAAAGACGGCTCAGTGGTTAAGAGCACGGATAGCTGTTCCAGAGAACCCCACTTTGGTTTCCAGCGCCCATGTCCAGTGGCTCACACCACCAGTAACGTCAGCTCCAGTAGATCTGACACCCCAGACCTCTTCAGGCACCTGCATCCATACGCACATACCCATACTCAGACACACACACACACACACACACTTAAAAATGAAATTTAAATTCCATTTGGACATATCAAGCCAGCAGGACCCTCTTCTGCCTTCTCATTTCTCTGCAGTAAGAACTACTTCTCTGGCCAACCATATGGAAAGCACCAGGATTACCTGGGTCTTTTACTTGCATCAAAGTTGGCCTCGTGGCCAGGCACACCCATTTTGCACACCAACAGCACACTGAGTCTACATTATTTTTAAGAGGACTAATTGGGAGGCCCTCTCTTTCTTCCCCTCCTTGTGCTCCCGTGCAAAAACTCACCAAAGCAAGCAAGTTCAAATATAAATAAGTACATTAACAACTTGCTTTAAAGTTAGACAGACTATTCTAGTTTCTGGGCTTGACTTAAAAACCATTGACCTACTAATTCAAAGTCTAGGAAGAGCCTTAGGGACGCTAAAGAAAAGCCACATCAGAAAGGAATGGTGTCATCATTTTTGGAATGCCCGCTAGGTGCCAAGCACCAATGTTATATTTAGTCCTCACATGAACATGGTATCAACATTTTCATTTCACCAGTGAGGCCGCTCATTTACGGGAATAGGGGATTGCGTAATAAGCACAAGTTCTCACAAGTAGTAAATGGCAGGCCCAGAATTCAGACCCACATGTTCCTCTTCCTACTACTCCAGGCTGCTTCCTGGAAATGGACCCAGAGACTCCACCTGGAGACCATGGTGAGGTCAAGCGCCTTGGGCTTGACCTAAGATCTAAGCAGTTCTTGGCTTTCTGCACGGTGCATACAAGTATCTTTTAGCATTAGAAATATCATTCTTCCTACCCTCACTTGATTAGAAAAGCTCTGTTGTCCAAGCTGTAAAAGGGGAAACACAGAACACACTAAACGCTGCTTCCCGAACACTCCTCCATGTGGCGTCGATTCACCTAACCTTTTTACTTAAGACACAAAATAAACCCAACCCTGGCCTTGCGGAGTACTGGGTTTTAAGCATGTAAGACACCGTCTTCCCCCGCCCCGCCCCCTGAGACTATTTGTGAAAGTTAATGCACAACAAGATTGCAAGATCCAAACTCACACTTTCTTAAAAACAAAAAGCCAACGGAAGGCAGGAGGAACACAAGTCCAAGGCTGGCCTGGGCTACAGTGTGAGTTCAAGCATATCCTGGGTGATTTAATAAGGCAGTGTCTCAAAGCATAAAGCAAAAGGCAAGCAAACTATCTTAGCTTGAAAAGGTACTTGCCCCAAGCCTGATGACCTGGGACCCACGAGTTGGAAGGAGAGAAATAACTCTCCTAAATTTTTCTACGACCACCATGGTCTGTGCCCCACCCCCAGTAGATAAATAAATGCAACAACCTTTTTTGTTTCTCTGTGTAGCCCTGGCTTTCCTGGAAATCTCTTTGTAGATCAGCCTCACCTCGAACTTACAGAGATCTACCTGCCTCTGCCTCCCGAGTGTGGCAAACACAACTAAATTTTAATCGTTCAGTTGAACATATTTAATGATAATTAAGTATTTAATGAATTTCAATAATTACAAATAAATAATATTTAAATTAAATATATAATAAAAAGAGGGGTGCAGCGTGCTTACAAAGCACAGGCAAGACCCTAAGGTTAGTTCCCAGAACCACGAAAGCCAAAAAATGCTCAGGCGGCCAAAAATTTCCTAATTCAAGAACTACAATAACAATGAATAATAAATCCTTTCAATGTGACAAAGCATCCCAGCATCGTGAGTCTGTCTGCTCGTGAGTGGGCAATGTGTGATATCAAAAATGCTGATTTCTAGATCTGTTAGAGGAGGAAAGTGCTGAACTTTACAGACTCACACTGACTTTGGGTGCTTTTGCAAGGCTGTGAGGGGGAGGCAAATGCATTGCCCTAAGATCTATTTGGCTTAGACTAGAATGCAAATAAGGCTGCAGTTTCTGAGTAGGCTTAACTGTGTGTAAGGGGAAAGAGTAGAAGGGCTTAAAACAAAATGACCAGGCTTGAAATTGTGCCCCAGAGACTCCACAAATCCACAAACACCCAAGAGTGAAGTGAGCGAGAACTGACTGTAATAGAATTTTATGTTTTTTTTTTTTTTTAATTACCAAAAAATCCACGGTATTGACAGCTGACCACGTCCTTGTTTGGAGACTGGTTTCCCAAAGACCAGAATGTCTCCTGCTCATCCCTGGTACAAAAATAGCCAAGCACTCACTTGTGGCCCTGCCTTCCTCCCTAGATTCTAAACCCAGTCAGCATTCACACACTGGTGCTCTCCTGTCAACACTATCAAGGCCAGGGCGGGCATTTCACTTTTCTGGAGATCAAAGGGGGATAGACTTGACTTCGGCCACGGCAAGTTCTCAGCATTTGCTGACTGGTCTATGCAGGAGCTACTGGGGGGAAAGGGCAGGGCGTGGCTCAGGAGAGAAGCGACACGAAAGACTTGGAGCAAGCGGGTTATCATTACCAATTGCCAAGCGGGGAGCTATTAAGAATTGGTGTTTATAACACCAGGAGTGACTTAAAGACTGGTCATTTGAGGATTTATTATTTTTTTTTCTCCTATCCCCTGAAGTTTGTAGCGCAGTCCAACCCTGAAGTCAATTATCAATAAATACCTTAATGATATACTTTACATGTTACATAATGATGCCCCTTGTGGTGCTTAATTTGGTCATTGCCACAACCCTGTGAGGTAAAATCCTTGTTTATCCTGTTCCACAGCTGTGAGATAGGAAATGAAGGACGTTAGACTATTTCTATGCATGATCTTCATAGAAGGCAAAAGGACTCAAGAATATTTGAGTTTGTGGCTCTCTGAAAATCTCATTGTAGTCAAGGTTTCAGAAGAAAGCAGGTCTGCGTATGTTGAGTCTGACATCCTTAGCCAGATATCCCGCCTTGTTGCAATTTGTCATGTACTTGGGCATGTGTGTGTGTTGTGATTCATACACTGTATTTCAGTGTGTATGCTGGTGTTGAGAAACAGGGACTTGCCCCAAATTAGACAGATCATACATAGATAGGTCTATAGATACTGTCTATAACACCATCCTTTAAATACAAAACAGCATATACCATCATGGAAAATTTGGACAACAAGGAAGTGTTAAAATCACTTAATTCCTATTTTGCTTCTTATTTCTAAGTTTAAAACAAGCTATGAGAAGAGAAGCTTTAAAGTACCCATCCAGTCGAATGAAACACTGCTGGGTGCCGTGATCAGCAATGTGTCCGAGGCCATGGAGACGCTCACCCGGATCCGGGAGGAGATGGTGCCGGTTCCCGGATCTGTGAATGGGGTCAATGCCCTGGGTCTGGTTGTCTTCTCCATGTGTTTCGGCTTTGTGATTGGAAACATGAAGGAGCAGGGGCAAGCGCTGAGGGAGTTCTTCGACTCTCTGAACGAAGCCATCATGAGATTGGTAGCGGTGATAATGTGGTAATGTATCTCCTTGCGAGCTCCCACAGTTCATCCCGTGCTGAGAAAGACTCCACCAACATGAATCACTCGCAGCCACCTCTCTGTGGCAGCCACAAGAAAGGTGTATTTCTGGCCTGTCAGGGGCCCTGAACCTAAACTCCCTTCCTTGTCTTGAAAAGGTTTGAGTCTCCTACCCCATCCACCCACTTTACACGTATTCATTCACACAGTTAGTGAGTTGCTACTTTATGATAAGAATAGGGTCCGAGGCACAGCAGCGGCAGCAGGGAAGGGCAGGCAAGGCTACTCGGGATCTCACCCATCTTTAAGTGGGACAAACGAT
This sequence comes from Psammomys obesus, assembly GCF_907164565.1. Lineage (NCBI taxonomy): Eukaryota > Metazoa > Chordata > Mammalia > Rodentia > Muridae > Psammomys > Psammomys obesus. The sequence continues at coordinate 7,115,886 of NW_026585987.1, forward strand.
GAACAAGCAAATAAATATCATAAATGATTCCTGAGTCATAAGTGTGCTAAAAAAAAAAAAAAAGTAAAACAGGAGAGAGGGCATCCTGTTTGCTTTGGGTGGTACAGAAAGGCTGGAGGCGACTCTTTGCTCAGATCAGAATGACTAGGCAGATCCAGTTTTAAAAAAAGAACATTCCCAGTAGAAGAAACACAGGCCCCAGATTTGGCGGCGGAGGGTGGGGGTGGGGGGATGAGTTCACCCTTCTGTTTGAACCATAAGAAAAAAAATATATGTGGCCGAGTTGTAGCAGCATCCAGGAGGACTCAAAGAAAGTATCATGGACTGCTAAGCCACTACTTATAACAAAACTTTCTTTAATAAAATTTCAGAGCAGGAGACAAAAGGAAAGACTAAATCCAAATCGGGAGAGCATTCTCTCTGGAAAGTGAACTCCCCCAGCCTTGCTTGGTGGAGGCCTTGTGTAGGAGTTGCTTTTCTTTTCATTTTAATATCTGGGGTCCTTCTTGGCACTTGGGACAGGAAGGCATCAATCGCTAAGAAAAGCATTCACTCACCAACATGATTAAAAATATCCTTTGTCTCTAATGCCCCCGAAGCCCATAGAAATCCACTTTTTAGGAGTTTGCACAAGACGAATATGAACTTGGCACCAAGACAGGTCGGAATGTGGTCCCCACAGGAGCCTGCAACTGGAAGGCTCCTTTGAAGTCCTGGCTGGGCTGAAAGTGGACATTTATCTTCATGTTATTAAAATGCCTCCATCTTTCACGTCTTCTATGAAAGGAGCCCATTCAAGGCCACTGAATGAACCTCACATGTAGCTTTTCTAGCTATACATTTGCCTACACACTCAACATTGAATTATTACATTTATGAGAACAGGTACTTCTGTGATTTCCTGGCCTGCAATCTTTTTTTTTTTTAAGGACCTTTGAAAGAAACATTGTATTTCTCCAGTTGCAGCAAGCCCCCCACAGTTCCCAGCAGACCCTTCTCCTTAAGGAAGATTGGCTTCTGTCTTTGGCAGCCTGTTTCGTTGTAGCTTAGTATACACATCACACAAAGGGAGGTGAAGGTCTTTGGGCAAGTAGGGTTGGTTCAGTGTGTGTGAGTCATTGCCGGGTCAGCTGCCCATTCTTGCAGGGGCCATGAGTAACAGCCTGTGGATAATTACTTAATTCGAATGCCTATAACCTGACTGCAGTTGGACATCCACACACTTTATTAATTTTAATAGCTCTGGGTTTGTTTTATGGTCTTCTATTTATGGCAAGTGGTACTAGTATTTAGTTTGCATAGTAACATAAAATTTCCTGTGAGAGGAAATTTACCTAAGTATGAGAGGTGACTTGAAGAAAACTACTGAGTAGATTTTAAGTGGAACGTATCTGTGGAAGAAAGCAATGAAAGCATCCCCACACCAGTCCTTCCCAGCCTTCCCGGTGCCACCAGCCTTTAATACAGTTTCTCAGGTCGTGATGACCCCCCCAACCAAAAACTTATTTTCTTTGCTACATCGTAACTGTGATGTTGCTACTGTTACAAATCCTAATGCAAATGTCTGTGCTCTCTGATGGTCTTAGGTGACCCCTGTGAAAGGTTGTCTGGCACCTACAGGGGTCGCTACCCACAGGTTGAGTAAGAGTGCTCGCTGCATAGCTAACACACTGGCATGACATAGCATGGCATAGCATGCTTCCTGCTTCAGCTTGGGAGGCAGACTGTGGTACAAAAAATATTCTAGAGTGTGATATTAGTGTAATGTCTTTTTCCAGGTGCTTAGCAGGAGTCAAGAGAGATTAGGAATTGCAGGTATCTGAAGACCCAAATAGGGACCCAATTGTGTTTAGGAAAATGGAGACCAAAAATTCTTCTTCCTAAGGGCTAAGGCCAGTGGAAATGGGATGGGGTGTCCTAGAGCAATTCAGAATAAAAAGAAGGCCCAATTTAGAAATGTCCCAGGAACTGTGTATTTTAAACAGGGAAGAATGACAGCTGTAGTTTTTTACAGGTCTTAGTTTGGACCTTTTTGTTTCTTTCTCTCCTACCGGGTAATTTACACGCAACAACTTCTAGAAAACCAAACTTCCAACTGCGCATGTGTTGCTTTGCTGCAGGTACGCACCTCTGGGCATCCTCTTCTTGATCGCAGGGAAGATTGTTGAGATGGAAGACATGGGTGTGATTGGGGGGCAGCTTGCCATGTACACGGTGACAGTCATTGTCGGCCTCCTCATCCACGCTGTCATCGTCCTGCCGCTCCTCTACTTCCTGGTAACCCGGAAGAACCCCTGGGTTTTCATTGGAGGGTTGCTTCAAGCGCTCATCACAGCTCTAGGGACCTCCTCAAGGTATGTGCATGTGCGTGGCTTACTCCTCTAAGAAGTTTATCTAAACCTTTACCTTGAGCCTGAGCCTCTTGGGTTAGGGCTAAGTAGAGGCATTTTTAAATTTCAGGAATATTGAATTGGCTTTTTCACCTCTGAAACTGATCATACCTCCTTGGGACCCAGCCAGTGGCTATCTTTAAATCCATTGGGGGGGAGGACAAAGGGAAAGGAAAGAGTCCTTTCCCATGCACTGGCTCCTATCTTTCACTGACATCTGCCTGAGAGAAAAAGGGGGAAATGATGTGGCCCAGGCATCTGTGGCATGGAAATAACCATAAGCAACACCTCCTCGAGAATCCGGGCACAGAAGGGCAGCCAAGGGGCCCTGTGAGGGCACCACACTCCTCCTCTCCAATTTAGAGAAGTACTGACTTGGGACATGAGAGAGGAAGGAACTATCTGTGCAAAACACCAGAGACAAAACACAGAGCTGTTAGGGAGGACAGTCAGCTGACATGCCCTGTTTTGCTGTCCTCAGTTCTGCCACCCTACCCATCACTTTCAAGTGCCTGGAAGAGAACAATGGTGTGGACAAGCGCATCACCAGATTCGTGCTCCCCGTGGGGGCCACTATTAACATGGATGGGACTGCCCTCTATGAGGCTCTGGCTGCCATTTTCATCGCTCAAGTTAACAACTTTGACCTGAACTTTGGACAGATTATTACAATAAGGTACCAGGGAAGATTTCTACCCACCGTTTTCTTTAGAATGGTTTTAACAGATGAGAGGATGAGTGAGGTTGGGTGAGGAAGTTGACTGGGAAGGGGATCACACACAAATAGCAGGTTGGAGTTGGAGGGCGCAGTTTGGGGTTTAGATGAATCTATTTTTCAGCTCTCTAACTTCAGGTGTAGATATTCATTCGAATAATACAGAAGTGTATGGCCTGGAAAGGGTGATTCACCTGTTACCATATCACTCAAAATCTTTCTGTAGGTAACCGTTGTCCATGATAGATTCCCAAAGACCTTTTCCAGTGCCAGGATGTGTGCACATTTCATTTTAGTAATTAACCATGCTACACATACCACGTACAATACAGAACTCACAGATACGTGTAGCTCATATTTTAGAATATCTATAAAATAAAGTATCTACAGGATAAAATATCTACAAAATATATAGTATAAATAATTCTGTTTTAAAAACTAAATTATTCTGCAATTTTGAAAACATTAAACTATGTCTATAGGCAATATTGGAAAAGGAAAATACTGAAAACTGGATTAACTTACTCTCAGCTGGATGTTTAGGCACTATAAGATATACAAGTAAGATCATAAGCAGATCATACAAGTAAGGCTGAGGGCTCAATTTTATGGAGAATCATTTAACTGATATTTAAACTGTTCAGTGAAAAGTAACTTTCCTTTTTGTGCTCTTCTCCAATCTCCCAGTTTCTTTTTGGACAGGCAGCTATCACTCCTAGCAGTCTTCCCTGTACCCTGCGGAGACATTCCATGTATATGTCTGATCCAACCCTTTGCCTTTCTTTCTTGCCTACTGAAGTAAGTGTAAGGAGCCACAAACACCCAAGGCAACGGGAGGCTTTAAGATGCCTAGCTCAGATTAGCTGTGCCCTTCATTGATGTGGCCTTGGCTTTAGCTAATATTAACAATATTCGAAATCAGGCTTTTGTTTTTGCTGCTCCTTTTTAGGAAAGGTGTCCTATGCATAAAAAAGTTAAAGCAATATCACACACTATCTTCTGCCTAGATCTCAAAGATAACATTTTGCCATTCTTGTGCTCGCTCTTCCTCTTTTCCTCCCTCCCTCTTTTTCTTCTTCCCTCCCTATTCCTGTGATGATGTATCACTTGTAAAACATTCAGAATTCATCTCCTAAGAATAAGGATAGTCTTCTACATACCATTCTATACTCTCAAAAGTACTTCCAGAATACCCATTCTATCTTCAGTCTTCTCCTGACGACCCCCCACAGTGTTCTTTAGAGTTTTTTGTTTCTCAGATCAAGATCAGATCTTGATTTTTATGCCCTATGGTGTGTTTTGTGATGTCTTTTAATCTCTGTCACTCACCCCATGCTTTCCTGATATTTATTTAGAAATTATATCCTGTATGCATGCATATAGTTAGGAAGAGATAGAGGCTAAAGTGTACATTAGAATAAAATGATGAGGTTAGGTTACCATGGCCAGGGGTTGCTGGCTGATCGTGGGACCAGGAGGCCCAGTCTAACCACACTGGAGGCTGAGAGCTGTGTCTTGGCACACTGTAAACTGTTCTTACACATACCTTGGCACACTGGCTGAAGAGCCCTGAGTTTAGACAAAGGTTCCACTGCTAACAATGAAAACGGTATTAGTGACCTAAACAAGGTTCAAGCACATTTCTCTTTAAGATTTGCTCCATTAAGCCTTCAGGGCTGGTTGGTGTCCCACAATGTATCAGATGAAGGCTGTAGTTCCAAAGTTTCTAGGTATCCCCTTCATCCAGGTGTATGATGACTTTTCATCATGTTCAAACTTTTGACAGTGGGAAGAAGGGAAGTCAGAGATTGGCCAGTCACTTCTGTCTGTGTTTCATGTGCCAGAATTTAATCTGAGCCCCAAAGGAGGATGGGATAGTTTCATTCCAGGTGGCCATACCAACTAGCCATTCTGTGCAGGAAAAGAGTATGGAGGATCACATGTTTTACCCAGTCTTTCTGCTTTATCAGTACTGCTGTAGGGCTTGCCAATACTTTATTATTCATGAGGAAATAGTTTCACACTCTCACATCACCCTATCAAATAAGTCTTAGACACTTAACATACATGCAAACTGGGTCCATACTGAACACACACAAACACACACATATAACACTGCAGGATCTTACTCATAAATCATCTTGTTTTGAATTTATTAATTTTATTACAGCCATATTCATCATAGAAATTCAGAGTTTGAATAAGACAATTATTAGAAATAAGCTGTCACTATAACTATGGAACATTAAAGCTCAGACTCACCTCTGGATTCCTTTGCAGTGCTGGGGTGAATCCAGGGACTCACGCGTGCTAGGCAAATGCTCTACCATTAAATCGCCCCCTCCCCCGCCCCCATTGCTCTTTATTTCTTACAAAATGATTTTCAAAACATAGAAAAGAATATAGCCACCAGTTTCCTCATGTAAAAATGGTCATATAGTAGAGCCCACTTTACAAGGGTCATTGTGATGACCAAATGAGGCAGACCATGTTCAGCTTGTCAGCTGACACTCAATTAAAAATGCATGGCCAATTGTAATTAGTATGACTATTAACTCAGGGAACTGTTTTTATTTATTCATTTAATTCCATTTTTTTCTAAGGCAGGCCCTCCACCTGGCCATGGGAACACAAGTTTGCCAGGTACTCTGCACTGGGAAGCATTTGTAAACTTTTCCGTTTTGGTCCTTCTGTCAACAGTATCACAGCCACGGCTGCAAGCATTGGAGCAGCTGGCATTCCTCAGGCGGGCCTGGTCACTATGGTCATCGTGCTGACGTCTGTGGGCCTGCCCACGGATGACATCACACTCATCATCGCCGTGGACTGGTTTCTGTGAGTATTCGGGGCCTGTGTTCTGAAGCAGCCATGGCTCCCACCTGCAAGCCTATCCCCCTTAGCTCCCCCACAGTTGTAGAATAACAGCAGCCTATGGGCTTGCAGAGGAACTGAGCAGAAGGCTTGGAAGGCTTGTAATGGAATCGTCCTCATCACCGGCTCCCCGGTCCTTACCTAGAGTCCCAGCCTGACATGCAAACTCCCTGCTTTCTTGGCCTGTGGGGCGCATCTGGCTGCTCTCCCTCCCACTCCATAAAGCCACTGGCGTTGGGAAACCTACTGTCTGCAAAACTGACATAGGTCAGCCAGGGTTGTGCAACACACCCCCTCAGCAGCTGGGGCAGCAGACCCCACGTGCCAGCTCAGGCCCTTCCTCTCTGTGCTTCCCATTACAGTGAGGCAAAGCAGGACAGATGTTTGTGTCTAAGCCCCATGAGATGAGGGAGAGCCATGCAGACAGTAGGAAGAGAGTGCTTGTTATCAAGAGAAATTGGTTGGGGGCTCTGAGGAAACTCCCAAGAAATGGTACCTTCTAAACCCTCAGACCCCAGCATGCAGGGACTGTCTTCCTGTCTTCTTCCCTTCCACAGACATTGCCTGTCCCTTGTCTCTCATAAATTTCTTTCTACTTGAGAAAGAAAATTGCTTAAGGGGTGCTTAAAGACAGGACCTAGGAGAACACAATGGATGCTGGAGTCCACGTGTGATGACATCACTAGAGCTAGAAAGAGTGCAGCAGTCCAAGACACCAACTCATGCACCAAGGCCAGGGCACAGAGCCTGAGTTCCCGGTCACTTAGATCACCTCCAGGCCCGTGACAGTAATCAACCTACCTAACCACCCTACTCTCCACTCTGCAAAAGTGGAGAGGTTCGAGTTCTCTGCCGCTTGCTGACACTGTAGGGATTAAATTCAGCAACAGGTAAGAAAGAACCTAGTCTGTGCTCTGGCTCTGAGGCATCAGTTGATACACTTTGGAGCTGGAAATGGAGCTCCATTGCTAGAGTGCTCGCCTCATAGCCATGAAGCTCCAGGTTCCTTCCCCAGCACCACAGAAACTGGGAGGGGAGGCAGATTGCTCAGACCTATACTCTGAAAACTTGGGAAGAGGATCAAAAGCTCAAGGCTATCCTCCTCGGCCACATAATGAGCTCAGAGGCAGCCTAGGCTAGATGAAAACCTGGCTCAACAAAAAGTCCGTTGGTAGAGTAAAAGCTTCCGCTCAAGATTTTTAGCTTTATACCTAAAACTGATTGAAGTGGCAATACAGCAAAGCCATGTGCTTTATACCCGTAGTGTAAAAACTCTCAAATGTTTGCATTTTTTTAAAGTTAGAGTAATGACCCATCACATGCTGACATAAATAGCAATTTCTGTGAAAAATAATCACTTCTAAACAAAAAGTTAGTGAAACGAATGGCAGTGGGCTACGTTTTGTGAGTCCTCTAAGTGTCTTGTTTAATATCAGGCAATTGCAACTATCTCGACAGCCCATGGATCAGTGTGCTATGATGTTATACATTGCGCAGTCTGTGCAAACTCTACCACAAATTCTTGAGAAAGTAGGAGTAAAGGGAACAAATGAGACCGTAGTATTTCTATAAAAATGGTTTTTATTCCAGGACACTTCTCCAAGGGGCCTCTGCACCATGACAACCATAGTAGGTAAATGGAGGAAAGAGAAAATGTTAAATAAAAGCAGAAAAGAGGACTGGGAAATGACTCAGCTGGCACAATTGCTTGCTGTATAAACATGAGGGCTTGAGTTCCATCATCAGAGCAGTATCCATGTGAAAAGAAGCAGGACACACGGGCACACACTATTATCTCCAGGACTGGCACTGGAAAGGCAGACACAGGAGGACCTTTGGGGATGTCTGAGAAGCCAATCTAGCGAAATCTGTGACCTCCAGGTGTGCTGAGACACATTATTTTAAAAACTAAGGTGGACAATAATTGAAGACTGTTGCTGGCCTACACACACACACACACACACACACACACACACACACACACACACACGAGAGAGAGAGAGAGAGAGAGAGAGAGAGAGAGAGAGAGAGAGAAGAGTGAGTCCTCACTGTTTACCTTCTGTTTATGGCCAGGCTAATCACTGGAAATGAATCACCTACTTGTCCCTGTCACTTCTGACAGTGACTGTTGTAGGTGGAGCTCCCCACAAAGAGCCTAAGAGCTGCTTACAAAGCCTTCTCCAGCCAGTTCACAGGGGAAGCCAGGATCTGGTGGTACTCAAGGGACCCTCTCTTCTTCATTCCCTCCTTCTTTCCCCAGGGACCGCCTCCGAACCACCACCAACGTGCTGGGTGACTCGCTGGGAGCAGGGATTGTTGAGCACTTGTCCCGACATGAACTAAAGAACCGAGATGTTGAAATGGGGAACTCCGTGATTGAGGAGAATGAAATGAAGAAGCCATATCAGCTGATTGCCCAAGACAACGAACCCGAGAAACCCGACAGTGAAAGCAAGATGTAGACTGCCCCACACGTGCTTTCTTGAGCATTGCGTGTTGGAGAACCATTTTGCAATGTGTCCATCTCATTGAGCTCACTCCCGCCGTGAGCCGCTTCTCTTTCCTCCCTACTCTGACAGGATTGGAAAATGTCGAAAACCAAGGGAGGGCTTTGTACCAGCCAAAATTTTCAACCCACATGTGAAAATTTTAAAGCATTTCATACTGTTCTTACCAAGTAATTTACTGCAATCAAACATGGTTTTGATATGCAAATGTAGGTGATAAACGATCCTATGCAATTGTTTTATAAGTAAAAGCAATGATAGGTTAAAAAAAAAACATTTTAAAATCAACTTTCAAAATTTTAAATCCATCAGAATAAACCAAGTTTTAGCCTTAAAACATAACAAATGTTCTTATCATCGGTGGCCTGTCGGGTAGCAGGGAGGTTCCCCCTTCCTCTGACTCTCCAGGGCAATGCCCCCACACACAGACAGCTGAGAGGAGGAGCAGAAAGTGCAGCTCCCACATGGTCTTGGGTGAGTCTCATCTCGTTCGTCCCTTGGCCTCAGCACTCAGAAAATGAGTGGCCCCTCTAGACACCCTGGGCCTCTCTAGCCCAGACTTCTGTGACATCAGGAAAGACCCTGACCCTTTACAACATGAGGATCTCGGGAAGAGCGCTTCGTGGGAGTGGACATTGTCTCTAGGGCTGTGTGTGGCTCACTAGATTCTGGGTCCAATGTTGGTTATGTAAGTAGATCGGTGTGGAAGGCCATTCCAGAACTGGGGTTATTTGTGGGGTCCCTTTGCCTGTTTTGGGGGTTTTTTGTTTGTTTTTGTTTTGTTTTCCAACACTAGAAGCACTCCCTCCCCTCTTGGGTACTCTTCTCAAACCCAAGGATGGCTCTAAGAAAGCCTCCCACCACTCCCCAACTGACAATTAGATGCCTAGGAAATAAACAGAAGACTAGCAACTAGCAAGCATGCTCGTGGTCTTACATTGGAACACTAAAGAGCCGACGAAGAATATGGTGTGGCCAATTTCAAAGGGAGGGTTTTTTTTTTAAAGATAGGAATAGCTGCTCTTCTTCCAAGAAAAATAAGAGGGAGAGCTATATCTCAGCTTTTTTTTTCACCTGTCTTCAATTCCTAATCAGTCCCCCAAAGAAATGAGTTATAATGCCATTTCTTTCATATTTTCAGAGTCAAACAAATAAAGTCTCTGGGACAGATCCATGTGCTGGGTGGAAATTGTTTGTTTGATTTGTTTTGCTATCTTAACCAGAATTTCTTATGATGAAAGAAATGAGATACTTCTTTACATAGAAACGCCACTTGGCAAATCATTCAAAACTCTCATGCAGAGTGGGGTTGGCTTTAGTTTTGTGTCTGTACAAAAAATGGTAGATGAGTCAGCATGAAAATAACATGAATGAGAATGGAAGAAAAGACAGCAGGGGCATTACTTTCAGGCAAGGCAGCTCCCAGGTTTAAAAGAGATTATTTTTCACCCCTTGGGATATTCAGACAAAGATACTCAGTGGGAGCCAGCAGACGGTACCAGCTGCATTAGACATTCTGACTGAAAATGATGAATGGACATAATTGAGTATCTAGAAATGGATCTCCCAATCTACAATTAGAGATATTTTCTAGAGATCTTGAGCATTACGTGTGTATAAAGGTTAACACTAGGCTACAATGAAGTAATCATTTAATGGGAAGCTCTATTTGGGAAATACACTACAAAAGTTAATGTATGTGGCAGTCATTTTTGCGACGTTAGTAGAACAAAACGTAATCATGTCAAATTAATGCTGTTACCCAGTGTGATGTTTTTTATACTAACCCTTTCTTACAAGAACAGGTCCCCTAGGGGGGTCCTTTCAAAGGCCAGCCCATCTCCGGCCATGCATACGTGTGTACCCACTGTGGACTGCAGAACATCACTGTGTAGATGTATTTTCAATAAAGAAGAAATAGTTTTACATTAATGTATTTGCCTGTTATGATTTTCTTTTCCCCATTTATGAAGATACAGCAGCGAGCTCAAGGCGTGCTAGAGAAAGCTGGTGTTCTGAACAGCGACATCTTGGCAGAAGCAGCTGGGGTGTAAGCCATGAGGCAATCTGTAATGGCAGGCTCATTCTGTAGTTCAGCTCCTAAAACAGGAGGCCTAGGAGCTGGAGAGATGGCTCAGAGCTTGAGAACACTGGCTGTTCTTCCAGAGGTCCTGAGTTCAAATTCCCAGCAACCACGTGGTGTCTCACAATCATCTGTAATGAGATCTGGTGCCCTCTTCTTGTGTGCAGGCGTACATGCAGACAGAACATTGTATACATAGTAAGTCTTAAAAACAAACAAACAAACAAACAGAAAATCAAAAGGAGGAAGAGATGAAGGATGAAACTTGCCTTTCGCTGCCCAGCAGACAAAGGGAATCGCTTCTTTGCTGGGATTATAAAAGCGAATTGCTACTGTGAGGCTCTTCCAAATAGAATAGTTTCCTGTCTAACCTTCAAATTAAGTAGATATATCTCTCTAATTACCGCTGCCATTTAGGAAAAGAGTGGCCTTAGATCCCAAAAAGAATTTCAAAAGCAGCCCTGGTTACTGATAACCACTTATGGAGAACTGTTTTCCTTCAAGCTTCTTAATAAAGAATATGAGGAGCCGGGCGGTGGTGGCACAGGGGGTTAATCCCACACTCAGGAGGCAGAGGCCGGCAGACCTCTGAATTTGAGGCCAGTCTGGTCTATAGAGTGAATTTCAGGACAGTCAGGGCTAGACAGAGAAACCCTGTGTGTGTGTGTGGGGGGGGGGGAGAATATCATGAAATCACGGTCTTAAAGGTCCCAGCTATATGTTCTTTAATCTCTCTGGCTACCAGCAGGGGGCAGTCACATACAGGAAAAAAATGTATAGTTCTGTTTGTGAACAGATTTATGACTGCTAATGTGGGGATCACTCCCTAAACAGAGTCTAGGCCATTCTTGGGAAGACTACAGTGGAATCAGAGCGCTTGAAATTATAAAGTCTTGTACATTTGGATTTTTAATTTTTTTCATCAGTTTCTTAATAGGATATTAGGAATTTGCTTTACAAATCACTGTATTTGAACCTTTTCCCAAGGCGTAGATGATGATGTTCACATAGCCATTCTGGGAACAGGAAGGAGATGGCTCATGCCTGAGAGAACAAAACGTGGTTATCGCGAAGAGGGTGGTATCGGCTGGGGGATATTCTGGACGTTGGAACACGTTCTGGGAAGCCCCACGGATCTACTCACTGAGGTGGAGTCTGTGAAGGCCACGGGGTCATCTGAAAAAGCTGGTCCCTGTGAGACAGGAGGGAGCCATTGTGGCTGAAGAGCAGGGGCTATGTCAGTCCTGTTCGGCCAGAACCAGAGGGAAAGGAGGGATCCCCCACATGGCTGAGCGCTCTCTCTCTCTCTCTCTCTCTCTCTCTCTCTCTCTCTCTCTCTCTCTCCAGTTTCTAGGCCCTCGGAAGTTAGGGTCCGTGTTTTCCTGTTCTTGCATTCAACCTGTCGCTCCCACTGTCCAAAGCAGCAGGGTCCTTCCTAAGGCGGGGCGGGGGCAGGGACTCCAGGGCTGCTCTTTGCCTGAGCGGAGGGGGCTTGGAGGAAGGGTTTCACTGCCCCCTGGAGGGGAGCGTGGTGGGGAAGACCCTGTGGAGGCCTGGAACACAGGGTCTTTCCGGCAGCCCGCGGGGCCCTTGACCCGAAGCTGCTGTCAGTCATCAGGCCTCTGTGTTACTAGGCTGTTTCCACATCTCGCAGCCAGCCGGGTGGTCCCAGATCTGGATCGACAAAGCCTAGCTCTGTGTGGCCTCTCTCGGGGCCAGGGCAGCTGAGAGGTGTCACGACTAGGGCACACTCTGAATGAATAAGCCCACAAAAAAAAAAAAAAAAAAAAAAGGACCGGAGAGGGAAGGGAACTGGCAAGTAGTGTCCTAAGAGGGAAAGTGATGGGAACATCCACTCTGGCTATCAGGCGAGACCACCAAAGAGGCTCTGGCCTGCTGCCTGACAAGTCACCTGAGTGACGCCTAATTCTAAAGTCTACGGTAGCAAGAGGGCTTAACCTGCAAAAGGCCGGCAAGTGGCTTAAATTTTCTGACGGCCCACGCATCCCGGTTCCCTCAGTCACCCTACCCATGCAGTCTCTCCAAGAAGCCCCGGTTCCCTAAACATCTTGAGCTTCTCTCTAGACCAGTGTTTCTCCACCCATGGGTGGCAAGCCCCCGGGGCTCCACAGACCTTTCCACAGGGAAACACAGCCCTAAGGATTTCTGACCGCAGCAGCATTACAGTTATAAAGTAGCAACAAAAGTAATTTTATGCTGGGGGGATCACCAAGGCATGAGGGGCTTGAAAATCACTGCTCAAGAGACTAAGGTCTAGAGAGCTCTCATTCTCACATGCTTTCTCAGGCACACACACACACACACACACACACACACACACACACACACACACACTGAAGGCAGCATGGCAATACCTTCCAACCGTAGTGCAGAGTTGTCCGGCCGCAAAACTGCTACTCCAGCCTGGGGTTTTAGAACATTCATGTTTCACTAATTCTAACCCCGTCAGTAGGGTTGCCAGATAAAGTATGACACCCCATCCACTAAACTTGAACTTCAGATAAGTAATAAACACTGTCTTAGCATAAGTATTAAATAGCAAATAATACAGTGAGTGTGAAAAGTAGGACACTGGATAGTCTGTATCATCTGATAATAACACACAAGTGAAATGAAAATTGGAAATAATTTTTATTTGCCTTAGTACAATGGACATAATGTGTGTGTGTGCGCGTGTGTGTGTGTGTGTGTGTCTGTGTGTGTGTGTGTCTGTGTGTGTAAAGTCTGTATGTTGGGGAGGGGTCCTCATTATAACCATTTCATTTTTTAATTGCTAAATGAATGCAAGATATTATTTAAAACTCTCCCATCTAGAATTTCCTACTGTTTATTTTTCTAGTAATATTATCACTGATTAAGTCCTTGTGAATCTTGTCACCACCATTTAAAAGTCTGATGAATCACCTTTGAGGCTCTGCACAACTGTCTTAGATAAATGATGTCAAGCTTATCCATGCTTGAGTATTTTAAGCCTTGCATTTGCTTTGCTTCCCTCATTTTCTCCTTCCTTTCCCCTCCATTCCCTCTCTGTCTCTACTCCAATACAGAATATTTTCTAGCATTGCTTTCAAGACATGGCGTTTCTTTTTCTTGAGTGCCTTTTAGAAAACTACCTATGTACCTACCATATTGTCCTAGTCAAACTTGACCATTTTCTAGCGGCCGTAAAGAGAGAAATGAGGCATATTCTCCAAAGTCTTTTCCAGACTCTGTGAAGGGCAGTTATTCTATGAAATCCCCTACAGGAGAAGCAGGGCCCAACTGGGACTGCAGAAGAAGCCAAGAGAATCACGTTCTCCCGGCTGATGACAGGTACAGCCACTCTCAAGGGGACAATGAATCTATTGGAAGATGGCATCAGAGGCAACTTAGGAGTTGCTTCTCTAACTCTGTAAGTTTGGGGAAATCATAAAAAGTCCAGCTGGGATACAAAGTGAATAAACTGTAATTAATAAAAAATAAAAGTCCTGAAGGCAGCCAGACAGGAGGGTTGAGACATGGCCGTTGTAAAAGAAAATAAAGACCACTTAGGCATCAGCTCAGTTCAGAGCAAGAAGCTGGCTGCATGACCCATCTTGGGGAGAACGTAGCCAGGCAATATTCTGTCAGCAGTACTTCTCTGAAAATTGTCACCCAGATCCACGGCACCAAAACTACAGAATCCCAAAACCAGTTGTGCCTTCAAGCCCCAAAAGAGCTATGAACCAAACAAAGAGAAAACACAGCTATCCTAAGGAAAAGGCCATGCCAGGCATGGTAGCTTATACCTCCTATTGCCCCAGCACTTGGGAGAATAAGGCCAAAGTACCACAAGTTTGAAGCCAATCTGGACTACCTAATTGAGATCGTGTCTCGGGGGGGGGGGGGGGATGAAGAGAAGAAAAAAAGAAAGCTTCATGTTTCCTAAACCTTAAAGGCCTTCAGCCTCAGAGATGCTGTTTAAACACACATCTGGACGCAATGATGGGTCAGTCTACACCATAACACCCGAACTCTCCATTGGCTTGTGAAAGACCCCGGACCTCAGTGATCCTATCTGCAGATACCGTCTCCAAACTAGCTTTCATATTGGGTCACCGTCTGTTGGAAGCGATGTTCATCGAGCGAGCCTTCGTTAAACGGTTACCTCAGACCGGCAGGTTGTAACTTCTTCATCATTTAAGATGAGTAAAATCAGTCGTCCCTTTGGCAGGGGCGGCAACGAAATAAATAGAGCCCATATACATCATCTGTGTGCGCGTGCGGTTATCAAATTCTCAGCTCGGTTTTTTAGCGCTTGGGACGACTCTCAAAACGTTTATAATAAAATAGGTCAATAAAGGCGTGAGAGGGTGCGGGGTGACCCTGAGATGAGAGTCGCGCTGTGCTCCACCTGAGTCCACCGCGCGCTGGAAGGAAGTTCACGAGAAGGCTACAAAACTCTCCTGGGTGGGAGGCTGTGGGGGAGGAGTCCCCCCTGGAAACCGGAGTCTCCAAACCCTGCCAGAGCTCCCGAGAGGGGCCCGGGGCTGCACCGCGCAGACCCGGAGCCCCCGCCAGGGTCTGGGAGCCTTTGTCCGCCCTGGCTTTCTCCGCGGCCCCGCGCTGCATGGTGGTTTTGTGAAGCGCATAATCCGACAGTCTGAGGAGACCACCCAGCTTCCTCTCCCAGAGTCTCCCGGAGAACAAAACCGTCCCTCTGTGTGCCGGTGACCTCCCCCGCGCCGGCCCCCCTCCACCGGCCTCTCAGCCAAATGGAGATGGAGAAGCCGGTCAAGCCTGCCTCCCCCTCGGTGGGAACCGGGGAAGCGGGGCCCCAGGGAAGCCCCTCTCCGAGCCTGGAACACTGCTGCCACCCGGTGGCTAGGGCCTCCCAGCAGCCGCCCCGCGTAGAAGGCCCCGGCCTTCTCCAGAGAGCTTGAGGAGGGCTGTGGGGCGACAAGGAGCTCACAAGATGAGAACCGAGCTTGACATCTGTGTCGGCATTTTGATTCCCAAAGTGTGGTAACGTCACCCGGGAACTTGCTCGAAATGCTAGTTCTCAGGCGGCATCCTAGACCCTGGAAGGCAGAAGAACCCAGCAGCGCACTTTATGGAGACCGCTGCACGCCAGAGCCACTGATCCAGAGTTTGAGAAGGAGGGCACTGGCGCCCGGCGTCCTTGGTCTCCGTCGGCCATGTGCTCTGGCCCTTGGGCAGGTTCTTAACCTTCCTATGATTCTCCTTCCTCGTGTGTATTTCCTAGGATTGTGGAGGAAGAGAAAGGAAACAAAGGGAAAGTCACTGGTGTGTATGCATGCTTCCTTGCTCAGGGACGCACTCTTCTGAGGGAAGAAATGTGCTCGTGGAACTACTCGATCCACCAAGAAAATGCAGGCCCTTCGTTTATGCTTCAGGTGTTTATGGAGTGTCTGCCTTGTTGGGCACCGTAAAGGCCTGCAGACAGAGCCCATCCCTTTGCGGGGCTCCATTTTATTTAGGTGTAAAATAGATTTCTGAGGACTAAACTGCGTCCCACCTCCGATGTTTGCATACTGAAACTCAACTCCCTAAGGACATGTATTTGGAAAGGGGGCATGCTTAGAGCAAAGGTCGCGTGTTGGAAGGCCAGGAAAGAAGTGCTCGTCAGAAGTCAATCATGCTGGCGCTGCACGGACATTCAACCTCCAGACGGTGACGAATAAATGTGTCCTTTAAACTGCCCGGTCTATAACGTTTTGTTATGGCAGTCCAAGCAGAACAAAACGTGGGATGGTTATAGCCATTGTTCTGAAGAACAGCAGTGCAGGATGAGGCCTGGAGAGTTGTAAGTACCGGGTAGTCAGGGGGGCTACCTGGGGAAGTCTTGTGTAGAAGATCTTTTTTTTTTTAATTTTATTTTTTTCTTATCAGTTACATTTTATTAACTCTGTATCCCAGCCGTGTCCCGATCCCTCATTCCCTCCCAGCCCCTCCCTCCCTCCCTCATCTCCACCGTGCCCCTTGCCAAGTCCACTGATAGGGGGGACCTCCTCCCCATTCATCTGATCCTGTTTTATCAGGTATCTTCAGGACTGGCTGCAAAGCTCTCCTCTGTGGCCTAACAGGACTGCTCCTCCCTTGGGGGGTGGGGAGGCCAAAGAGCCAGTCATTGAGTTCCTGTTAGATCCTGAGTGAAATATCCCAGAAGGAGAAAGACAAACACGGTATATACTCACTTATATAGACCTATAAGATATGATAAACATAATGAAATCTATACACCTAAAAAAGATAATCAAGAGAGCAGACATGGTGTAGAAGATCTTAATGAAGGAAGGTACCAGCCTTGGACTCGGAGGGAGGAAAAAGCTGGTGGCAAAGTGCCTCAGGTGTGCGGTATGGGCTGCCCGGGAAGCAGAGCATCACAAGGAGCCAGTGTGGCTGCACGAAGGGGATGGAGCCAGGCAGGGAGCAAGGGTCCAGGTGGGTCTTACAAACCACATGCCAGAAGAGCACTCCAGGTGTGATGGGATGCCACTGGGAATGTAAGGGTTAATTGGTCCTTAGATCTGAATGAGCCTCCTCCAAAATTCCCATATTGACAGCCTGGCGATAGTAAGCAGTGAGCAGGCCACAGTTCTTCTCCTTCATACACAGTGGCTGGGATAAAAGAGGCTCCACGCAGCCTTGGGTTTCTCACAGCCCAGCCTTCCACCATGTGAGGACAGTGCTCTTCCCTCCTCACTAGACAACTTAACCTTTATCTTCAGTTCCCCCACTGCCAGTTATTTGTTTATAGCAAATGAGTCTAAGATAATACGTAACTTATCTGTTTGTCCTCCTTTGTGACAATCCAGGGTTTTTGCCCAAGTCAGTCAGATCTCCTGGGTAACTCAGCCATCTATTGAAATGGTTGGCACTCTTCAATCAGGCCTGGTTGGCCCATCAGGAGAGGGCCCACGAGACTCCTTGTTTCTTAGTCCTCCCCATTTCCCAGGAATGAGAAAAATTCAGAGATGAAAGTCACAACAGCCTCAGTTGGTCAGGGCACAGCCAGGGAAACGGGGTCAGGGCACACAGCACTCCCCTCAGCAGCTTCCCTTGTGGCAACCCTTACTTCTCCAGCCATACCCACAGCTGGAAAGGCTGGGCTTTGCATTGCCCGATTCTCCTTTTTCGTCAGAACCCTGTGGTCTGGCGAATGATAAGTAAGGCGGGAAATGAGGGAATTCAGCAAATGGATTCCTCCATAATATAGGCTCTCAAGCCTATTGCCTTGAAACAAGATCCCATTTCGAGAACCAAAACCTGAGTACTGTCAATTTCTCTCTACCATAATTATCCCAATTTCTTCAGGCAAATGAGTGGCCTTGGCTGGCTTGGCAGAAAGTGTATTCTGACAAGTAAAAGAAAATTACATCAGCTCTTCCTCGAATATTATGTCATTATTACAGAAAAAAATGACGCCTGTCAGTAGAGAATTCTTCTATGGGGTTCATTTTCATGCAAGTTTTTCAAAAACTCATCTCCTGTTTCCTATTTCTCTCTCTGAGATCTATTCATCTGTGAAACTCAAACCATTTGGACCTTTAACTGGCTGAATTTGCCTCCATAATTTATTCCATATATCCCTCCCTTGAAATTATAGGTCACTGCAGGTCATGCCTCCACATCACCCTCAACTTCCTGCGCTTCAGAGGCCCCATCAGATAAAAGGAGAGGAGTCCACACTAGAGAAAGAGGTGGGCCATCTCAGATGTCAGATGTTGAGAGAGCTTGGTCCCTACGTCTAGCTCTTACACAGACTGTGCCTGCATCCTGTCTGGTTCTTTCCTCATGAGAGAACCTTAGAGAGAGGAGGTGGCTTCACATAAAATCAACAGGCATCTTCTCCAAGATGGAGGAAAATTTTGATACAGCAAAGAAGCCAGTAACGACTGGCTTCCTGTCCCGATGGGGAAGCAGTGATGGAATGGCATCCCCAACCCAAGTCCCACTGTGCAGAAGAAAATCAGGAGAATAAAACAAAACAAAACAAAAAACTTCCATGTCCATCAGCTTCTGATATCACCCCGTGCAAGTCGTGAGCTCCTAAGGCCAGAGGCCACTCTGAGTAGTTACAACTGTGAGCTGGCTTTGTGGCCTGAAGCTCCAGATACACATCAGAACCTTTTTCTTTAAAGTAATAAAATAAAATAAATAGGAAAAGACATGTGGAGGTTGGACACAGTTTGTGAGAGTCAGCTCTCTCCTCCCAGGGATTCAACTCAAGGCATCGTCACTGCGTTTGACACCAAATGCCTTTACCCGTCTATCCATCTTACACACTCTACCGCCTGGACTAGTAGATCCACAGCTCTGTACCAGTACCTCCTCTTCCTCTGGGGAAGCATCATTAGAATCAAGGAAGTTTATGGGGATTTAATCAAGACACTCTTGGTTTACGCCCAGCACCAACGGTGCTCAAAAATGTTATATCTTTATTAGGGCTGAAATTGAATGGAACATCAGTTCACCAGTCTGGCCACCAGATCACTCCACTTCTGAAAGATCAGCAGCCCAGAAGACTTCCCCACTGTTGTCAACAACAGCGTCCTCACTCAGTGTTGCTTGCCTGTAATTCGTCGCCTAGGACTGTGTCTGCAGGAGCTGAGCCGCCACGAGGTGGCAGCAGATCGCCGCCCTATCTGCTAAAGGCCGGTCGGTCGTCAGCTGACGTGAATTACTTAGACTACTACTGTAAGAGGGGTCCAGGGAATTCATGCTCCAGTGAGGAGGGTTATTTATAAAAACATCATGAGAAAACGGTGACTCAGAATGAGGTCAGAGGAGCCAGAATGCAACAAGAATCCCTTGCTCCCTTCGGGAACTGCGAGACTCTCAAAACTCAAAAAAGCAAAAACAAAAATAAAACAAACAAAAAACTTACGTAAACTTACTCCTATAAACCAAATCCTACGTCCCTAGGGTCAGTCCTCCCAGATCTTCCCCATCACCCAAGACTCCCTAGTTAGAACCCTCTACACACCTGTTCCACCAGTTCCAGGCTCTGCTCATTATGGATTAATTCATCCATATGCCGGGTGCCTAGTGCTTGTCAGACGAGCACAGACTCTACCAAGGTAAAACGAGAAATGATATTCATGTGACAAGCATACAAGGAGAGGCTGAGCAGGGCAGCCGGTAGAGTAACACTATGAGCCAAGTCTGTCTTCATCCCTTCAAATCTCTATGGGGTGGTTAGTCCAGCGTGTTGCCCCAAACCCCACAGCACGTGGACTACAGCAGGACGACATCTGCCTACAGCCAAGCCTACATCTGCGCTCTGGTTTTAGTACTCAGTCTCCCTTGCGTATCAGAAATGCCCTCGCTTAGTTAAATTATAATGTTCTCTAGTCATGCTTAGTATAAAAATCTTCACATGTACAAGGGAAGGCATGTGCTAAGAGCCTGTGACATATGACATCTCCCAGAAACACTGTAAATAGGCCTTAATTTATTTACTGGATTATGAGAAAGTGCAAGCTTCAAGGACCCATAGTTTATTCAAGGTAAAGTTGTTATTTAAACCATGGCTACACCCAAAGCAGGTGTTCCCCTGCCGTGGCCTACTCCAACCCTAGAAGCTAACTCCGGGTACACACTGCCCACCCAGGACTTCATCTACAACATCCTGTGGGTTTTCAGGTTAGTGGGCCCCAGGTAGCACTTCTAAATGAAATAATATGAAGTCACACATATGAAAGCCCCATTTTTGAGAACTTTCCAATTACCTTCCCATACAGGCTTTTATCTAAGTTACATTTCACAAACCACAAGTTTAAAGCTTTAGTCCCAAGCTTTTGCTGATTGATAGATCTAATAATTACTAAATAACTTTTCATGGCATGGTATGAGCTGCTGACCTTTTAGTTTCCAGAACTCATCACTTTCAAAAGCCCATCTTTCATTGGATGGCAGGTTTTTCTTCAAGGAGTAATGTTGTGATCCTTACATTTATTTATTTAAGGCATTTTATGTATATGAGTGCTCTGTCTTCATGCACATCTGTACACCAGAAGAGGGCATCAGATTCCATTACAGATGGTTGTGAGTCACCATGTGGTTGTTGGGACTTGAACTCAGGACCCCTGGAAGAGCAACCAGTACTCTTAACCTCTGAGACGTCTCTCCAGCCCCAAATGTTGTGGATTTTAAAAAGCCAAGTGCTTTCCTATCATACATTTTGCAAATCCAGTTCTGACTTCTGTTGGTGTGGGCCTCTGGTTTACACCCTCAAAGAGCATCCTCCGCTCTGGTGAATTCGAGTACGGTTAGCACCAAGAGACTTGCATAATCTGCCCAACGAAGACTCTTGTGCCTTCTGGAACTAACTCTAAGAACCTGGAGCAACTCCCTTCAGCACTGACATCTGGTGGCTGTGGAGAAGCCAGCATGTCAATACCAGGGGAGAGGAACCAACCCCAAATCCAGCAGATTTCACTCTTTATGTCTCTACCCCTCCTCGACCACCTTGCTTCTCCACGTAGCTGTACTCAACAAGGCCACCGACAGTCAGACAGGGTCAGGATCATCCCCTGTCATGTGTTCTACTCATGTGTCATATAAGCGACTCAAACTCTGAAAGACTCCCGGTGACATCACAATAAGAAGAAAACAATCTGTGCTGCGAATCGGGGTATCTCCTTTCGCCTACCCCTCAATAGTTCCTTCAGTGTCAAGTTCCACGTATCGCTCAACACTTTCAGAGCATTGAGTTAAGTGCTGAGCTCTCTTGTATTTTCCTGTGTAATCTTCACCAAGCCCTAGGAGATGGTTATATTGTCCTTACTCTCAGCTGGAGACAAGGAAGCTGAAGGCTACCTGACCTGCTCTTGATTGTTGAGTAAACAGATGGTGCACTTGGAGTTCCATCCAGGAAAGTCTGATGTTACAGTCTTTGGCCTTAGCCAGGCTCCTCCCCTAGTCTTTCCTGTGATGTTAGCCTCCCCAGCTGTGATGTAGGCTAAGCAGTGTCTGCCCACACAAAGTCCCTCGTCCTCTGGCAGTTGCAGCCATGATCAGACCAGGTTGGTAAGGGAGGCCCACCCAGCCCTTGTGAATATACCATCACCCTATATTAAGGAGTAATAAATAAAGAACGGCCTTGTCCCAGGTGACTCTCAGCACGTTTCCTGGCCATTAGGTAAAGGCAGGGACGACACTGATGTTAGTAAAGTCCTAAACACCGTGGCACAGTGCTGACACAGGGTTCTGTCACCACTGATTCAAACCCTTCATTGACCTCCCCAGCTCCAGGATAAAGCTTACATTCCTATAGTTTCATCGCCTTCATCCTGGACCCTTTCCTCTTCATCCATAGCCCCAACCCCTGCCCTTGCCAGGGTTGTAGGGGCAATAGGCTCAACTTTTTATCTCATCCCAGCATCACTGGGCTCTGTGAATTCCAGGCCTGATCACCTGTGCTTAAGTAACCTCTTGCTCCAACTAGCCTGCCCCATTCCCAAACACTACACACCCTCTCCCTGATCATTCACTTCAGTAGGGGTACCAGGGCCCTCAGAAAGCATTTCCATATTGTTCCTTTTTGTGCCGTGGCTTCCCAGGCTATTGCTACTATAGTAAACAACAAACAAAAACCCTCTTCCTCATTCCCAGATGAAATTTTTCTTTGGCGGCTGGGTGAAAAAATTATTTCACAATGTACAAGCATAAAATTTAGAGATAGATAGATAGATAGATAGATAGATAGATAGATAGATAGATAGATAGATGATAAATATATAGAAAATGATAGATGATGACAGATGGATGGATGGATGGATAGATAGAGAGATGGAAGCATCTATCTTGACACTAAGCCTTTCTCCCAGTGTTTCTCAGCATAGATATTATTGGAATTTGAGGTGAAGCAAACTCACTATGGAAGCTGTCCTTCTGGGAAAAGAACTTCCCTGGGTCAAGAACCGTTATAGCCAAAGAGCGGCTCTGATTCTGATGGAATACAGTTCCTTTTGAGTCAGGTGTGCTCATGGGGTTTTTGTTTTGTTTTTAATATCCCATTTCTAACACTATAGTCTCCTCAGTCACACCTCATCTGTAAGTTCCTGGAGACTCTTCTGGGTGTTAGTGAGCTTGGCCTGTGCAACCATAGCCTGCCCACCTCTGAGATAGGACGAGATTACAAGAGGACACTGTACAGACAGAGTTGTTGGTCTGATTGCCAGATCAGAGAAGAGTTACCCTTTTCTTCTTAACTAACCTAGTGAAAAAAAGCAAAAATCTTTTTCTAGATTTTCCATTCTCTGCCGTGAGCTCTGGATACACAAGCTGTAGATGACAGGTTTGGGCTGGGAGTGAATGGCCAGTGAATGCTAGGATTCGAAAGGCTTAGAAGTTATGATGAATATTCAACATTGCTGGCATCCAATCACGTTGAGAGAGTAGAAATCCTTGAATGATGGGTGGTCCCAGTGTCTTTCTTTGCAAATGGAGATTTTCATTTAATACCTGTCTTTCAAACTGAGTAGAAGAAATTTCTGTAATGAGTTTACCATTAAGCTTTCTGGTTTAAAAAACAACCTTTACACATACAAAGCCTTGTATCACCCTTTCTATGTCAGCACATGAAAAGGTTAACAGTCATATAGAAAAAACATATGATTCTATCCTTAGTTCTTAGATACTCATAGGCACTGGTCACCTTAATTAAAAAACAAAACAAAAAACAAAAACCCACTTCTCTTAGACCAATTAGCTTCAGCATGCATTAGCAAAAGCAGAACATTGGGTTGTGAATGTGTCCGCTTTCTTTTTCACCACTACACATGCAAGGTAATAGAGACAAGAAAAGTAGGCAGAAGATGACTCTAAGTAATTTCCAGGCATTATTACCAAGTAAGGCTGCCGAGGTTTTTGTCTTTTTGACAAATTGAAAGGAAGCCAGCAGAACAAATCTTGTTTCCGGAGAGCGCTTTCACTTAGCTGCCCTCTAAGTGGAGACACATTACTCCTAGAAAGAAAAATCAAAGTTCTCCAACCACCGGAGATAAAATGACAAATTTGGCTTCCAGCAATACATTCTTGACAGCTACTACAGTTTCAGAAAAAGAAAATAAGAAAATTAAATTTGACAGAAATGAAGGGGAAGAAAAAGAGAAGGAATTTTTTTTTTTTTTCCAGTTAGCATTTCAAAGTCTATGGAGAGATTTTAGGGCAATTCAATAACAGCCCACTTCAGCGTCTCCCCACATTCCCTTATAGATGTGAATGTCATCTTAATGGAGTTGCCACCCTATGGGCAATTGGCAGCGCTTACACGTGAGTCTCCAGGCTGACTGTATGATGACTCACTCAAAACTACTGGGGAGCAAGCCTGAGCCATGACTCGCCTGGAAATGAATTGCACACCTTCCATCAGACATTGTTCGTATAAACTCAGCAGTGCACTTCTGTGGACTTTTCTCAAGTGTCTAATCTCCGGGTGTGGCTTCAGAGAGAGGGGGTGGGTTGGTCCCTGTTGGGACAACTGCGTTATCCAATAGGCAGTTATTCAAATAATGGATGCTATGTCAAAGGAAATTAAATTTAAAGTTGATTCTTTTTTATCCTTTTTTTTTTTCTTAGAAAAGAGAGAGAAAGATCTCAGGCTGACCTCGAACTCCCTGTGTGACTGAGGATGGCCTGGAGCATTGAGATCACAGGGTTGTACCACCTTACCACACACAAAGAAGCACACCCAGAACCTTGTGCCTGGTGGCAAGCACTTTACCCACTGAACCACATCCCCAGACCTCTAAAAGCTAATTCTTAATCCCAAACCAATCCCCAACTTTACAAAAGCAAGATGATTCTCTAGTCACAATAGCCAACAAGTGGCCCATGGCTACAACATTGGATGCAAATGCCTTGTAGGACATTGCTTTTATGGCAGAGAGCCTTAGTGGTTGAGCTCTCTCTGAACATATGGATAGAGGACAGTTTGAATTTGCTGGTGAAATGCTACAAAAGAGATACAGCTAGGGAAGAGAGACTGTAGTGGGCATTAGAAAGCAGCCAGAAGGGGATTCAAGTGGAGAAATAATTGTCGACCACCTACTCTGTGAACACTGAACCAAACCTCAGAGAAATAAAGCTGGATAGTGATAAATTCAGAATAGGATGGAAGAAACAGAAACACTCATTACAAAATCCTTTCAATACATGTTACAATGGGAGTCATTATATCAGGAGAGCACTACAGAAGAGCTCAGGGCATTATTAATGGAAATTAGAGAGGAGGTCGCTAAGTGGCTGAAGGGGAAAGGAGAAGATCAACGAGTAGGTTGAACCCCAGGAGAGAAATGGCAGGGATTGGACAGAACTATGAGATCAGAAATGAGGACAATTAGAGCCCAGTACAGAGCAAAGCAGGCAAGGGCATAGAGTGCCAACAAAAACACTGTTTATTTTTGCTTGTAATTAGTTCCCTAGCACTGCTTTGTAAAATCCATTTATTTTTTTTCCCTAAAATTATGAGGTGATAAATTTAGGAGTCAGAACTAGGTTCTGAGTCCTGGCTTTATTGTCATGCACTAGCTGGATGACTTACCTAACATCTCTAAGGCTCCAAATTCATTCTCAGCCACAGGACTGGGAGCTATAAGAACTGTTTTTGGGTCCAGGCATGAGGACCGAGTGAAGCCATTTTAACTGTGCCTGGCAGAGAAGAGATACTTTGGAGGTATTGGGTCCCTCCCTTTCCCAAAGGCAGTGGAGCAGTTCAGCTCTGATTCAGCTCCTCTGCTCCCTCTTGCTGGCAAGGTGAGGATGCACTTGCTGGATTCTCCAGTGACAGAGGATGTGACACAGCTCGAGCCGAGCATAGCAACATTGCAGCTTGAGTGAGAACCACAATCATCTGGTAGGCCTCCGCTCACACGTCTCATAAACATTTGCCAGTTGATTTTATAGTAACAACTTGGGAATGGTAGAAAGCACACACTCAGGACACTTGCCGGGAGGAGTAGCGGAGGTTTTCTATTTATGCTTACTGGCCAGCTTTTCAAAAACTGCATCCATTGGAGGACCACCTTCCTGCGCCTGATACTGTTTAATCACATATACGTTAGGTTTGTGGAGTTATCTCCTTTTTATAACACATCATCTGCTGCCTTTTCCTTCATCTCAGCTCCCAAGCCAATGTATCCTTTTCTTGAAAGCAAAAAACACTCACATGGTACTGAGAACAGTCTTACCTAGTTGTCAGATGAAGAAAGAAATTGCTTCTGTGTACCAGAAATCTAAAATTCACCCAGCAAGTCCGTTACAGTCTAACATTTGTCAGACTGTGGCATTATAGTGTTTCTGTGAGAGAGTCTGGACCTTCTTCGTTATCAGACTCAACCAGCAATGCATCCTGTGGCTGGGGAGAAAGCGTGGTCAGTTACAGTTGCAGGCCTGGAGCCTCACTGCAACTCCTCGTGGCCTGCCTTTAGCCCGCTAAGTAGCTCTCACCCTTTCATGTATCAGGCCTAACACCATGACCAACGGATACAACTCCTTCAGATTGTCTTAATTTCACCAAACCATAGTTTCTACGTGGAAATTGGGACAAAGTTTCTATCTGGAAGGCCATCAGAGAGAGTCTGAGACCCATAGCTGAAATTTCTCTGCCTTGCTGTAACTGCCAATGTGCCTGACAACATATTTGGAAAGTGCCTTGGTTAATGGCTTCTTTGTTCTGTTGCTATAAAAACTTCATGAAAGTGCTTCCATATTGGAGCATGGAGTTAGGGGTAACCTACATCTGTGCCACGGTGAATTTGGCTCCAGACTAAACCATCTCAGGCCTCTCTGAAATGGGAGTTGTGATTTTGCATTGAGAGAACAAATGAAATTTACAGGCTCCAAGGTTTAAAACTTGGTGTCCTGAGAATTGAAATTCAGCGCACTAGAGTAAGTTTCAAAAAAAAAAAGCTAAAGCTTTTCACCTTAATCACACACACCAAACAAACCATTCACAACAGCAATGACCGAAGCGCTGACAACACCGTGTGTTTAGGCTGACAAAACCAAGAGAGGGGAAGACCTCGGGCGATTTGCCCGTTCTCTAATAGCCCTCATCACCCTCCTCCATGAGCCTTAGTCTCTTTCCCTGTAAGGTCGTCTTGGAAGATGTGGGGTGCCCCTGGGCAATGAGCTGGTCAGTTACATCCTGCACCTCAAGATACTGCTTCTCATTTTCCCCTGGGGAAGAGTCACCCAAGTCCCAGTCTTCCAACCCCTTCCATCCTGTTGCATCAGGAATTCCAGCTTCCATGGCAGAGCAGCTGACGAAAGCTCCTTAACAGCTGATGCAAGGCCAGCCTCCCAGGGGGGGGGGGGGGAGGCCATGCCCGAGGAAGTTGGCTCGGTGTGACAACTGGGTCACCTGACCGTGGAACATTCACAAGTCTCTAGGGCCCTGGCTTTGCAAGCAGCCTTCAGAGCCTGTGAAACAGAAGTCTGGAAAATTCTATGTACAAAGACCAGGGAGGAGAAAAGATAACATGCCGTCCAAGAGGGAGAAAAAGACAAATTTCCCAGCTTTTGTGGGCTGCAGCCTCTCCAGATATAATTGTCTCTGTCCCAAAGGCCAGCTCTTCCAGAAACAGTCTAGAGGGTCTCCCCTGGGGCATTCAGAGAAGGGCCGTGGTAGCCTTGCTTTCTCGAGTGACCAGGCGTTGAAAATGGTGACTAATACCAAACCTACCAGAAGCTGAGTTCCCAGCTCGGCACCTCCTGCTGCTCACTCTGTTACTCATGAGTATCTGTTTTACTGCAGAGAAGGGACCGGTTCAATTTCAATGCAAAATAACCACTTCCAGAACTTTCATTTGCCAACAGTAATTGTAACTCCATAAAAGAAATCTTTAAATAATAATGAAACATAACCCCAATTCCCCACAGTCTGCCTGCCACTTTTCATTTTCCCAGTGGTAAGCATTGTATTTACCAATATATTTTAAGCCAAGCATGAAAACATTAAGACTACCAATAATTTTATTATTTGCAGTGCTGACAAAAGACATAATGGAGCAATTAAACACCATGTCAGACTGGGCTTACTACACAAATAAGGCCATACTCCAGGAAGGCTGTACCGAAGGATAAATGAGCTGAGGACACCAGGGTGTCCACGTAATGTTTGGCAGAAGCACTGGCTTGATTGTTAGCAGGTACCGCTATGATTAGCACAACCAAGTGGCCCACACGGAAACTCCACACTGAATTAGGATAGGGAGAAGTAAGGAGGTGCGAAACGCTCAGTGAGAGGTGCAGGAGAAGAGAGGTGACAGATAAGAGAGACCAACAGAAGGGTTTCCCAAGCCTCCTTCATCTGCGCTTACACCCAGGATGCACCATCCAGAATGAGCACTTTTATCTGACTCTTAGATGCCACCAACGGAGCTAAAACTGTCATACTTTTCATTCACATCAGAAAACATAGTCTAAGGTTGGAAACACAATTAGCCCTCTTTATTTTCTTCCCTTAATAAAAACGAAAGTCCCAGGTGGTGATTTTTTTTTTTTAATCTACTCATCCCCGAGATTCAGTTGTAGTACTTGTGGTTTCATGGGTCATTAACTATCTGTAATATTTGGAAAGTGTGGTTGATCAGGTAAAGCTTCTCCCTTCTCACAGGGCAACCAAGAACCCCTTGATCTTCACAGTGAGATGGGTGACATTAAAGCCAACTCCCACTCCTGCTTGTTGGTATGCTGGTGTGAGATAAGTAGCTGGTGTTTCTCTCTAATTTTTCTCCCAGGCATGGGGCTGGGTGTTAACCATTGAGGTTCCAGCACTCCTTATGTCATGTATTGGTCCACAGAGAATTTAAAGAGTTTCTTGACCACAGAATATACATTATTATGATAGATTGTGAGTTGTGAAAAAAAAAAAAACAGCAAGATGTAAAAACAGAAAGTCAAGACTAAAGAAAACCCCTGGTCACCGTGGGTGCTACAACTATGCTTCAATTCAATGAACAAAGAGGTTTGCAGGCAGCCAGAGTGGCAACCCAGGAAGTGGACACAAAAGGCCCACCTTAGACAGAGAGCAAGGGACATCAAGAGTCTGCAGCATCGATGGGAAGACAGCAAGTGGGTGCACACGCTAGGACAGGGCTGGGAGGCCTGGAGTCTGCATCAGGACAACCAGCGTGGGGTGGGGAAGGCTCTTGTCCTTGGAGACTACCCTGCCCCTCATCCTCTTCAATGTGGCTCCAGACATATACTGAGGATTAATCTGGAACAAATCAGTGTGCTGCTAGGGATGCTGGTGAAGCATGGGTACAGACACGTTTGACATCAGGTGGGCAAAAGAACGAAAAGAACCTCTGTGGGCTACCTGTGGGCAAAGCCACCTATCTCCTGGAGAAGCACTTGGTTGTTAACAATGTCAGCAATGAAGTGCTAATTTCCAGGCATCCTGGATCAGGGGTCATGACTCTAGCACTCTTGACAGAGAAAATGCTCAAAGCATGTGTTACCAGTCATGCAGCAAGGTAAAAAACAAAAACAAATGTCTCAGAAATGCCCTCACGAGTAATAGCTTCCCAGGGAACCTGTCTGGATGGATCACTGCGTAACAGCCCCCAGAGGAGCTAGGTGAGTTAGCCTGCAACAGACGGTGACTAGCTGGGAAGCAAGGCGTTTAAGAAGACAACTGCCAAAAAGAGTGTTTTCCGTTTTAAGATGGTGAAGGCAGGAATGGTGGCACAGAGCTGTCATCCTGGCCCTGGAGGCTGAAGCAGAGGGGGAAAGGAGTTAAAGGCCAGCCTGGAGTACATACTGAGAACTTCTCTAGGGTGGGTCTTCTAATACTGAATGGCTTTTTAAAGAGAGAGAGAGAGAGAAGAAAAGCAGCTAGTTTTTAGGATCACCTGTTTGTGGGAGGGCTCTCTGATCTCCAACAAAAGGACACAGATGAAGGTTTTTGTTTTGCCCTTGTCCCTGTGACCAGGAGTTTAAGAGATGTTTCTCAACATCAAAACATTGTGATACAAGTTTGTAAGTAGATGAAAGTGGCAGTAGATTTCACAGCAGCCTGTTCCAGCCAGTGTACAGTCTACAGAGAGCTGGCCGCATCTGAACTAAGAGCAATGCATCTTTAATACCTGTGGACTCTCCATTTGTCTCTTCTGATTCAAAAAGTATGGAGGAGGTGTCTGTTCCTCACACCCTTACCCCTTATTCCCTCAGAGTAAGTAAAATAGTGTCATATCCTAGGCCCTGGGACCTAACAACATGCTAGATTATCTGGCAAAGGGGAATTCTTGGGCTGTCTGGACCAACTCCACTGAATTCTCTGAATGCGCCCCTCAGGGCTGAGTGTTTCAAAAGCCTGCCAGAGGATTTCAATGAATGTTTCCCTCTTCTGAGTTTAAGGATCACATGTTTACATTGTGTCCATGAGAATAATCTTCCCCCTTTCCAAGTCTTGATTAACTCTACCTTCAACCTTAATTCCCCTTTACCATGTAACATGATAGAACAAGTGTCTTAGTCACTGTTCTGCTGTGAAGAGGCGTCATGACCAAGGCAACTCAAAAAACATTTAATTGTGGCTGGCTTATAGTTTCAGAGGTTTAGTTCATACTCACCATGGCAGCCTACACGGTGCTACAGCAGTAGCTGAAAAGCTATATCCTGATCTGGAGGCAGAGAAAGAAAGAGAACTGGGCCTAACATGAGCTTTTGAACCCTCAAAGCCCACCCCCAGTGACACACTTCCTCCAAGGCCAAATTTCCTAATCCTTCTAACCCACTCCCTGGTGATTAAGCATTTGAATATATAAACTAATGGGAGCCATTTTCCTTTAAACCACCAGAGACTTCCATCAGCTTTACTGAGGTGATAAACCCTTACATTTTTACAATTAAAAAAAAATTCTAGATCACAGACCATGCTGGGTGGTGGTGGAGTACACCTTTGACTCCAGCACTTGGGAGGCAGAGTCAGACAGTTCTCTGAGTTCACGCCACCCTGGTCTACCCAGAGAAACCCTGTCTTGAACAACAAACAAAAAGTTTAGATCACAGACCAAGAGCACACAGTTAAAGAGGTCTCTTTAACTGAGCTGTGTCATCAACACAGTGGGCGAGTCTGTTGTTCTATGTCAGAGCTTAAGTTTTTTTCACTTGTGACTTGTTTTCATCCAAGAAATTCTTACATGGCCCCAGGTACATCAGCCTGTAAAGTAGACATACAAGTCTAACACCTACAAATAATACATCATAAAGAAAATTATTTTTAAAATAATTCTTTGACATACATGTAATTTATTACAAATAAAGGCAAATTTTCACACTAGTGAAATGAGTGTGCTTTGTTTTATATAAAAATATTTTGTGTAAAAATATTTGATTCTGAAGTATGTAGAATACCTTCAGTTTTGTTTTTGTTTTGTTTTGTTTTTTCAGGGTTGGCTGATATTTTCATTTCATGATCATCTGTCACAGCTCTAGACCTGCAGTGGGAACCAAGAGAATAAAGCCAATAAATGAGGTGTGCTAAAGTCTCATGCAATAGACAGCTTTATTCAGAGCATCAGACAATTCATACTCTGAGGGCTAAGAAGAATCACGTGAGTAAGATGTACACTCACAAGGACAAGCTGCATGTAGTGAAACATGTTTTTCCATAGAGGCATGTAAAGGAGAGCTTAAATTTTTAATTGAATAACATCTGCGAGCAGTAATGAATAATCTGAAGTAAACTCACTTCTATCTGCTACACCTAGGAGGAGCATGAAAATACATTCTAAGAACAACTTTAAGTTTTGAAGAAACTGAGGTCACAGGTCTTGTCTGGTTTTATTGTTGTTTTGGGTCTTGTTTTGTTTGGGTTTTTTTTTTTTTTCGGAGTTTTCACACAAACATTCAGAATTTTCCTCACACAACTCCATTCCTGAACCATGCTCTGACAATAATCAGTGCTGAGAACATTGCTTTACACAAATATAGTATAAAATGGCATATGCATGATTAGGACTATTTCAGAAATTGTTGAAAAATTTGTCCTATTCCCTAGCCAAAATGCATTTGCTGATTTGTTATGGAACTCAAGCCAGCAACTCAAATAACAATTGTTAGGGTCAAACATTTTAACACAATACATCCAAAGACACACGTAGAGTAACAGCCTTTGTTTTCTTGCTTTTCGTAATCTAAACATTATGTTTCTCTAAGGACAGAAGACCTTGTTAAGTACGGTTAAAAACACTGCAGCTCATAACGTACAGCAGCCTCTGACCAGTGTTCCATCGGCATTCCCTCTCTTGACAATATACATAGACTGCACGTGCCCAACACTCAGAGCCAACGCTTCCTCGAAGCCACACGATGCACCACCGGCAAAGTGCCACCAGAAACAGCTAGTATTTAGTATGTATTTGATTTGAACTGGTATTCATTCATTGTATGTTCAGAAATGTTTTGCTATTGCCTAGTTGTTTGCAACTCATTTAGCTCCCCAACCCCATAAGGGATGGCAGCTCAACAGTTCAAGAAGTTGTATTCTATGGAACAATGTGATGACAATGTCCCTTTGAGCTAAAAATCAAACTGAGCAGAATCGATGTGATGGCTTAGAAGGTAAAGACATCTACCACCCAACCCAATAATCCAAATCCACGTGGATTATTGGGTTGGGTGGTAGATGTCTTTACCTTCTAACGTGGATTATTCTATGGTGGAAGATGTCTTTACCTTCTAACGTGGATTATTCTATGGTGGAAGCAAAGGACCGCACTTACATGGTGGTATGCACATTTACCCTCGCCATGCCTCATCAATCAATCAATATAAAAGAAAATAAGTAATATGATAACGTAAAATCACCTTGAAAGCCTGATAGTTGGCACAGCCCAGAGATGATGAAATGAACTACTGTCTCTGTGAGGTAAAAAAAACAACCGATTCTAGTGTCCTGTACCAACTGACACAGTGGGGAGAGTATTTGCCAGCTTAATAGCTTCATACCAGGATCAGAGGCACAGAAACTACCCTGATTTGACATGCAGAACAGTGAGTACAACTGTGTCACCATCTGAGGAAGTTTAAAGTGTCAGTCTTGAAGACCCATAGCTTTCCTGTAAAGGCCAACTAAAATGAGTTAAATGCAAATTCAAGAAAAACAGCTACCCCCTTCACTCTTCAAAAGCCCTCTGGTGGCACTGCTCCCTGATTTCTGCGGGGTTATAGTGTTTTTGTTGGTTTTTCTATTGTGACAGGTGAGAGTAGTTCTAGTTCCACTTGTCGCTTAATCGTTAATAGTCTTTCCACGACAAAGCCGGTGTGCCCGCCCTCTGCTGCTACTGTTATGTCTGCTCTAAACAGTATTCAGAAGTTGGGAAAACAATCACAAAATGGCTTCACACACCGACAGAGATGTGTTGTCGCTCACATTTCATTTCCACTTTTAAAGAACCTCTGTGGTATTCTGGGTCTCAGGACACTAGTATACCAATACACCTCTGGATCTTGATCTCTCCCCTTTCACAGGGTAAAGTTCAGTTATCAAGTAGCTTCAACTATTTGAGAAAGTTATACTAGTTCCCTTGACAGGGACTCAGAACCCTGGCTCTAGGTTTATGAACTTCCTAGGTCTGAAAATCGGATTAAAACCTCTGCAATTTCACCCATGCAATTCAACTTGTGACAATGGTTTCCAGACCTGAGGTATTTTTTTATCATTTACATATGCATGCATATAGACATAAATATGGGAACTTCAAGTGTGTCCTCTAGATATCTCTTAATTGCCAAAACGTCAATAACCAGTTGGCTACAAACAAAGATAAAATGTCAATCTGTCCTGCTGCCAGAGCTGTCTTGATGTACTGGAAATAAGACCCACTGATGTTATGCTTAGAAGAAAATTAAAGTGCCAGAAAGCCATCGTGTAGGGGATAGAATTCAATTTCTTAAATGCTTTCTTCTGGCATTGAGTATTTCTTCTTTTCCTCTGTTCTCCAGCATCTCAGCAGACCCACTGAGTTTGGAAGTATCTCCTACCTCTGCTCCTGTACTACAGGACTTTACTGCAAACTGCCCAAGAATGCGCTTCTCACCCTTTCGTCCACAATGCTTTGGTGAAAGGGCCACTTTGGTGGGTTACTAGTCCATGCATGACATGTATGTACAAATAACTCTTGGAAGTGTTTGCAATTCTATCTGTATATCAAAATTTCCTTCCACGTACACCATCATTTGGTTCTGTGGCCAGTCAATGAGACAGGCTGGGTCACAACCATTTTTTGAGTTGTACTAACTAGGGAAATGAATTCAGAGAATGCTCCCATACCAGTGAATCAAGTTTAGATTAAAAGTTTTGCTTCTTTCTCTAAATCTTCTATTCTTATAGTCTAGTCTTGAACAGGAGGTAGGGGGGTTACTGATATAAATGAGCAAAATCCTGTAGTTCCTTGGGTCTGTAAAACCTGTCCTTCTGGGACCTGTTAGGGTTTTACTCTGTTACAAGTCTAGAATGATAAATGTCTCCAAGCAACTGATTGACTAACATCATCACTGTCCAGAAGATACTTCTCCTGGCAAGAAAGAGTTGGTAGAATTTTGTTGATTTATGAACTCTGGTTTGACTGAACCCACCCAAAGGACCGCATTGCAGCTCTCAAAGGTCTGTTCTTTCCCCACTCAGTACCTAAACTTTTATACGAGAGACCTACACACACTCCGGATTCCATTTGTCTTATGGCTGTCAACCCATAGAATCAAGCTGCATTTGTCACTGAGAATGCATCCATCTTGCAGATAGGTCAAAGGAATTATTCTTCTGGGGAGTCACAAAGGCTCACTGTTCTCTCCACACTTCTGATTTTGCCTCAAAACAGTAAATTTTCAATCCTTAGCACATTTTTTTTTTAAGTTCTCTCAGTGTAGAGAGAAACAACCCTTCACTCCCATAGTCCTTGTATCCCTCGTTCTCACCTTCAGGTGCTCAGCCCCCGAAAGCTTTGCCTTCATTAAATACTTCA
Organism: Psammomys obesus; assembly: GCF_907164565.1. Taxonomy (NCBI): domain Eukaryota; kingdom Metazoa; phylum Chordata; class Mammalia; order Rodentia; family Muridae; genus Psammomys; species Psammomys obesus. Next base: position 7,150,433 of record NW_026585987.1, read on the forward strand.
CTCCAAGTGACCAGTGGATGATAACAGTTTTTCCATGGCCTACCAGGCACTGCCAATATCTCATGTTTTAACATTAACCTACTCAATGCTTCCTTCACACTGAAACACGTCAGAACAAATAAATTTGGAGTTCTAATTTCTTTAGTCTGTTGCCCCCCAACCTTCCAGGTACCCACAGAAGTATAACCATAGCTCTACTGTAAAGGACAGAAGCCTTTCTAGCAAGTTTGAGAATGAAGTGATTTGCTATAGGACATTTAAAAACTCACTTAACAGTTGGGAGAGCCAAGGAAATGGGCTAAGGTTGAGATTTCAGACTTAGCTCCCATAGCTACCTGGCAGAAATGGGTTACCAAGGGGGCTCTTGGCTCTTCCAAGATTAGGAATCTGACACCTTTAAAATGACAGCTTCACTGTCAAAGTCAAGAAGTCACGCAGGGTGGAAGCTCTCCTAGATAGGAAGTTGGCTTCCCACCAGGCCAGGCATGCTTTTATCCTCACCTGCACAATGAGATCTCTAAGACCTGCCTCTTGACATCCAGGATGCAAACACCTCTATGAATAATTTACTTCTTTTTTAGAAAGAGAATAATAGAAGCAGCAAGAGTGTGGTCCCTACTTTGGTCTGTCCTGCCAGCCTTGCACCCCTGCAACACCACAGTTAGCTTTAAATCTAATCCAGAACCTTGAGGGCAGGAACTGTGGGAACTGTGCTGTGAACACTCCAGGCTCTTCAGTGCAGAGAGGCAAGTTAGAAGGCAGGTAGGGTGGACACTGGGGCAGATCTACTAAACTCGATATTGATCCCAAATACAGGCTTCTTAGCTTGAGCAATGAAAAGGATCCTATGTAAGGTAACTATTTGGCAACCCCCTTTTCCCACTCCCCACCACCTAGCTAGTGGGATCCTTTGACAGTTATGGGTCAAGAAAAGTTATTTATTTGTTCCTGTTTGCTTGCTGACATGGAGAAATGTTTCCTTCACCCTGATGTAGTACAGAACATTTTCTGTTTATCTTGATGAGATTCCCCAAGGAGCTTCTAACCCATCCAGGTACTGGTGAGTGATATTTGGTAGCATTATAGTTTGAAATGCATTGTACAATTTACTCATTTCTGAAAACTGATAGGGGGAACCAAAAGGGCCTTCTTTTTCCCCATTCACTTCCAAAAACAGAGGGTTTACTGTCTTGAAGAAAAGCACTTTCATGGCCTATTGCCTTGAAGTCAATAATGTGGTCTACAGAAGAGTCCCGGTGGGATGACCAGTCTATCTTTTTCAAGATATCCTCTTTCTTTCAGTTGTCTTGAAACTCCCAAGGTCTGTGGAGTAATCACCCTGCCTGAAACAGAAGATCTTTGTGAGTGTCTCTCAAAGGAACAACTGGCCCAGAGAGCAACAGCCCCCTCTTCAAAATCTGCTCTCAACACAAGACCTATTTGGAGTACATAAATATTCGTTTTACACAGGGGCACCAAGTACTGGGCAGAAACTGCCCACTGCATAGCCCACCTGTCAATTCAGGGTTTGGAAGACCAGGTCATCCTATTCATCCCTCTACCTTCAGTCAAGACTAGGTAAAAATCACTCCTAATCTAGAGAAACTGATTGTGACTTGCAAGTGACATGAGACACTAAATAGCCATTTTCTTTTCAAGTCAGCCCCACCCTATTACCTATCAAGACAATGAATGAAAGGGAAATGTAGCTAAGAATGGTGAAGGGATCAGTTTCAAGAGCATGACCTTGCCAAGGTCCATACAGGCCCAGAAAAATATTTACTCAAAAAGTTAATTTCGGAGGCAGCTTTAGCCCAGTAACACAGCATATATTGACATTAGCAGCAGACCAATATCTCTCTCTCTCTCTTTCTCTCTCTCTCTCTCTCTCTCTCTCTCTCCCTCTCTCCCCC
>NW_026585987.1:7152445-7184170 GCF_907164565.1 Psammomys obesus
TCCAAAAAAAAAAAAAAAAAAAAAAGAAATGGAGATAATTATTCCAGTAATTCAATAGTTCCCTCTCCACCTGAACCATTGGAATAATTGCATCACTGCTGGTGGAGACTGGATTACAGGTTTAGTAGCTGTCCTGGGCTTGGATCCTAAGAGCAGTCATCACAGTACAGTTATCTTCTCTTTCAACATCCCTGCTGTGGACTCCATGCTCCTCCACAGCAGACATGTACCCCTCTCTTTCTTACGTCTTTAAATGCACTCTGATCCCAGATTTTCTGTCTAATCCTAAATCCTTTACTTGTCTATCAAATATCAAGTCCCAGCTGGTGCTGGCTGGTACGACTCTAAATAAGATATTTAACAAGGGGAAAAAAGATACCAGAACCACTGATAATTATATGCCATTCCTACTGCTTTGTATGAAGTCAAGAAAGGAACAAGAGAACACACACACACATACACCACCAGGAATTTCTTGCTAGAATTCTGCCTGGCTTGCTGCTTATGGTGTCTTTCAACTCTTTGCTTTTCTGACCTAATTTCTGTCTTGTATTTTCCCTTATAACTCTCTGTCTCTCTCTCTCTTCCTTCCCCTCTCCCTCCCTCACACACACAGGCTGTATTGCTGGCATGACCCAGCAATCACGAATAACAACAGTTTAGCTTTAAGCCTGCTTAACTCTGTGACCTCCAATCACAGAGTCATCTGTGAACTGCTGGGCAAGTTCTAACCCCAGTTCGTTAATCTGTAAAATGAGAATAGCAAAACATTCACCGCAAATCATTGTTTTGAGGGGTTACATGTTAACGAAGTACTTTGAAAAGGAGATCTGAAGCAAGGAGCTCTCGAGGCATGCCTGTGGGTACTGTGTTATGTCAGTAAATCCCGATGCTAAGAGCTGGCCATGGCTGCAATGTGGGCCACCCTTCCTTGCCACCACACACCGCTGAGGAAACAACTTGGAAGGAAAGATTTATTTTAACTCACAGGTTCCACGATTTTTCGGCCTGTGATCAGCCAGTCAGTGCCATTGCTTTTAGGGCCATGGCAAAGCAGAAACGTCTTGGCTCAAAGACATGGCAAAGGAGGATCATTCATCTGGCAGCTAAGAAGCAGAGAGACACAGAGAAAGGAAGAGGGTAAGGATAAGCTACACCCTTGAAAGGCTTCCCTTACTGATCTTCTTCCTCCCACGAGGCCTCACCTGATAAGCTTTGAAATCATCAATGGATTGATCCATGGGTGAAGTAGAGCCCTCATGAGCTGATTGCCTTTGAAGAGCCCTTTCAACTACAACCAAGCCTGTAGGGAACATTTTTAGATTCAAACAACAACGGTTCAGAAGAAGGAATAATCTTTCTTTATTAAAATAGCACAGCCAATCACCCCACTGATCACTCACCCCTGGTGATGCAGCCTTACCAGGCCATGGAGGAAGAGGAGGATCCAAGCAGTCCTGATGAGACTTAACAAGCTATGGACAGATGGCAATAGTGGAGAACTCCCCCTTTCAGTGGACTAGGGGAAGAGGATGAGGAGAAGGAGGAGGGAGGGTGGGACTGGAGAAGTTGAGGGAGGGGGTTTCAATTGGGATATATAATGAACAAATTGTGAATAAAAAAATTAAAAAAAAAAAAAAAGAAAAAAATACCAGAGCCAATTAGATGGTCATTGTCCTGAATAGCCCTTAATTGTAACTTGATACAGTGGTAGAGTCATCTGAGAGGAAATACTTCAATCAGGAATTGAGTACATCAGAATGGTCCTTAGGGATGTCTGAGAGGAACTGTCTTGATTAATTGATTCAAGAGGGTCCAGCCCACTGTAAACAGTACCAGCTACGGGCAGGTGGTTCTGGGCTAGGTAAGAAAGCTTACCTACTGTGTAGATGGCTGGGTATGTACCTTCAAGTGAGCCCCAAAAAGCCAGCAAGGCAGCCTTTTTCTGTGACTCCTGATTCCAGGTTCCTGGTCCTGACTCCTCCCAGTGATGGATTATGACTTGGAAGCATAAGCCAATAAACCCTTTCTTTTTTAGATTGCTTTTGGTCACCGGATTTGTCAAAACTAAAGAAGGAAATGAGAACATTGGTTGCACCAGAGATGAGTGTGATAGACAAAGGCAGCTGCATATAAGGCACATGAATGTTGCCGAGGAAATCATGTGCTTGAGATGTTGCATAATTAGAGAGAGCAGGAGAGACCTGCTTAGAGCATATTACTAATGAGACAAATGTATTCTGATTGGCAGTAATCCAGAGCTACCCATGAAGCTGAGAAACAGAAGATCTACAGATGGCATAGACACAAAGAGATGAGTCCCCTCATTTCTTTCCTCCTGGTGTATTTTTCTCTTAAAACTAATCTTTTAAGCCAGTGGTTCTCAACCCTTTAATACAGTTTGTCATGTTGTGGTGATCCCAACCATAGAATAATTTTTTTGTTGCTACCTCATAACTGTAATTATGTTACTGTTACGAATTGTAATGTAAATATTTTTGGAGATCGAGATTTGCCAAAGGGGTTGTAACCCACAGATTGAGAACCACTGTCCTGAGTGGTGACTTACAGACTTTGGCAATTGTAGGACTCTGAGAAATTTGTTGAAATGTAGTGTTATTTCTTTAGTGATTCTAACTCAGTAGAACCTGGTGAGCCCTCATTCATTGCACTCCTCAAGGGGCATAGTGACTGTAAGGCAGGTGCTTCTTGATAGCTGTGTAATGTACAATCTGCCTACCTGCCTATGGTACCATGGGTAAGTCTCATGTAGGAGGCTCCAGATCGATACTGAGGATAAAAATTGAAAAGCTTGACATCTGAAAAGGAATCCAGCTATGTTGTGGTGGTTTGTCCTCCCATCCTTAACCTCCCAAAATAAAGACTTTTGAGACTCAAAATATATTTACAAGTATCTAGACCATATGGCTAGGCCCACCTCTGACTAGCTTATAACTTAAAATAACACACTTATTCAAATCTACATTCTAACACATGGCTGGTTACCTTTGCTCAGGTATCATGTGCTGTCCTCTTTCATCTTGCTGGACGAATTTCCCATGCCTGTTCTATCTCAGCATCTTTTCTGCCTAATGGATGTCCCATCTTCTATTCTACCCTTTCCTATAGGCCATAAGTTTTTGTTTTGTTTTCTTTGTTTTTTTTTTTATTAAGAGGTGAAGCATCCATACAATACATAAGATATTTCTTCTGCACAGCTAGCAGTCCCTTACGAAACCACTGTGCACCCTAGTCACTTCTTACAACAGTATGTACGTCTGACAATGGCTGCAATAGATAGGGGGAAGTTAGGTGGAGAAGAGCCCAGAATATCTGTGCCTTGTTATTTGCAGAAAGCTTTAATAAAAGGCTAGACATTTATTCTAAATATATGTCCCTTCTGAGTGCTACTGGCCATGAAGCAATTCTAATGCAACCAAATGCAAAGAGTGCAGAATGAATTGCTAATGAAAAGTTACAGCACCCCAAGGCACTGGCATTGTGCTCTCAACTCCCTGACTCTCATTAAAAATGCTACTTTCCAAGCTCCATTAGTTGGGAGGTCTCAGTATAGTTAGCGAGTCATGGAAGACTCCAAAGTCCTTTGAAAACAATGGTGCTTGTAGAGAAATAATTTATCATCCTCCAGGCAAGCTCAATTCAACAAGTGTTTGCCGAACAGGATATAAAAGAGGTAGAAGATACAATCAGAAGCTGCCAAGGAGACTGGTAACTTTTGTGTGGGAAGGCGGCACAGTCAAGGCGTAGACATTAAAATACAGGCAGGAAAGGGTGGCATCAAGTGCCACATTGCTGAGACTGCCTGTTCAATCAGAGCTCAGAAAACCCACACAGAAGCAACTGAGGAAGAGTGTGGAGCCACTATTGCAAAAAAAAAAAAAAATTTTTTTTTTTGAAAGGAGAGACTCATGTTTATTTCTGCCAATTGAGTCTTGTATTTGACTTGGCTTCTGTCCTCTTCAAAAATCTCCAAACCTGGCATGTTACTTCATTTTTTTCCCCGGAGGGAATTTCATTGCCAGAGAAGACTATATCATGAGGGCTTTGAGAGAATGAGTGGCTGGAACCCACTGATGGGTTCCATTTTTTTAATAGACTATTAGGAGGTGATAGAACTAGGGAAGGCAGAGCCTGGCTGAAGGCAATAACTTTTGGGGTCTATATAACCCGCCCTGGCCTCTTCCTGTTAGTTCTCCACTCTGTGTCCTGTCCGCCATGGTGTGAGCTTCTTTGCCATGCCCTTCCCACCATCCCACACTGAAACTATGAGCTGAAGCAGCCCTCCCTCACTGAAGTTGTTTCTGTCAGGTGTGTGGTCACAGCACCAATAAAATTAGGACACTTTACGTAGCTGATGTTCTCTCCTGCCCATAATTTTATTTGCAGAGGTAGACATACCTCTTAAGTAGTTTGTGGTTTTGTTTTGTTTTGCTTTGCTTTGCTTTGCTTTCAGGTTTTAACCCAGAATTCAGTGATCTGCAGCAATTAGCATTTTAATTTCTCTGAGTTGAGAGATATAGTTGTTCCCTCAAAAAGAATGAAAACCCAGATCACTACAAGGTGTGAATGCCATATATGCAACACCCAGAAACTTAGAGTCAGCCTCAATTTGGCTCTGAAAAACACAAAGTAAGGCCATTTTTAGGTAGTCAACACAGAATATGAGTCAGGTTACAATATCACTAGTCCTATGTGGAGCACATAGTAGGTACACCTAGAAGCTCTGAGAGCCACAATTCCATTTTCTTAAGTGCCTTCCATAGGTAAGCTACTGTAAGCTGCATACCACACATCTATACCATCTGTACTGGCCTCCACTTGTACCTTTAACACTCAAGTGATCCCTCAAGAAAATACTAATGATCTATGCACATTTTTAAAAGCAACTGTACTGGCCAGTTATATGTCAGCTTGACACAAGCTAAAGTCATCAGAGAGGAGGGAGCCTTAGTTGATCCAGCTGTATGGCATTTCTTGACTGGTGATCAACGGTGGGGCCACCCCTGGACTGGTGGTCCTGAGTGCTATAAGAAAGCAGGGATACTCCTCGGGGCTCTCCTTTTCTCTGAGGAGAGAGGAGAGTTGGGGGAGGGTGGAACTGGGGGAGGAGGAGAAAGGGGGCTGGGATCAGGCTGTAAAGTGATTAAATACAAAATAAAAAGGAGGAGGAGGGAAAAGAGGAGGAGAAGGAAGGAGGAGGAGAAGGAGCAAGAGAAGAAGAAGAGGAGGAGGAGGAAGAGGAGGAAAGCAGGCTGAGCAAGCCATGTAGAGCGAGCCAGGAAGTAGTACCCCTCCATGGCCTCTGCATCACTTCCTGCCCCAGGTCCCTGCCCTGTTAAGTATAAGCCAAAGAAGCCCCTTTCCTCCCCTACTTGATTTTTACGTCATGGTGCTTCATTGCAGCAAAAGAAACCCTAAGACAGCCACACAAATGTATAATGCTAAGTCTGGTGGCACATGCTTGAAATCTCAGATCTAGGGAAGTAGAGACAGAGGCTCCTTGGTGCTCTCTGACTAGCCAGGCTAGTTTAATTGGTGAGCTCTAGGACAATAAGACACCCTTTCTCAAAAGACAAGTTTCAGAGAATGAGACTCAAAGTTGTGCTCCAGCCTACACACACACACACATACACATGTGAGCACGCACACACACATGCATGCATGCATGTATGCACACACATACCATGCATGTGTACCTGCACCCCCCAGGAACACACATAAACACACAAGCACACACATGCATTACAACAACAACCAAACATTTTGCTACAGGGACTCCCTTGTACTAATATACTCCTGAAGTGTTCTCATTTGCCAGTCTTTGAGTTGTCATGCTTTATCTTGCTCCTTGACATAAATACCTGCGGCTTTATGCCACCATTCTCTGTGCTTTTTTTCTGGTTTTCTGTTTATCTACTAATTGGCTGACTCTAGTTGTTTCTCACGGATTTAAAAGTCAATGCAGAGAGAGTGATTCCAGTGTGGGCCATTGAAAGCTCAGGCCTGCATTCTTGTACTGGTTTCTATGTTCTCTGTGACCAAATTACATCTCTCTGTCTACTCTCACCTTGTGTCTCCAGTCATGGTAAAGAAAGAACCAGAAGCATAAAATCCTCAGAAAGAAGACATGTCATCCTCCCTGATTCATTTGTGTTTATTGAGGCAGACTGCATTGCATCTATACAAGAAAGAGTAGTTACTTTAGTCTCTGTAATTAAAAAATTTTAACAGTGAAGGTGCCACAGAACTAGGACTCCCTCTGTGATAGTTCTCAAACTGAGGCCCTTCCACCAGCTACATAAATTTCACAGAAGAAGTCTTGAGTTCCAGCCTAGATTATCGCATCAGAACCTGGTTTTGTTTGTATCTGTGTCCTGTTTGCTTTCACAAGATGGTTGCTAACTGGAAGGGTCTCATTATAGCGGAGCTGGAGCATGCCAGGTAAACAGAGACCTGGCTGGCTTTAGGTGGCCAGGAGATGCTGTCACTGACGTGTTCAGTGTGTCTATGTTCAGCTCAAGGCTCTCATCTCGAATTGCTCTGTGCCACCTAACCCTCTTTCACATCTACAGATTTCAGACAATGTATTTACTGGTGAAGGTGAGAAAAAGAACTGAGAAGAAAATCAAGAAATTATAATCCAAGAAGTTCATTAAAGAAAGTTAACCCCAACATAGACCTCAATGGCAAGCCATTGCCAGTACTTTATGCTTTTCCGCCATCTCCTGCTGTGAGCATTCATTAGCCCAGTGGTTCTCAGCCTTCCTAACGCTGCAGCCCTTTAATATTCCTCATGTTGTGATGATGCCCACCAAACATGAAATTATTTTCGTTGCTATTTCATAACTGCAATGTTGCTACTGTTATGAACTGTAATGTAAATATTTGTGTTTTCTGGTGGTTGTAGGTGACCCCTGTGAATGGCTCATTTGACCCCCCCAAAAGGGGTCACAACCCACAGGTTGAGAACCATACCCTTAGACACTTCCCTGTCCCATTTGGGTTCTAAAGCCAGTTTAACTCTAGAAGCATGAAGGAGTAATCGTGTTGCCTAATTTCCACTGAGAATATGGGAGACTTTTGGATATGTGGTATAAAAATAGCAATGCCTTCTTACATTTGCAAAGTAAATTGTGATTTCAAACATTCTTTAACTATTTCTCTTAATATTTGAGACTACAGTATAATGACACCATTCTTTAATTATTTCTCTTATATTTTTTGAGACTATAGTATAATGGCACCATTCTTTAAAGGCAATATATAATTGAAAGCTTACATTGTTAGAGATACTAAAATCACCATTTTGAGAGTAATAAAGTGAACAGCAAACCAAGATTTAGCTACTTCTACAAAACAATTCTTTTCAAATAGACAGATGTCTCAAAACCCAGGTCAAGAGACATTCTTCTAGGATGTAAGACATTTATAAAATCTTATTCTCAGGCTGGGTTTTCCAAGTTGGGCTTAATCCTCACATACATAGTCAACGACCAAATTTTAAAAAAAAATCATGATTTACTAGGATGAAAATTAGCTCCCCTGAGTCACTGTATTTGAATGTATAGAAGCTATTAATAAAAGTACCCATTAATAGATGAGGGCCTGGGAGGCCTGTTGTGTCTTAAATTACTTCCTGGATTTGTTCAAATCTGTCTGCCAAGCAAAGGTTGTCCTCAGCATAGCACCTTTGACCACAAGTAAAGTCCATACCATCTGCTTCCACACTAGGAACATGCTATTTGGATCCAGCGATGAAATAAAAAATCCCGTCCACATAAATCCAGGTCTTGTTCTCTCTGAGGCATTCCAACTGAAACCACAAGGACAAGAACTTCTTTAACTAAAGTGATGAAGTGTGAACATATGTTGTTCAAGAATATTGATACCTCTGCCTATACCTCCAAACTATTAATATTCACATAACCTTAGATTGTATGTGTTTATTGGCAACGGAAGCTTCTTATAGTCAGGGCTTCCAGGCTGTATTTCTGTCAGGCACTGAAGTACCTGGTGGGGATGTGCCTCTGTTTTTATAGCTCCTATTACCTCTTTAAGGTATTCATCACCATTTCATCTTATTGAAATGATAAAATGTGGGAAGATTAGAATGCTAACAAACTAGACAAAGGAATTGAAGTCTGGATAGATGAAATAAACTTCATAGTCAGGCTGGGCAAAGGTTAATTCTGAATCCTTAATTTCTACCCTCCTGATGACTTCTGCTTTGGATACAGAAGAGGACATTGTTCAAAGGACAACCCATAGCCTTCAACATAGACCCCTGTTTTAGTCTCAGCTCCTAGCCCTACCCTGGGGAGCTGAGTTCTGAGGCTCCCTTTTCCCCTTGGCTCCAGATCTAGAGTAGAAGCTGATGGGATGCCTCACATCTCATCTCTCACCATTTCTCTGATGCCGGTCTTACAATTTTCCCTCCAGCAGAGGGAACCATGCGCGTGCCCTTCCCCTGATGAGTTTCTGCTTCTTCTTGCTGACTCCACCCACACACTTGTAAGGGCATCAGGAGGTTCTAAGGTCCCTGGGACTCTGCCAGACTTCCCATCATCTTCTCACTGAAACACAGGCCCTGAAGGAAGTCACCTGGAGATGAGGGATGTGGGGTAGATCTCTTTACAGTTTCTTCTTGCTGTCTCCAAGCAAGAGCCTTTCCTTTGGAAGACAGAGCATCTGACACCAGAGATGCCCTCGTCCTGCATCTTTGAAACTTTATCAGCCACAAACTTCAGTGGCACACACACATTAGGGCTACTTTTCTGCCGCCGCCCCCCCCGCATCCACCACAGCGCTATCATTTTTTTTAATTTTATTTTTTTCTTATCAGTTATATTTTATTAACTCTGTATCCCAGCCGTGTCCTGATCCCTCATTCCCTCCCAATCCCACCCTCCCTCCCTCATCTCCACCGTGCCCCTTTCCCAGTCCACTGATAGGGGGGGACCTCCTCCCCATTCATCCAATCCTGTTTTATCAGGTATCTTCAGGACTGGCTGCAAAGACCTCCTCTGTGGCCTAACAGGACTGCTCCTCCCTTGGGGGGTGGGGAGGCCAAAGAGCCAGTCATTGAGTTCCTGTTAGAAATAGTCCTTGTTCCCCTCACTATGGGAAACCAATTGGTTACTAAGCTACCACAGGCTACATCTGAGCAGAGGTTCTAGGTTATATCCATACATGGTTCTTGGTTGAATGTCAGTCTCAGAAAAGACCCTGTGCCCAGATATATTTGGTCCTTGTGGAGCTCCTATCCTTTCCCCATCATACTAACTCCCCATCTTTCACATGATTCCCTGTACTCTGCCAAATGTTTGGTCATGAGTCATTGTATCTGCTTTGAAAAGACTGCTAGTTAGAGTCTTTCAGATGTGCTCTGTAGACTCCTGTCATACATTCAATGCACATCCCATCTGTCTTTCTAAACGAGAATTGATCATCTTACCCCATGTTCACTCTCTTGATTATCTTTTTTAGGTGTACAGATTTCATTATGTTTATCATATCTTATAGGTCTATATAAGTGAGTATATACCGTGTTTGTCTTTCTCCTTCTGGGATATTTCACTCAGAATGATCTTTTCTATATCCCACCATTTGCCTGCAAATTTCATGATTTCCTCCTTTTTGATTGCTGAGTAGTATTCCATTGTGTAAAAATACCACAATTTCTGTACCCATTCCTCCACTGATGGACATCTGGGTTGTTTCCAGGTTCTGGCTATTACAAATAAAGCTGCTATAAACATGGTTGAGCAAGTATCCCTTTTGTGTACTTGAGAAAATTTTGGGTATATACCTAGCAGTGGTATAGCTGGGTTTTGAGGAAGCACTATTCCTAATTGTCTTAGAAAGCGCCAGATAGATTTCCAGAGTGGTTGTACCAGTTTACATTCCCACCAGCAGTAGAGGAGGGATCCCCTTTCTCCACAACCTCTCCAGCATGTGTTGTCACTTGAGTTTTTCATCTTGGCCATTCTGATGGGTGTAAGGTGAAATCTCAGGGTCGTTTTGATTTGCATTTCCCTGATGGCTAATGAGGTTGAGCATTTCTTTAAGTGTCTCTCTGCCATTCAATATTCCTCTGTCAAGAATTCTCTGTTTAGCTCTGTTTACCATTTTTTAATTGGATTACTTGGTTTGCTGCTTTTCAGCTTCTTTAGTTCTTTGTATATACTCGATATTAGTCCTCTGTCAGATAAAGGGTTAGTGAAGATTCTTTCCCAATCTGTAGGTAGTCGTTTTGTTTTGATGACAGTGTCTTTTGCTTTACAGAAGCTTTTCAGTTTCATGAGGTCCCATTAGTTGATTGTTGCTCTTAGAGCCTGTGCTGTTGGTGTTCTGTTCAGGAAGTTGTCTCCTGTGCCAATGAGTTCTAGGCTGTTCCCCACTTTTTCTTCTAACAGATTTAGAGTATCTGGTTTTATGTCGAGGTCTTTGATCCACTTGGACTTCAGTTTTGTGCAGGGTAATATTTTCATTTTTCTGCATGTAGACATCCAGTTGGACCAGCACCATTTGTTGAAGATGCTGTCTTTTTTCCATTGAATGGTTTTGGCTTCTTTGTCAAAAATCAAGTATTCATAGGTGTGTGGGTTTATTTCTGGGTCTTCTATGCGGTTCCATTGATCCTCCTTTCTGTTTTTATGGCAATACCATGCAGTTTTTATTACTATTGCTCTGTAGTACAACTTGAGATCAGGGATGGAGATACCTCCAGATGATCTGTTGTTGTACAGGATTGTTTTGGAGATTCTGGGTTGTTTCTCCATTTGAAGCTGAGAATCTTTTTTTCAAGGTCTGTAAAGAATTGAGTTGGTATTTTGATGGGAATTGCATTGAATCTGTAGATTGCTTTTGGCAGGATGGCCATTTTCACAATGTTAATCCTACCAATCCATGAGCACAGGAGATCTTTCCATCTTCTGAGATCTTCTTCAATTTCTTTCTTCAGAGACTTAAAGTTTTTCTCAAACAGGTCTTTCACTTGCTTGGTTAGTGTCACCCCAAGGTACTTTATGTTATTAGTGGCTATTGTGAAGGGTGTTGTTTCCCTAACTTCTTTCTCGGCCCTTTTGTCTTTGGTATACAGGAGGGCTTCTGATTTTTTTGAGTTGATTTTGTATCCTGCCACTTTGCTGAAGGTATTTATCAGCTGGAGGAGTTCTCTGGTTGAATTTTTGGGGTCGCTCATGTATACTATCATATCATCTGCAAATAGATGATATTTGACTTTGACCTCTTCCTTTCTGATTTGTATCCCCTTGATCTCCTTTAGTTGTCTTATTGCTCTGGCTAGGACTTCAAGTACTATGTTGAAGAGGTAGGGAGAGAGTGGGCAGCCTTGTCTTGTCCCTGATTTCAGTGGGATTTAAGTTTCTCTCCATTAAGTTTGATGTTGGCTATAGGCTTGCTGTATATTGCCTTTACTATGTTTAGATATGTGCCTTGTATCCCTGATCTCTCCAAGACTTTAAACATGAATGGGTGTTGGACTTTGTCAAATGCTTTTTTGGCATCTAAGGAGATGATCATGTGGTTTTTCTCCTTCAGTTTGTTTATGTGGTGGATTGCATTGATGGATTTCCGTATGTTGAACCACCCTTGCATGCCTGGGATGAAGCCTACTTGGTCATGGTGGATGATATCTTTGATGTGTTCTTGGATTCGGTTTGCAAGTATTTTATTGAGTATTTTTGTGTCAATGTTCATAAGAGAGATAGGTCTGAAGTTTTCTTTTTTTGTTGGGTCTTTGTGTGCTTAGGTATCAAGGTGACTGTCGCTTCATAGAATGAGTTTGGTAATGTACCTTCTGTTTCTATTTTGTGGAATAGTTTGAGGAGAATTGGTGTTAGCACTTCTTTGAAGGTCTGGTAGAATTCTGCGCTGAAACCATCTGGCCCAGGGCTTTTTTTGGAGAGGAGACTGTGAATGATTGCTTCAATTTCCTTGGGGGATATAGGGCTATTCAGTCTTTCTACCTGATCTTAACTTAATGTTGGAAGATAGAATCTATCAAGAAAATTGTCCATTTCATTTAGGTTTTCAAATTTTGTGGCATATAGGCTTTTGTAGTATGACCTAATGATTGTTTGAATTTCCTCAGTTTCTGTAGTTATGTCACCCTTTTCATTTCTGATTTTGCTGATTTGGATAGATTCTCTCTGCTTTTTAGTTAGTTTGGCAAAGGGTTTGTCTATCTTGTTGATTTTCTCAAAGAACAGCTTTTTGTTTCATTGATTCTTTGAATAGTTTTATTTGTTTCTAATTGATTGATTTCAGCCCTGAGTTTGATTATTTCCAGCTGTCTGCTCCTCTTGGGTGTATCTGCTTCTTTTTTTTTTTTTTTTTCTAGGGTTTTCAGTTGGGCCATTAAGTTGTTTGTATGTGATGTTACGAATTTCTTCTTGCAGGCACTTAGTGCTATAAATTTTCCTCTGAGCACTGCTTTCAATGTGTCCCATAAATTTGGGTATGTTGTGCCTTCATTTTCATTGAATTCTAGGAAGTCTTTAATTTCTTTCTTTATTTCTTCCTTAACCCAGCTGTCATTGAGTAACAAGTTGTTCAGTTTCCATGTGCGTGTCGGCTTTTTGTTATTTCTGTTGTTGTTGAGGTCCAGCTTTATTCCATGGTGGTCAGATAGAATACAAGGGATTATTTCAATCTTTTTGTATCTGTTGAGGCTTGCTTTATGACCAACTATATGGTCTATTTTGGAGAAGGTTCCATGCGGTGTGAAAAGAAGGTATACTTTTTTGAGTTTGGATGAAAAGATCTGTAGACGTCTATTAGGTCCATTTGATTTAGGGTCTCTGTAAGTGTTTTTATTTCCCTATTTGTTTTCTGTCTAGTTGATCTGTCCCTTGGTGAGAGTGGAGTGTTGAAGTCTCCCACTATTAAGGTATTAGAATCAATGTGTGATTTAAGCTTTAATATTGTTTCATTTACGAATGTAGGTGCTCTTGTATTTGGGGCATAGATATTCAAAATTGTGATGTCCTCTTGGTGGATTTTTCCTTTGATGAGAATATAGTGGCCCTCCTTATCTTTTTTGATTAACTTGGGTTGAAAGTCTATTTTATTAGATGTTAAGATGGCTACTCCAGCTTGTTTTCTGGAACCATTTGCTTGAAAAACATTTTTCCAGCCCTTTACTCTGAGGTAGTGTTTATCTTTGTTGCATAGGTGTGTTTCTTGGATGCAACAGAATGTTGGATCCTGTTTCTGCAACCATTCTGTTAGTCTGTGTCTTTTTATTGGGGAGTTGAGTCCGTTGATGTTGATAGATACTAGTGACCAACAATTGTTACTTACTTTTGATGTGCAGTTGTTGGTGTCACTGAGTTTCACTGCTTGTATTCTTTTGATTTTTTTGTTGTGTAGTTATCTATTTCCTCTGTCTCCTTAGATGTAGTTGTTTTCTTTGGTTTGGAGTTTCCCTTCTAGTAACTTCTGTAGAGCTGGGTTACTATGTAGATATTGTTTAAATTTGGTTTTGTCATGGAATATTTTGAATTCTCTGTCTATGTTGATTGAAAGTTTTCCTGGGTATAGTAGTCTAGTTTGGAATCTGTGGTCCCTTAAGGACTGTATGATTTCTGTCCAGGCCCTTCTGGCTTTCATAGTTTCTGTTGAGAAATCTGGTGTGATTCTGATAGGTCTACCTTCATATGTTACTTGGCCTTTTTCCCTTGTGCTTTTAGAATTTTTTCTTTGTTCTGTAAGTTCAGTGTTTTGACTATGATGTGACGTGAAGAATTTCTTTTCTGGTCTAGTCTACTTGGTATTCTGTAGGCCTCTTGTATGTTTATGGCCATCTCCTTCTTTAAGTTGGGAAAGTTTTGTTCTATAATTTTCTTGAAAATATTTTCTGGACCTTTGAGCCTGATGTCTTCTTTTTCTCCTACTCCTATTATTCTTAGATTTTGTCTTTTCATGGTGTCCTTGATTTCTTGGATGTTTTGTGTTTGGAACTTTTCTGATTTTATTTTTTCTTTGAGAGACATGTCAATTTCCGCAAGTGTATCTTTGGCTCCTGAGATTTTTTCTTCCATCTCTTGTATTCTGTTGGTGATGCTTACCTTTGTGGTGCCTGATCTTTTCTCTATGTTCTCCAGCTCCTGGTTTTTCTCTATTTGTGTTTTTTTTTTTATTCTAATTCTGTTTTCATGTCTTGCACCATTTCCTCCTTCATCTGTTTGAATGTGGAGTCCTGCTTTTCAATGACAGCTTCCATTTTTTTGTCCGTTTCCTCTCTATGTATCACTAATTGTGCCTCTACTTCTTTGGCTATTATTGCCTGTATTTCTATGAGAGCTTTGTTTATTTCTTCTTTATTTCCCTTTATTTGTGTGGACATTTCTTTGAGAGCTTTGTGCATTTCTTCTTTGTTTGCCTCAATTTTCGTGGTCATTTCTCTGAGAGCTCGATTTGTTTCCTCTTGGTTCGTCTCGATTTCTTTGACTATTTCTCTGAGGGCTTTATTCATTTCATCTTTATGGGCCTCTAATAGCTGGAGAAACATAGTTTTGAGGTCGTTTTCTTGTATATCTAGTGAATTGAAGTGTCCATTGTTTTGTGGGGTTGCTGGTGAGGTCATTATGTCCTGATTTTTGTTGGGAGTGTTCTTACGTCTGCCTCTAGCCATCTGGTTATTTATAACCCTCACTGTTTGTTTCTCAAGTTTGTAGTTCGGGCTATGGTCGTCTCTTTCTGTTTTCTGGACTGTTTTTTCAGGAAGATGAGAGAGGTTCACTGCTTTGGGAGTGTGCACTGTGGTTTCAGTTTTGCCTAAGTAAGGAATGTGACGATGGCGCTATTCTCATGCGCTTTTAGCGGGCGCAGTGTGCATGCACAGATTCTTTGACTATTGCAGTGGCCTGCAGGCCACTATTATGCAGTTCTGTCTGAGATCCAGGGATTGTTTGCCTGGATTACACTGGTGGACCCACAAGGCAGAGGCTTCAATGTTGGGGTCGCTATCCCAAGAATCCCTATGATGCCCACACTAGGGGTGTGGGTGGCAGGGATCTCGTCTGGTTGCTTCTGTGGAGAGGCCCTGGGTCTGGGGCAAACTCTCCCTAGAAGGCTCACTCACTCTCTTGCAGGACCAGTAGGAATGCACAGGGGTTCCCCTTGCTCTCTACTCTCTGATTTGTTCCTGCTGCAGGAAATGTGTGGGTAGGCTAACAGTCAGCTCTGTGATACTGTGGCCGCAGGACTTGGTGTCCACCTTTCCTGTGTGCTGCCTCTTTTTCCTTTCCCTCTGCCAGGAGGGGTTATGTTGACTGGTCCCGGGGTAGCGAGGGAAAGAGTTAGGTTGAGTGTTCTCAATCCCAGATCCCGGACCCAGATCTCTCTGCCAGAAGCAGCCTGGCGGAAGAACCTATGTTTGTTGATCCCAAGAGAATACCAGGTAGGGTTGAGTGTCCTCATATCCAGAGCTTGGGTTTCTCTGCTAGGGGCTGCTGGGTGAGCTGGAGAGAGGGTGCAGTGTCCTTGGCAGGCTGTCTCTCTGTCCTTCCCCTCTGACCTTCTCCTCTGCTAGGTCAAGCTTATGGAGGTGCTCTCAGGGGAGTGCCAGCAGGGGTTGGGGCTTCTCAGTCAGATCCTGAGCCGGTGTTTCTCTGCCAGGGGTTGGGGAGGGGGCGCCGGTGATAGGACTTGCTGCTAGACCTTATTGCACTGGACCCAGGAGAATCTCAGGACGTGTAGAATGACCACAGTCCCAGATCCCGAGCTGTAGTTTGTTTGCTAGGAGCGGCCGGCAGCACTGGGGTCCCGGCACTGTGAAGCCGCTGTGCGCCTCTTTATCCTTCTGCTCCGCCGCGGCAGGGTGATGGAGGTGTTTGGGGGAGTGCCTGAAAGGATTGGGTTTTCTCAGCCCCGATCTCGGGTTGGGGTACAGACAATGTGGTCTGTGGCAGATTCTGCTGGATGCCTCCTGCCTCCTCTGAAGAGGGAGTAGGGATTTTGAGCTGGGCGCGGCGGGAGCTCAGTTGTGATGGCGGCAGGTACCCGCGGTTCGAGAGACCTTCCAGGAAAAGACTGGGTGACCCGTGACCAGTCTCGCAACTTCCTTCCCCGTGGGGTTTTCTTGTGACTGGGACTCTCAGTCTCAGGCACCTTGTGCCCACCAATCAGCCTGGGAAAGTGATCGGGACTCGCAGGCTGCGGCTCCAGCGCAGAGACCCAAAGCCCGCGTTAGCCGGGTTCTCTTCGGGTTCTGGCTGGGCAGCCGAGAGTGGACCCAACCGATTCCCACGCTGTGGGAGCCTCCCCTCACCTGGGAAACACGATCACTGTAGTTTTAGGGCCCAGAGTTCAGTCTCCTGGTCGCTGCACGGACAGTGCTGTCCCACTTCTCAGACACAGTGCTCTCCTGGCGCCGCCATCTTGCCCCCCCCCCCCCCCTCAGCGCTATTATTCTTTCAAGCCGAACATCCCAGGGTCAGGTCAAATACACGTTTGCTGCCATTTCTAACGGCTCTGTCTTTGCTGACAAGTGTTTCCACCGTAATTCAGACATCCGTATCCACAGATCCTAAGAGACTGTTCCCGGATTCTTTGATTTAGGCATCCACTGCTCCATCCTCATTCCCAAAGGCGTTAGCATTCCCTTCCCACTGGCATCACTGTCTTCATGCCAGGCTTCTTTACCGATCTCCTACAGTCTGTGGGACCGGGAAGACTGAAGAGCACAGATTCCGAAGTTGGTCTGTCCACATTCCTGCTTGATTCCCCCACTTAATAACTCTATTACTCTAGGCAAGCTACCGAACCCTTCTGTACCTCAGCATCCGGGTCCTAGAATCAGATAATACAGTATACGCCCTACCAAATTGATCTGGGGACTAAGCAGGTCAATACAGACCCATCCGGCACTCACTGCGCACGGAGTAAGCGGTGGCTCTCATTACTGTTGTTGCTGAATGCGGTCCAAACATCTAGGCCCGGCATCGTCGGCTCTACAGTGGATACCCAGAGTGCACCTCTGAGACTGGAGATGCTATCCTGGGGCTTTCTAAAGGCTCCTGAACCCAATCAGAACCACACTCTTAGTGTAAGCCCGGTGGCCAATGAGTCATTCTTTGCGCTACCAGAATGAAGATTTAATTTGAGACATGAGCCTAGAAGAAATACAGAAAGCTGAGAGGAAAGGTGGTTTTCTCCCCGCCCCTGCTCCCAGGGACACGTGGCTATGCTCTAGGAAGCCAGAAAAGGAGATTTGAACTGATTATAATCTAACGAGGCTGCCAAATCAGTTTTCCTCTCCAATACAGCATAATGACTGGTGAGTGTTAGGGCCCTGGGCCAAAATTATTTAAACGGGTAGCGTTACCGGGACCAGCCTGGTCAGCCTTTGTGGGGAATACTTTGGGAACGATTATCTTTCAAGCCGGGTGGGGTGGAAGCCTCCCTCGGCACCTGCTTCGTGTGTCACCGCAGAACAGACAGTGCGGTACAGGAGGGACTAACAGGAAGGCGGGAGACGACTTTTCCAAGAAATGAAAGCAGCTCGTGCCTGCTACAGAAGCCGCTAGAGCGGGCTGCCAAGTGCCCCGTGCCTTCCGAAGCCTCAAACACACAAGACAAACACGGCTTTAAAACAAAACCGCACGAACAACCTGTCTGTGCCCAGAAATACAATTTGTAAACATTTGCTAACGGGCTTAGTGAAGGACCCAATAGAGGGAGCTGGCAGTCACCAGTGAACACGCCTGCCGATTCCTGACGCTTTTGGGTTCCCCTGAGTGTTTGGCCACAGCAAGCGGCTGGGGATGAGTTAGCAGTTTTAGTTCCTTCTACAATTTGGGAACAAGGACGGTTCAGGGTGTGGTGTACCCCCTGACAAGCCCCTCAAAGTTTTGAGAGAGAAGGCTAGGCTCGTCACTGATTGGCTGGTTTCCTGGAGGGGTGGAGCCCCAGCAATGTCTATATACGGACTACGACTAGAGAAAGCTTTCTGGGCATCTGATACACTGCATTGCAGCTCGACGCTCAGGAAATTACCGAGTGTCCAGCAAGCAGTGTCCCGCAGCCACACTGCAAGGCAGAGAGAGCGTGAAAGAACTTCTCTCTGAGCTATGTTCTCCTAGTATGTGGAGAACGCGCGTGGAATCGGTTTCTTTCTCATCTAGGGTCAATACCAGGTACTAGATTCACAGGACAGATTACTGTTCAGGCACCCTTCCAGCTCCCCTCCCCCAGAAATAAGCGTCAGGGGAAATGCCAGAGTGCACATTTGTTTTAGACAATAGTTTGCAAAAGCTGAGAAACAAACCAAGCTCAAGAAATCTTGGGACTTTTAAACAGATGTGAACTTAAAATGGACAAATGAAATTTAAAATAAAGACGAATTTTGAATGGAAGGATGGCTATAAAATGGATGCATTTGATGAAACAGGGGGACAGGTCTTTAGGACAGAAAACGCCACTCGTTTTCTTACGTTCCATCAAAAATTTTTGCATTAGCTGTTTTGTGGTGTGTGGTTGTTGATGAATGTTTGGGTTTAGTGGTTTGTTTGTTTGTTTGTTTGTTTGTTTGTTTGTTTAAAGTTAACAAAGGCAATCGGCAGCTTAAATGAGGAAGGATTTACTTTGGCTCACAGTCTAGGGAAACACAGTCTTTCTTGGTGGAGAAGGCGTGGTAGGGTTTTTGGTGGCACACACATCAGTCTCTTGAAGGATCAGTCCTGTGGTGGATTTCCCAACACCTGCTAGGACCATAGAGTCTCTCATTGCCATTGTCTTCAGAACTTCAAAGGAAACACAAGCAGCAGTGTAAGCAATGTGACAGTTTATCAAGCTATTCCTGTGTCCCAGCCTAACACACTCAACTTGAGGAAGTAGTGATTAGAAACTGAAAAGGGTGAAAATCACAATGCCCCTGCCATGTGCAGCCGGTCCATGCTTCTTTCTCCACAGAGCCTAAGTCGCTCTAAGCCTAAGCCTAAATGTGGCCTTGTCTATTCAGGAAGCATCAACCCCAGGTGGCTCAGATGACCTCCAGAAAGACCTCAGGGTCTCTGCCTGGTTCTTGAGATTCACCCTCTTCCTGTAGTCTTGTCTGGGCAATTGTATTCCTTGTACCCCAGATCCTTGTACCCCGGATCCTGCCTTGGTGTTCTGCAACAGTGTAGTATACACTCAGTGTCTGGCACTGATACCCTTGCCACATTCCTTAAGAGTCAGACTGATGGGGGCTGGAGAGATGGTTCAGAGCTACAGAGCACTGGCTGCACTTTCAAATGTCCTGAGTTCAATTCCCAGCAGCCACATGGTGGCTCACAACCATCTATAAAGAAATCTGCTGCCCTCTTCTGGCATGCAGGCACACATGCAGGCAGAATACTATATAGATTATAAATTTATATATATATATGTATATGTATAAACACACATATATATAAAAGAGTCAGTCCCTCCTGTCCACCTAAGAGAATCAGGACTTGGATTTACTCTTTGGAGATTCTTGCACACACCATTTCTGGTTTGCTGGGCTGGACTTTCTTCTGGGGTGTATCCTAACTCATTCCATGCCTCCTGGGCCACATCACTTTATTCACTGTAAATTCCGATCCATGATGTTATCCCTGGAGGTCTATGGAAGTTTCATGGTAGGGGCTAGGAGACGGACAGGCTGTCCACACTGATGCTGTTCAGGGTCTAGCTGAGGTGAACCTGAGAGTCAGGACCCAAGGTGTATCTGAGACACACAGCTGGACTAGGGAGTCCTAGAGGGGTTGATAAATAGACATGACACACAGTATACCATCTACAGCGCTGATAGGTGCTGTTTCGAATGTCCTTACTGAATTTTATAGATACAACATTTTTCTTTTTTAATAGCAACATTCGTATGTGCTTATTATTTTTATAATTCAAATAATTCTGAATTTTATAAGATAGGAGCTCCTTCTAGGTTACTCTTCACTGGGCCTGTTCTTTCCTCCTGGCCAGCCCCACTGTACAGAGGCTCACTCAGTCTTACGGTTTGCTATACATAGTTTTTCTTTTTGAGATTATAATATAGTCACAGCATTTCTCCCTTCCCCTTCCTCCTACCAAACCCTCACAATATTCCCTTTCCCACTCTCCTTCAAATTCTCCTTTCACTAGTTGTTATTGCATGAATAAATGTATATTATACACACACACACACATATGTATCATTCCTAAATATAACCTGTTCCATTAACTATCATTTTCTCCTTGAATACACAAATTCATATGACTTTTCCTGTGTACACCACTCTGCAGTTTTTGCTTTTGAAATTGAGCAGTGTAACAAGTCCATGTTTTATGCACATTCTACCTTCATATATGTCTGTGTGCAAGTGTCAGATCCCCTGGAACTGGAATTACAGACAGTTGTGAGCTACCATGTGGGTTCTGGGAATTGAACCTCTGTCCTTTGGGAGATGAGCCAGTGTTCTTAACTGCTGAGCCATCTCTCTAGCCCCATCTCACTGTTTCTTAACAACTATTTGGCTTGATTGTATGAACACATTCTGTCCCTAATTAGTTTAAGCCAGATGAGTAAGAATTAGACGAGGGTCTTCTCCATTTTCAAGCTATTACAATCTTGCAATTAACATTCAGATACATGCACCTTTGAACACAAATGTAACTAAACAGAATAAAGTCCAGGAAGTGAACTTTCGGAATAGCCACTGTGAGACTGCCCCCTCAAACTCTTCTATCGACAGTTTATTGGTGAATGAAGAGGTTCATTTTTGTGGATCTTTTCACACATCACATTGTCGAAGACCCGAGAGTGATCCCAGACGACGTACAAGCCTGCATTGTGCCCAGTGCCTGTAAGACAGATCCTGTTCAGAACTGCGATGGAGGGGGGAAAGGGCGATTCTATGGTGTAAAACTGTGTTGGGCTATATGGGCATGCTGTGTTGGTGCCCGAGTACACGCTTCCAAGATCAGCAGTCTTCACTCTTTGCGCCAAGCAAAGAGGAGCTTTCTGCTTCCTGTGTGCTGTAGAGGTGACATGGCCCCCTGCCCATGGAGCCTCTTTGTTTAGGCAGACACTAACGCCATTGCTACCTTCACATGAGGGAGCGTAGCCTGCGCACAGAACACACAGCCACGGCCAGTTTCTTTGAGAGGTGAACACTGGTGTAAAAGTCAACTCTTATAGTGTATAGTACAGTTTTGGACTTTTATAAAGACATTTTTTTGTGGGGCGAAAATAGGATGCGAGATTTTTACTATTGATATCTTAGCAAGAAGTGAAAGAAAGATCTTAGATAAATTTGGTTTTGTTTGGGCTTTTTCATTAATTCCACTTCGATTTTCTAAGTGAGAATGGTCATTCCAAGCTGTACCACCAGAGGGCAATGATGCAAAACCCAGTCAGTCTCACAACGTACCTGACTTTCTGAAAACTATTGAAATGCTCTCTTTTGAATAGAATGCCCTCATCCTCTTTACTTGAGCAAAACTTTGAATTCAAATATTCCAGGCCAAATTGACTGGAAGCACAAAGTTTGCTACATGCACTCATGATACACATGTGTGTTTCTAGATTAGTGTAGGTAAATGTTTCCTTATTATATATATAAAATACATTATACATATATATATTAAGGGTAGGGACACACACCTTTAATAACAGCACTGCGAAGACTGAGACAGGTGGATCGATGTGAGTTTGAGAACGTCCTGGCCTACATAAAGTTCCAGAAGAGAGTTCAGGGCTAAAAGACCCTCTCCCTCCCTCTCTTCCTCTCTCTCCCTCCCTCTCTCCCTTTCTCTCTCTCTTTCTATATAATATATATAATATTAATATTATATTAATATTATATTAATATATATTATATTAATATAATTAATATATATTATATATTAATATAACATTAATATTAATATATTAATATTATATAATATATAATATGTATAATATATGCCTGTGTACATATACACTATGCATACATACATATATGTATGTATATATATTATATATATATATATATTATATATAATTTAAAATAGAAAGGACCCAGAGTAGGTGCAGGATAATCAAGCCTTCATGTCTTGATCTCACATCTCTGGATTTCTACTTCCCACTGTTTTATCTCCCCTTTGGGTTTGGCTTTTAACAAGCCCCAGTTAGGCTATTCTGCAAGCAGGGTGTCTGAACAAGGTCTGGCTTCCAATCCCAGCTCTTCTACATGACAGTTTCATGATTTTCAGAAAACCTTGTTCCCTCACTCATAGAATGAAGTACTCAGAGCTTGCAAACTTGGCAAGGTGTGCAAGGCTGTTATGATAAAGCCCGCAAACACATTTTGGGTGACTAATGCAAGGCTGGCATTTAAGGGGATTGCATGGAAGGCTCATGTCCACTAAGATGCTAAAAAAGAACTACCGCTATTCCTATATTAAAGATGTGGAAATGGTTAAATATGTCAAAGGTCACACACAGAGCTAGTAAATAACAAGAAGGCATATAAAGCCCATATTATTTATACTTCATACTTATACTTTATATATTTATACTTCCACACTGCCTTCACTTGGAGGGAAGAAAGAAACTATGTGTTAAATGTTGCACATCTCGGGTTACAAACATGGTAGGTGCCTGCTATGGTTAATATGTGTTTCCCACTTGACCTGTGTGGGGCTATTTAGAAGGATTTTCATGATTACATTAACTGAAGTGAAGAGACCCACTCTATCTATATATGAGAGACAGAAGGAAAATACTTTTCGCATTTTGCCTGCTGGCCTTCTATCTGGTTCTGGTGTTCGTCTGCTCTGCTGCTGCTGCTAACGACGATGCCACCCACCTTGAAGCTTCTTCAAACTTCCAACACGGACTGACTACTGGTGACCCTCCAGGAATACTGCAGGCCTGGAGGACCAACGTGGGACTGGACACACACCCACTCCCTGGGACTGAACACCCTGCTGGTATCGGTCTCTCCGGTGTGAAGACAGCAGTGTTGAGCTGCCCTGCCCGTACTGAGCAAGCTCCTGCTAGAGAACCCTGGCTGATCCAGCTCCCGAGAACTGGCATGGCCGAAGCTGATGAATATGCATGCAAAGCAGTTTCTAGGGATGGGGTAGGGATGAAATAATGAAGTGTACTTTGCTTTGAAAGCTCAAAAAGACTTTACAAAACAACGAATTGTTACCATCATTAATATATATTATATATACAGTGTTCTGCCTGCATGTGTGCCTACACACCAGAAGAGGGCACCAGATCTCATTACATGGTTGTGAGACACCACGTGGTTGCTGGGAATTGAACTCAGGACCTTTGTAAGAACAGCCAATGCTCTTAACCTCTGAGCCATCTCTCCACCCCCTAAACAGAATACAGCTTCCCTCCACCCCTTGTCCCCCAAGCCAGGGTTTCTCTGTATAGCCTTGGCTGTCCTGGACTTGCTTTGTAGTTCAAGCTGGCCTTGAACTCACAGCAATCCTCCTGCCTCTGCCTCCCCAAGGACTGGGGTTACAGGCCTGGTGCCCGATCCCATCATTACAATCAATCCTGCTATGATGAGATGTATCAGAAGTCTGGCAGGTTGCATGGTGGTGATACACACAGGCTGTAATCCGGTCTTAAAAAAAAATAGGTTTCAAAGAAACAGAAAGAAAAAGTAGACAACTTGAGGAACAGGCACTCAAACGTTTCTGAGGGGCAAGGCCTGAAAAAGAGCACAGAGACACGTTCACAGGTGTGCTGGTCGGTAGCCAGGCACACTCGGTGAAGAAGGGCAGGCAATGAGTGACAGGGCAGCAGGAACCCGTCTTTGCTAACAATGTAACATTTCAGAAGGGAAAAATCTAGCCCAGAAAGCACCCCTGTGAAGTCTGAGCCCCAAGCGGCCTTAGTCCTGGAACCAAAGAGAATGATGTTTATTGCTTTCTTCCTGGTCTCCGTGCTGGTCCTCATCACAGTTCCTTGTAATCAGAGCTTGTCATTTTATCCGCAGTACCAGTAGCCCGCTCAGTGGCTCTTCAGTCTAACATCGAAAAGGCCCCACACCCGCCTCCATCAGCACAGGAAGAGGCCTTGCCAACATCTGTCCTGAAGCATCAACGTCAAACGCTTTGGGCAGCAGCACCCCCAGGGCCCTGGGACCGATGCGTTCTGGTTGCGCTGGCAGCGGGAAGCAGAGGCCTTGCTGGTGCTCCGGCAGGCCCGACAGAAGCTAATTACAGCAACCTGAACCTGCCATGACTGACATGCTTATTTAATTTCAAATGTTTGTTTGTTGACCTACAGAAATCAAATATAGCGGCCTCATGGGCCAGGCCTCTTCTGGGGCCCCTGGGAGTAATGTCTATGTGCAGAGCAATTACGCAGGCCTGAGTCTAGGCAGGGCTTGGGTTGCATAGCAATACCTGGAATGGAATCCGCTTGGAAAGATGTCAATTCTGTGGGGAATGTGCCTCTACTTGGGCATGACATGAAAGGCAGGAAACAGGCTGCGGGAGAGCCATGGCCAGGGAAGTCTCTTCAGTGTGGTTAATTTGTGGTAATGGTGATGACTTCCTTCACCCAGAGCCCACTTTGTTTCATGTCCTCTGTGCATTATCACATCTATTCCGCCTGGCTTTGTGAGACAAGTGATTGGCTCTTTTTTTTTTTTTTCTCCAATATCAGGTTAAAAATAAAAATGTTGAGCCTCTATACATTTAAATAACCTGTGGTCATGCTGTAATAAGAACACAGGCTGAGTACCTCAAAAATCCAAAATCTGAAAAGCACCCCAAACTGAGCCCTGACACGAGCCCACAGCTGGAAAATTCCACACCTGGTTCTATGTGATCACTGTAACAATACAGGCACACTAAAAGTGTTCTGTAGAATGATCTTCAGGCTGTGCAGACAAGGCTAATAGAAAACATACTGGAATTTCGTGTTTAGACTTCAACCTCATCCCCAAGATATTTTATTACTTTTGGTCTCAAGTATTTTGACTGAAGGATGCACATAACTTTTAAATGAGCACTTAATATAGAATGATTAGGTGTCACGTTAGGCCTCATGCTAACTCATGAGAGAGTCAGGGCTAAGGCTCCCCCCTGGAACCCATCACTGATGTCACTGAAGCATCCCAGTGCCCTGGTTAGCTCTATCTGAGCCCATGAGCCCGGAGCAGCCCCCGGTTATAAAGAATGGTACGAATGACAGTGAACAGCTACTGAGCGTCAGTTAGGCACAAGCCCCAGCACCTTTTCTCTGATCTGTCATGTTCCCTGTGTTATATACAACGTAGCTGAGGCTCGGAGAAGGAGCACCATCAGTCACAGGATAGATCTTCCCCTGGCCAGACACTGTCTGCCACTAACATCACAGGGAGGAGAGAACTCATGTGATGTCCAATTCGTTAAACCTACAAAATGAGTCTATTCTTTCCATTCTTTTATAGCAGGTATGAAATGTAGTGAGAGAGTTCTTTAAAAAATAAAAAATAAGCCAAAGAGCTGGGGGAGGTGGCACATGCTTTTGCCTCAAGAGGCAGAGGCAGGAGGATCTCAATGAGTTTGAGACCAGCCTGGTCTACATAGAGACCCTGTCTTTCAAAAAAAAAAAAAAAAGTATATAAAGTTTTAAGCTGCCACTAAATAGACAAACCTTCTTACAAAGGCGTGTGTTTATTGTTTGTTATAATCAGTTTAACCTGTAAAATGGAAATGTGATTTTTACACACGTGTGTGCGCGCACACACACAGGCACACTTCACTAGGCCATCATCATAAGAAGATTCTCCTGAATAAATGAAAGTCCAAGGCACATGTCACGCTCTCCACAAGCTGTCTTTGCCCCCAAAGTACCATGGTGCTCCCAAAGAAACCCCCATCAGATTTCACAGGGCGAGAAACGGGTCTTGCTGGCTCGCCAGACATTTCCTCAGTCCTTAGTCAGGAGTTACAAGGCAATTTAGAAGTGGCACCAGGAGTCTTCGTCATCAGAGAGGTGGACTCTTCCTGTCAGCAGCCTCATCCCCAATAGGAAAAAAAAAAAGTTTCTGTGGATCCAACAGCTTAAAGAAAAACTCAGGAAACACATTAAACCCATATCTGTTTGGATCGGAGTCACAATTTTAAGAGAGAAAAAAAATGCTAGAAATATTTCTTCACAGTCACTTCTGAATGTTTCCATGTACCTAGCTTCTTGTTAGGAATAAAATGAATGTGGACTAAAGTCCACATATTTAGCCATTCTGTGTGATGGGTTTATTACTCCATACACTGCTAAGACCCCAGAGACTGCTATCTAATTAAATACAGAAAAGTATTCATGGATCCATTTCTAATTTACCGTTTCTATGCCAAGAGTCTCAGAGGCCTCATTTCCATTTAGAAAATTCTACTGCCACAAAAAGAGGAACTAATGAAATTAGCCGGCCTCTATCTTTCCTAAGACTGAAACCTACTTCTATGTGAACTCCGGGTTTGGAGCATAGGTCAAAGTGCACCCTGTCTACAGGGAAACCCTATTCCTCCATCGCCCTGAACACACACGCCCAGAACTACATTCTTTAATTCTTTACTGTTTCCATTCAGAGATGCTGAGGGGGTTATGGGAAGCACATTGCTCAAGCCTCTTAGGACCACGTGTCTCCCTCATCTCTGATGACAGACAAGGTTCACGTTCAGATATGGAGAAAGCACTTGGGCCTGTCAGGGGAGTGAGGGCATGGATGGGGGTATAACAGCACTGTCAGCTCCAGGAGATGGTTCTGACTTCTGGTCCTCCTGAGAGCTTTCTTGTCTTTGTATAAAAATGTCAAAGGGATGTTTAGCTTCGGGGATACAGTATTGAACAACTTAAAGCAGAACACAAGGCCGGGCCCCCATCTTCCCACATCTATCTTGGTCCCACAGTCTCCCTTTTAGTGTGAGAGACTAAAGTCTTACAGTTTGTTTGTTCATTTGTGTTTTGAGTTTATGTTATGTTTCATTTTGCTTTGAGTCAGGGACTCACTGTGTAACCCTGGCTGGCCTGTCACTTCCTATCTAACAGACTGGTCATAAACTAATAGAGATTCTCCTGCCTCTGCCTCCTGAGTTTCAACACGCTCTTCTGAAAAACTTCATTTTTAAAAGGGCATCTGAAATCAAACAAATTTGTTCTTTAATCATTCTATCAACCAGAGTGCTTTGTGTAACTGGCCAGCCTACCCGCAAACGAGTAGTTATTGTTGTTTCAGATGGTCACCTTCGAGGTCTTCTGACCCTGTTGCCTCAACATCACATGGCTTCTCTTCTTGGGATCACCCTACCTGCGCCCCAGCTCTGCTTCCCACTGCCTTTCCTCTGATGAAGACTTCATTACTTCTTTCCTGACCCAACACTGTCTCCCCAACGCACAGAGAGCTTTCCTCCCCGCCTCAAGGCTCACTCTGAAAGACAGAGTCAGGTTTTGCCATTCTCGGGAGATTACAGAAGCCCATGACTGTGTGCTCATCACCCCTTAATGTGCCATCGAATCCCAGTTACCAAAGGGTGACCACCATCTGCTTCTCCAAACTCATCCTTCGGTGCACCGTGGTTGCCGACATCCTGGGCCTGAGTCCAGAGGTGCCAAACCATCTGACTCTGCCTATCAGAATCCCGCCTCCATCTGTTCAAATTACTACCTCCTTCCTGAAAGCCAGTCTGACCCCAGCCTACCCATCCCTCCTGACAAACATATCCTGTGGGTATGCCATAGCCTATCCTCTTCTGCATCCACATCGCCCTTGACACCTTCCACAAGATGCCACTCCTGCTTCGTCATGAACTAGCTGTAAATTTGCTTTAAGTATGCACGCCATACTGGCTTGCGTTCAAGTGTATATTCTTATAACACTTAGGACACTGTCCTGAGCATATATGAATGCTCAGAACATATTACGGAGTGTAGCCACTGGGGTAGAGAAAATACATTTTGTTCTGCTTTTGAGAAAATTTGGAAGATTTTTAAATTCTCACATTCATTAAGGAAAGATTAAGTATGCTAACTGGTTCAATAATACATGATAACATTCCGAATGAAATCCTTAATCAGCCGAGCTACCTTGACCATAGTCAAGAGACTATGAGCCAGAAACAGCAGATTTGACATTTCTAAATATAGCACTGTCAGTGTGAGTATGGCCTTTTGATATAGCCCACCCCTCTGAAACCAGCTTTCGAGTCCCCATCCTCAGTCCTTTGTCCGTTTCCTCTGTGGTGTTTCTTTATAGGCCTTTTTTTTT
Source organism: Psammomys obesus (assembly GCF_907164565.1). Lineage (NCBI taxonomy): Eukaryota > Metazoa > Chordata > Mammalia > Rodentia > Muridae > Psammomys > Psammomys obesus. Next base: position 7,180,699 of record NW_026585987.1, read on the forward strand.
TTTTCCTTTTAAACTCAAGTTGGTACTGAATTTTTGGCACTTAAAATCCATCACTTTAAAAAGAGAGGACAAAAGTAATAAGCAGGTCCAGATTTGTGTTCGGTGCCCAAAAAAATATGCAATTTCTCCACTTTAATCTGATCCAGCCAAATGGCCAGTCCAATGTGCAACATATGTCCAGCCAACTGGCTGGGGTCCGTGCGTTTAGTTTCTTCTGTAGATTAATGAGATTATGGCATTGTTAAAAAGAAGCAGAAAATGCTAATTTGACATCTCCTATGATATACTTTACAGTTTGGGGGCTTTCTGCATTTTAAGGCATTTTTAATTACTTTGTTATGCTGTGCCAATGAGGACCATATGCCCATTCTTGTCCCTCCATGGCTGTCTTCACAGTCACCTGCGCATTCCCAGGCTGCGCAGACGATAGAGACCTTGCTTACAGTAGCCTCTGCTAGAAGGAGGAGGCCTCCTCCTTTACCTGTGTGGGAGCCCTCTGGCTGAAGCTGTTTCTGAAGCAAAGGAGAATCACCTACGTATTGGAAGCTCTTATCTGAGGGACTAAATAGTCTTAGGTTTGATGAACTGGCCCGGAGAAGACTACATTAAAATAGCAGCAGTATGACTGCTTTAAAAGAGAAATCCACATAACAACACCCCGCCACCAGCGTCCTCCCCTTGACTTGGGAAAAACACAGTGTGCTTCGTCTGTATTTAGAAATATTGTCAGTGGTTCTTCATTTTGTGTGGGGCTGTGTACTCTTGTGCTGGCTGGAAGGGTGCTGGGGATGATTGCTGTGACATGTGCTAACATGCAGGATATTATTCTTTCCTTTGTGGATGCTCCCAGCAACCCCGAAACCTAGCACAGCAGCGCTGTGCCTTCCTGCTTTGATCCTGCGGAGAGCCTTGTCTCATTGTCATCTGTGGTATGCACAATGCTCGGGATAAAGGGCAGCATGGTTCATCCTTCCCAAGCTTTTCCTAAGCATCTACCTGGAACTGACAGCTAGGATCTCAAAAAGGAAAGAAAAAAAATAGCTGGGAACATGGCTCAGTGAGTGAAGAGCTGGCCCAGCAAGCGTGATCCTGAGTTTGGATCTCCCGAACTCATATAAAGGTCATGCATGTGTAATCCCAGCACCTGGAGAGGGAGACAGCCTGTGTCCCAAAGCTGCTCATTAACCAATCAATCTAGCCGAATCAATGAGCTCCAGTGTCTCAAAAACTAAGATGGAGAGCAGTTGAGGATGACACCTGATGTTGACCTCTGACCCCCACATACATGCAAATACAGTGCACAACTGTACCAGCCCACAAAAAGAAAGATAGGAAGGAAGGTCTACTCAGGCTAAATGAAAATCGGCAGTGGCCTGCCACCTAAGAAACATACTCTATGCCAGTCATCACTCTAAGCACATTGCCAAATGAGCTCATTTAACCCCATCACTGTGAGGCCAATACTATTACTGACATCTCTTTCTTACAAATAAGAACACGGAGGGACAGAAACGTTGAGCACCCTGCCCAGGGTCACCCAGATGAACACCGCTAGAATTATGATTTGAACTGAAGAAGACCAGGAGAGACCAGGCCCTTAGCTGCTAGACAGTATAAAAAGAAAAACATGAGAAAAAAAAACCAGCCATTTTACTAAACATACGAAAATAATAAGTCCCATCATGACTTCTCTTGAGCAATCGTTGAAGAATGTTTGTTCACTACAGAGGCATTTTTAACACTTTAAGGTTGCAAAATGCAGAATAACGGTGTGTGTATTTACTTGAGTATTGGTGTTAATGGCAAACACTCAGCAAGGCGTTATGCGGGAAAATATAATGAAACAAACCCATGCATGGGACCCTTGTATCCGCGCATGCGTACCTCACACCCACCCCTCAAGAACACACAGGAAGACGAGGCGACTCTTCTTTTTCCCACCCAGCACTGCTCCTTTCCCAGGCCGGAAGCTGATGCTTTCGCGTGCCTGGTCTCTGGGGGGCAACAGAAGGCGCCTGCGTGCAGCGGCGCAGACCACTACAAGCGCACACCAGCAGACTTGACACAGACTTTCAGGCGACATGTCAACCCCAGGAACAGGAGGAAAACGGGAGCGGTGACCTGGGGACTGGAGAGCGGCCACAGAGTCGCCCTGGGCAGTGGCAGCAGTGAGCTTCCAAGTCGGGCTGGACATGGTTTCAAATTCCAATTCGCCCCTTCCTGGTTGTGAGACCATGGGTCAGACGCTACACCTACTTATGCATTGTTCACACCGGGTTTTCCTTGGCCTTTTCCTGGTTGCCTCAACACTGAATCTGAGTTCTGTATGACAACCGACCCCAGGTTACCTCCCCATTCTCATTTCTCCCTCAAAATCTCTATTCTGGACAGAATGAGTACTTAAGGAACACATCAGCCCTCACCTCCGGGCCTTTGCACAGTCTGTTCCCTTTGCTGCCTCCTCCCTTTTGATTTAACCTAGCAAACTCTTACTTAAGCTTCGGGTCTCGGGTAATGTCCCCTGCTCTGATTATTTCCAATGGGCTCCCAGGGACCGTGTGCTTACTCTCACGGAGCAATCAGAACCTCACACCTTAAAGTCTCTGGAGTGTAGCAAGGAGAACCAACGCTAGTGCCGCAGACCTCTCCTGGGCGTGACGCACTTTCCAAGGCACGCGAACAGCACCCTGTCAGAACGTCTTCCCTACCTCCCGTGTGTGGCCTTCCTGCTGGATGGTGAACGCCACGAGAGCAAGGCTTCTGTGCCTGGCCACCGTCGTACCCCAGCTGAGTGTCTAGCATGTACAATGAACTTCATGAATGTGGTTGACCGGATGCATTAGCGTCTATACACCTGTTTCCCTTGTACGAAACTGAAGAAGCAATATTAACATATATGTACATACATGATACACAGATTACATGAGATGGCATTCCAGAGCACCTGACATTCGATAGAAATCAATAGACAGGACTGGGCTGTGAGTTCACCCTGTGCTTCTGACCTTCCTGTGAATTCTCCAGAGGGCTGACGTTCCTCAGGTTGCCTGCTCCTCAGTGCAGAAATGCTGCCGTTCCCCTGCTCACAGTACTTCAGGGAATTATGTGTTTCCAGGCCTTTGTCAGTCAACCAGTTGAGAACTGTGTCTTAATCTTTAACCATGGGCTAGATTCTCAAGTACGCTATTCACACACCTTTGGGTATCCAAAATAATAAAATATAGCCGAGGGTAGTGGCATACACCTTCAATACCTGTATTTGGGAGGCAGAGGTAGGAAGATTGTCTCAAATATGAGGCCAGACTAGTCTTTGTAGAGAATTCTGACCCAGCCAGGGCTTACAGTGAAACCCCATCTCAAAGATAGATGATAGATGATAGATAGATAGATAGATAGATAGATAGATAGATAGATAGATAGGTAGGTAGATAGATAGATAGATAGATAGATAGATAGATAGATAGATAGATAG
>NW_026585987.1:7184180-7254737 GCF_907164565.1 Psammomys obesus
TAGATAGATAGATAGATAGATAGATAGATAGATAGATAGATAGATAGATAGATAGATAGATAGGTAGATAGATAGATGGACAGAATTTGTATACAACTGCCATAATCATTTTCAATAGTAGTTTATTCATAGTTCTCTCTCCTCCCTCTCTCCCTCCCCATCTGTCTCTCTCTCTGTTTCTGTCTGTCTGTCTGTCTCTCTCTCTCTCTCTCTCACACACACACACGAGAGAGAGAGAGAGAGAGAGAGAGAGAGAGAGAGAGAGAGAGAGAGAGTCAGTCTCCGGGAAGCACCAAAACATTTTTAAAGGACAAAGGGTTAGCCAGCTACTCTCTTCAGCCCCTGAGGGATACCTGGTGCCAGCTAGAAGCTGAATTAGAGACAAAGACAGATGAGACGTGTCCCGGGGAAGTCCCCGTCTATTGATAGGACTGGGCACGAGAACAGTCATTCCACAAGTGGAGCCGAGAAAAACTCGGGTTGGTACCACAGCCTTCCAGAAGAGGGAGTTAGAGAACAACCTAGCCAGACATCGCTTTTGCTAGCAAGCTCTTTCCAAGGACTGTTCTGTTTTGTGGTTCTCATTCTGTCCTCCGGGAAGACGGGGAATAGTTCACCAGCGTCTTTCTCATAATCACTGCTTCAGTGCATCATAAAGGCCAGCTCTACTGAACAAAGAAGTCACTGAGGACACGATCCTCGTCTGAATATCTCACTGTCACCAACGTCCACAAGGCAGGCTTGGAAACTGTCCAGCTGTGCTGACAGGATTTCTAAGCACTGGTCGTTTTATTCCACCCTTACCGGTGGATATGTGAATTTGTCACTGAGTTGGTTTTCCTCTGCAGGCTACTTTAAGTGCTGACTTCGCTTTCACCTCTCCTGATACTTTGTTTTTGTATCTTGAAAAACAAGACCCAAATAAGATTCATAGTGGTCACTAAACACAGAGAGAAGAAACACAAGTGCAACAAAGTGCTGTTTTCTGCCCTGCTAACTGGAAGCGGCAGGTTTCGCTCTGTTCCTGAGCACGGCTTCAGAAGAAAGCACAGAGAGCAATCCATTGCTGGTGCCAGCCTTAGGAACAGGTGGCATGACAGTCAACGAACAGCCGTAAGCCTCAGATTCAAAAGGCTTCTTTGACCAGCACCCCATCCCACGGGCCAGCTGTGGACAACCACAGCCTCCCAAGATAAAGGCCATCACTATCCTTCCATTCATCAACAACAATATTTCTGAAAACTTTATACACAACCCAGGACATTCTAGACACTGGAGGCAACAGACCTGGTGAAATCAAAGTCTTGGAACAAACAGTACTTTGGAGTGCCCTCAGCTCCCATGAGTGGGAGCCCTAAAGGCACTGGTCCCTAAAGAAGCATATCGATTTGTTAGAGCCAACTACAACAAAGTACCATAAACGGAGTGGCTTCAACAACCAGACTGTGTTTTTCTCATTATCCTGCAGTCTTAGTTTCATATGGTTGTTCCTTTGTCCAATCCCTTCTGACAAGAACACGAATCATGACCTTTAGTTACTTCGCTAGAGACCCCATTCCTAAATACAGTCATATTATAAGGAGGTAGAGGATAAGATTTCAACATAAGCACTTGGGAAGGACAAATTTCAGCTCAGAACAAGGAGTGGGGAGGAAATGTGAAATGAAGAGAGGAGGGACTTTATCAGGAATCCACCAGTGGAGGCAATAAAGTGGGTTTAAACATAAAAAGTTGGGAATTGTGGTGAGAGACTGTAGGCATGACCTACCTACTGACGGCTTTCAGTGTTAACTATCCAGCCATGACCTCCCCCTCACGTTCCACTTCCGCATTCCCAGGGGCCTTCTAGACACATGCTGCTTGGACAACCTGCCAACAGCTCACACAAACAGGAAAATACAAGCTGAACCCATCTCTTATTTCTATCATTGCTGTCACCAACCATCCAGGGATCTGCAAACCTCCCCCATCATCTAAAATATCACCAAGGCCTCTTGCTCTTAATTTCTTGTATTTTGGGCATCTGTTCCCCCCTTTTCAGGACGAGCGCCATCACATCTCCTTCAACTGTTATTACAGGGACCACTGAAGATATTCCTCAACAGGTCTTCTGCTGACTTTTTACTTTGTTTAATCGTTCTAAATATCACTCTTATGAACCTACATCTGCTCTAAAACTTCCCAGGGCTCTCCACTACCACAGAAAACCGTCTGGACCCTACAGCCTGGCACACTAAGGCTCCACAGTTGGGCCCTGTGTCTCATCATTCACTCTTCTCCTAAACATCCTGAGGAATCAAATGCGTGGATGTCCTATCCCAACTCTCCATCCCACAAGATGACACTGAAGCCAGCCCATTTCCTGCCACCTTGTCAACACAGCAAGTATGCTGCCGTGCCCAACCTTCCCTCCTTCACCTCTGGAAAGCCAGCCTAGCTCCTACTTCTGTCACCAACCTGCCCCATCCATTCCTGGCATTTCCTGATTTTTGGGAATATCTTATATCCGCCTCTCTCATCAGTGCGAAGCCAGTTAAAAGGGTAATATGCCGTTTTATGTTTTCATTATTTATTTCTATATGCTGTGAGTGAGTATGCATTACTTCACAAACCCCGTGGAGACAGATAATGCTGTATAAGCCTCGTGACCCATAATAACAACCCTAAACTTGGGAGTGCCCATCACATGCCAGGCGCGGTGCTATTTTCCCAGCATTATCTTATTTAATTAAAACAGCAACCCAATCAGGTTGGTGCTATCATGATCCTCACTTGACAGATGTGGACACTGCAGGTGAAAGGGGTTAAATAATTTGCCTGAATTAACCTAACTAGGAAGTGACAGAGCTAGAGGACCTACCTGATAGTTCCTTTACAGAGGAAGCACTGAGCATATGCTTCTGAATTAATCAAGGCCTTGAGATGAGCAGGATGTGTGGCCCCATAGATACCCGCATCCTAATCCTTAGGAGCTTGTGGATACATTAAATTCTAAAGACGCATTAGGGATGCAAATGAGTCATGGTTTGCTAATCAGGGCAGTTTAAAATAGGGGAAATTATCCTAAACTACCTGGATGGGCCCAATGTGATCATATCATCCTTAAAAGAGGATGAGGGAAGCAGAATAGTTGTCAGGATGACGCAATGTATGGCTTTGGGGTGTCATTGCTGAGGGAGGAAGGTGCCTCTGGAGGCCCCTGGAAGTCTAAGAAATGGATTTGCCCTACAGCCTCACCCAATAAGACAGATTGTGTCAGGTTTCTAACCTACAGAAGTGCACGATAATAAATTGGTTCTTTTAAGCCACCAAACTTGTGGTGATCTTTTCTGAAGGCAGCTAACTCAGGGTAGAGATCCCCAACCAGATGTGAACCACCCCAAGAGCAGGCATGCCTGCCCGGAGAAAACAGAGCAAGCTGTTCCCTTTGGAACCTGAATCCCTGCCCCTACCTCCCCAGCAGTTCTGCCTAGGCGGAGATTATGCCATGGCCAGTATAACCTGTTTCCTGGGCTGTGCCCTTCCCATCCTGTCCCCACAGCCATTCTGAAAATGACTTTACCAAGAACAACATAAAACTCTGAGTGAGAGTCACATGTTAATAACAAACTTTCTTCAGAGAAGCTTAGAGGCTCAGAGCACATTTGGCATCCTTTTAAAATGTCATTACTAGTGCTTTCATTCCAAAGCACTTCTCATATATTATTTTAGACATCTGCACCAGGCCTTAAGTGTGTGTAAGTGGCAGTTTGAAGTGCACACCGTGGTTTTTGGATTGCAGTTTTTGAGGTGATTCCAAGAATTTTATTCGTAAGATGCCCAAATAGCACTGTAGGGGTGAAGAGGTGCATTTTTTTAAGATGGAGGGAAACTGCCAGGTCGGTACTGTGGTGAGTGATACGGAGCAGTAGGTGACAACTCTCAGCTCCGTGCCCCTCCTTGCTGAGCCAATAATGACTTAGCGGCTTTGCCTAAGTAATTTTTAGGGTATTTAAGTATGTGTGGGCTGGCAGTCACATCCTATTTCCTATTGCTATCCAGCTCCCTTTGCCGGATGTAGGCAATCGCCAAGACCCTTTCCTCTCTGCCCCTTCATTCTCCCATGAATAGAGGGCACATTGCTCTGAGCTAGTGTCTGTTGCTTATGGTCCCAACGTCATGAAAACAAGAACAGCCACCATCCTGCTATTTCCAGGTACTTTACATAATCATTTCCATACAGGTTAGAGCTGTGGTTATAACATGAACTTTATGGTTAGATTATCACATACAGTTCTGTATATATATAGTTTTATATGTACATTATATATTATATATATATATACTATTTGTATGTAGTTCTAGCACCTAGCTTTCTCACGTGTGGAATGACAATTTTAAAAGGTTTGCTTGTTTTGTGGTTTGCTTTTGCTGGCTTCTGTGCAGATAAGGATGAACTCCTGATCTCCCGCTGAGATTTCTGGGGATCTTATGTGGTGCCAGGATCATGCCCAAGGTTCACGCTTGCTAGGAAAGCAGTCTAACGAGCGAAGTCCACGCCCAGCCCCAGAGTACTTCACAGGCTATAGTGACGTTTGCGTTCACACAAGTCCTGGCAATAGAGTCAGTAGCATATACAAGCACCGCCTCTCGTGAAGTTACGCGCGAGGCCACTGGAGCCTTTCAGAAAAGTGAAACAACTTTGCCCAAGGTCACGTATGTGACGAAGGCCAGCGAGTCCGGAGCCAGCTCAATGTATCTGGAAGGCCTTGTACTTTCCACCCTGCCGCGCTATCTCGGGCTTGTCCCCATTCCTTCTGAGCCACCACCTGTTCCCATCCTCATGCCACCCCCGCGAAGATAACAGGACCGACTCCCCAGGAGCTCCGGAGAAAAGAGAAAAATAAAATAAAATAAAAAATGAGAGCGGAGCCCCCTGGCGCCGGGGAAGGGGAGTGGCGGTGGAGGAAGAAGCCGCCGCTCGGCCGCACAGTCTCGACTCCAGGGCACCTGAGCGCCCCCAGAGCCGGTGGGAAGCGCGATGCTACGCGCGGGCAGGTGCGCCTAGCGCGGCGGGGCGCGTGCGCAAAGCCGGGCAGGACGCGCCCGCAGCCCCGCCCTTCGCCGTCGGGTGGAATCCCTTCCAGCTGGGCAGGAAGGCAGTTGTTTGCTTCCTAGTGGAACGTTCCACTTGAAACGTTTCCACGAGGGCTGTTCTCGCCTCCGACTCCGGGAAGAACTGTAATTAACACAGCAACAAACGCCCACGTCGCTAACTGGCAAAGGGAGTGTAACACGAGCCCGCTGCTCCAACCGAATTGGGCCAATTGCTTTCCCTTCTTGCCTCCCCATTTGGTCTGTTTTGGTTCCCGCACTCATCCAACTGGAGCGTTTCTTAAAAACATGTCAGTGGCTGGTGTTTGTGTTTTGAGTCGAACAGTTTCACACCCGTCGCTGGAGACGGTGCTCGGCAGGCTGCTGGGCTGGGGGACTTGCTCTCTGCGAGCGTCTCCACTGTCAGGTAGAAAAGTTCAGAGAGAGGATGGAAGGATGCGAGGGAGGAGCCCGCGGGGCCTCGCCGCCTCTGGGGTGTCTGTAGTTAGTCTGCCGTCTCCTTTCTTCCGACCAAGACGAGTAGAACCGGTCTGCCCGCTCTCCAACCGGAGAGGGTGGGGCGTCCCAACGCACCTGGCGACTGCTCTGGGCCTCCGGGACCGGCACTGAGGCCATTGAAGAAGGCACAGGGGCGGGCCCCTTTGGGAGCGGGGGGGCGGGGGATGTGCAAACAATACTCAGGTCTACAGGTGTGCGGTGGCCAAGCTTCGGGGAATGTTATGACCCTTTGATGTGTTTGTTAAGTTGGGATGCTTTGGTTATATTTAACCTTGCATCTGCTAAGTACGGTCCGCTGCCCCGCAGCTTCTTGAGAACTGGTTTCGGACAGAATCTCCAGGGAAGACAGGACTCTTCAGACTTTGCATTAACAAGCTTCTTTGATCAGTGAACCTCTCCTGCCAGCTTACTTGGTTCAGCAGAGAAACGCCTCTGGAGGTGGGCACAGTTCGTAGAGCACCCAGCACGACGCCCTGAGTTTGACCATCCCCACCACAGCATAAACCCGCTTCCTAATCCCAGAACACCAGACTTGGGGGCTGGAGGACCCTAGGTTCAAGGTCTTTGGCCACACGGTGCGTTTGAAACCAGTCTGGCCTTTGTAAGATTCCCCCCCCGCCCCATTAAAAAAAAACTGTATAATAGACAGTTGATTTTAGAGATACTCTAACCCCGCTAAATGTCTTCACCTGAGTGATATGTAGAAGGAGCTCGCTGGTAAGTCTAAGGGACGGTGGAAGGAGAAAGAAGGGACACTTGCTATGCAGTCCAGCTCGGAAGCGCTCAGAAACTAGATATGGAGCCGAAACCCAAACAAGAAAATTCAATAATCACGATAAGACGAAAGTTACCTAAGGCTGAAATGATGAGCAGATAAGCAGCCTACAGAGCATGTGTTACATATTTAGTTCACCACTGTTCTGAGTTGCCAGTATGTCTATAAGGTCATATGTACCTAAACATACACATAGGGACAAAGAATATATATATATACTTGTATATATATATATGCTATATACATATATATACATATATATAAAGAAAAAAGTTTGTGCTTTAGACCAAGTCACATGTACTTGCTTCAAAAGTAAATGCTTTACCAATAACCAAGAGCCCATGTCGTTTAAACTGTTAGTTGTATACATGGGTAGTCACAGGCCCATGCCCCCGTTTGAATGTGATGAATGTTAGGAGTCCAGAGGCCACTGCAGCTACCTCAAGAATTCTGCTGGATCCTAGCAGGCAGAATAACCCCACGTCCCTATTAAGGGCTCCTAATACCCTCTCAGGTCACAGAGTGTAACTTTCACAAAGCCGTTTTGTTCTTATGAGTTATTGATCTGTAAGCCAAATATTTTCAAGCTAGGCTCCACTCGCTGGCCTGTAATAGCTTCAGTTTATTCTGTCAAGCACTCCGAGTTCCTTAACTAGGCACTTAATCATGTGAATTGTGCAGACTGAGTACCAGAGAAAATCGGGGTGGGCCTCCCCCATCACTGGGTGATTAGGAAGATCATTACAATTTTAAAGATTCATTTATTTTCCCATCTACTCATTTCCATCTATTCTTTTATTTTTTCCATTTATTTCAATGGAGAATGTCACCAGAGCAGAGGTCCCCGCCCCCCACTGCTATGTGACTTCTGTGCCTCAGTGCTTAGGATAAGACACTAGAAGACAGCAAGTGTTCAGTAATACGTATTTTTACTCAATCTGAATGGAACTGAGTTGAGTTGGTCCTTACCTCAGCGAAGATTATCATTGTATATCCATCAGCAACACAAACACCTGGGTATATCTGATGCCAACAACCGTTAACAAGCAATCTGCATGTTGGACATGCTATCAGTTCACAGCCAGGGTCCCTGCTTGGCCTGCGGATAACCAGCAGCTTCAGGAATTAGGCAATTCTCATCAGAGGCCGACTATGCCAGGACCCTCTTAGGTGTCTGCACAAGAGAGACAGGAAAGAAAACCAGGAAGCTAATGCTCCAAACCCGGAGTCAACCAGGAACTCCCTCCCATACACCTACAACCTGCGGGGACTCCTGATGGAGTCCGTGGTGACCCTTTCCCTGACACGCTAGCGTTAGCTTTGCCTCTCTCTTTGCCTCATTTGTCTGTTTTTCCAGAATCACCGTCTAAATAAACTCCTGGTATTAGGGTCTCTTTTTGGGAAAACCCAGATCAAACGCTGTGGGACCAGGATTTAGCAAAAAGGCCCCCAAACTAACAATGTTAGATATCTTGTGTACTAAGGAGAGCTAACTGCAAAAAGAGGTGAGCAGTTTTACAGTGTTTATTGAGGGACTGAAGCATTTCTGCATACACATCACTCCAGTCTTCCTTTCCTTCCACTCCATCCATATCAGCAGACAACAGGAAGGAGGGATAAAACTGAACGCAACAGATGAAATCCCGAAGTCCGGTCTGCAGCTCCCCCCCCCCAACCCGCCGTCCCCAAACACACACCCCAGGGGAGCTTTCTCTAATCGTGACAAGTGAAGCCGCACTAGAACAGGACATTCCAATCATACTGTCTCCTCTGTGGGTCCAAAATACAGGCGCATTCTCTCACCAGCCCACAGAGTGGAGCCTCTGGACACACGCCACCAACAGAACGTCAGAGTCACATGCCCGGCTCCTCATGTGGAGTGACCCCTCTCCCCATCGCCGTCATCAGAGAAACTGGGTAGAGATGGTGCAGGTCTCAGAGCCTGCCATCCAGTGGGTCAGAGGGAGAGGTGCGCTAAAGCACGTGAGAATTGAGGCTCTGAGCAGCACTGCGTGGTTTTTGTGTTGTTTTGTCTCCGAGACTGAATGCAAATCTGTGCGTTCTTCTTGGGATGCAGAAGGGGAAGATCACACTCAACAGAAAACAGTCATATTTGTACCCAACCAAACTGGAGTTTTCGCCTTGATAAGTTATTCTTGTTTAAAAATGAGAGTTCAACAGAGCCTATCTGGACATTTTATCTAACGTATATGATGAGTTGTCAATTGCTAATGAAAAAAAAAATCACCCAAAAGAAGCTGCAAGCATTCTTTGTTGCCCTCTATGAGATAAAAGCCAAACCAAACTTCCTTTCGTCTCAAATCTTCAAGAATCGCTGAGCAGCAAATACCCAAACTAAAGGAGTCAATTGCCGATGTAATCCACGTGACTACTTTATGTGGTACATGTATTCAGCATCAGCCATCTTCACATTGAAAGAATTCAAAATCTATTTCATCTGAGGGCTCAGGAAACCAAGATCTGATGAAATTCCCCAGGGGAGAATAGTGTTGGTAAATTTTACAAATAGCATTATTGGTTTGCAAAAGTCACCAGCATGTTGTTATGGTTCCGGCAGAGCCAGACACTATACTCAGGAAAAAAAAAAAAAAGGAAAAGCTTTCATCAGCAGCAATGTTGAGAATCATAAAACTTATAATTAGATTTAGAGCAAACGCCAGTGGGAGTTAAAACTGCTGTGATGCAATCAGCTAATCTGGAGTTGCTTAAAATCTTGGCATAGCCTCGGCACCAATGGCTATTTTCTCCTGATATAAACAAAGGAATAAAAGACCAGCAGGCTACTATGGCAATGGATAATAATAAAGGAATCTCTTGTTCTACCCCTCTGGCTTTCCTGATAACTTTTCTAGTCATGCAATGAAAAGGACTTAAAAGCTATATTAAATGGAAATACGCTATAGAAAATGTATAGGGGAAATATGAGTACATTCATTAAAGACAATTAATAATGGACTTTTTTTTTTAACTTCAAGCAGAATTTAATTTCCCCAAGCAGAAAAATAAATAAATAATGTATTAGGTGTAACCTATTAAATGTTTACTCCAGGAGAAAATGCAGGGTATCAAATTCACAGTTCTATTGACATCATGGTTGGATATTCTCCATTCCACCTGGGCTCCTGGTACCTCAACCTCTTTTCGAGGCTGGAAGAACTTGATCCACCAGGCCAACTCTCATTACTAACCTGGAAATGCCCAGCTCTGAACTTCTCAGCCTCCCCGTGGATGGACTCACACTCTAGCATCTCCATTTCCACCCGTGTCTTGGAGGTGGGTGATACAGGTAGGAGCGATGACAGCCTCAGTGTCAGGAACCTCAGCAGTGCAAACTGCAGCGTCTGCTGCTCGGAGATAGCATCTCTGTAGCACGCTGTGGGCTTTGGTCTCGGCATGAAGCTTCCCCACAGATTTGTGAGCTCTCCGTTATCTCACAAATAAAATTTTCAGCTTCTAAAAGACAAGAGGTTTCTTTGGATGATATTACTCAACAATATTACTCAAGCTATATTAAGAACTGTAAAATGATTTTCAGCAATTATATCCATTATAATGAAATGAAAATGAAGTTTCATTTTATCAAATCCCCTCTGGGATAAGGTTGCTTGAAAGGCAGTCCATTTGCCACCACGAAAATTAAGAGACGACACAGGGAGTGTACAACCTGTATTTTCTGCAAATCTAATTATGGGAAATGGAAGTGACAGCTCCCACTTAAAAGCAAGTTCTAATGCTCCATAACATTTTTAAAGCTTCTTAAGTTTTTTAAATTTAATTATTTTGTAATTGGTGGGAAAATGACCAAAGTAGAGATGAAGGACTCTAAATCCTTCTCAACGGGCAGAACTTGTTTAAAAAATATTTATGCCTTGGGGGCGGGAGAGTGTCCACAGAAGCCAGAAGAGGATGTCCTGTCCCTTGGAGCTAGGCTTACAGGTGGTTTTGACTCCCATGGCATGGGTGCTGGGAACCAAACTTGCATCCTCTAAAAGAGCAGCAAACAGTCTTAGCCACCGAGTCATCTAAGGACAGTACTTCAGGCAGCATAATAAGAGATGCTTAAGTGAAAACTTCAGGAAGGTGTGCAGGACAGCATGAAATAAGCCAAGGCCGATTTTATCTGATGTCTTTTTTACAAAATGTATTACCCTGTGCAATTCATAAGATCACTCTAGGAGAAGTTACCAAAATTCTATCTGGAAACAGTTTGGTAAAACAATCACTACCATCATCACCATCATCATCCAACCAAATGCAGCATTTAACCAGTGGATTACAACAGCACAAGACAGTAGTTAAGACAGAAAGAGCAGCAGGAGAAACGCCTTTCATCAGAGGAGCGAGGTTCCCAGCACACATTCCTAAGTTGTGTTCTCAACAGCAGCAGTGAAGTATGATATAGCTCTCCATAGCTACCTCTCTGTGGTTTTAGAGTGTTTTGTCAACAGCAATCAGAAGTTCTTCTCATCAACCATGTGAAACAGATCAGTATCATCACCATTTTAAAAACAAACACAGCAGTGAATAAAAACACACAGAGAGTGAAGAGCACTAATGTAATCCCCGTGAAAACCATTTTCTATTTTCGACTGTCATATTTAAAATATAAAAATCTTAAAAAAATAAACAAAACCAATCTGCCTCATTTTAAAATCCAACAAACAAACAACAGCAACAACAAAACCAGCTCAGAGTTGCTTCCACTTTACAGATGAAAACCTGAAACTTACACACAGACAAAAACACACTGCACAGAACAGCAGTGGCTGTCAGTTTTTTATTCCTGGAAGTCCTACCTTAACCATGGATTCAGGGTCCAAAAACAGTAAGTCAGAGGACTGGGGAGGCAGCTAAGGGGATGAAGGGCTTGTCATACCAGTGTGAGGACAGGTGTTTAACTCCCCAGCGCCCACACAAATACAGGGGGAGCAGCAGCCCTTTTGTAATCCTAGTGTTTGAAAGGAAGACACAGAGGGCCCTGGACAAGATGGCTAGCTGGACCAGCTGATTTGATAAGCTGTGAATTCACCCCAGATATCCTGCCTCAGAAAATACGGTGGGGAAGCAATCAAGGAAGACACTGACACCAGGCCCCCACAAAGCACGTGTTTATGAGTGCCGAGCCCACACACTTATCTACATGCAAAACTAAACAACAACAACAACAACAATTATTCTGCCCAAACAACAGGGAACCCCTAGAACAAACCCCCTTCCAAAATAAAAGAAAGATCCCTAAGCATCAGTTGCACACATTACAATAAGTTTTGCAAAATCCATTCTAATCATGAATAGTTCTGAGCTTATTTTATTTGTTCCAAACCCATGGACCACTAATTCACTCACACAATTATGAAGATCATTTTGGGCAGAAAGATGGCATTTGGTACACATAAAAACGAGCAAAGCTATGAGGTCCCCTGATGACGTTAGGGGAACCAGTCTCCTTGAGAATAATATGAGCTGATTGGCCTTTCAGAAAACTAATTCAAAACCAGGCAATCACTTGAAGCAGCGTTGACCAAACAGAATCAACTTAAACCCATTTACAAAGGTTTTCATCATATAGGGTATTACTTCACAGAAAATGCAAAAATTAACTGTATAAGTATGTCTTTTTCATTCTCTGTAATTATGCTAGACTTTATATTTTCTTTTTATGAGAAAAATGTCAACAACTGTGTATTTTATTTGTAATTTAATTGAATCATTAGGTAAATGTTAGCAATTATAGCAAAATATGAATAATAAAAAAGAAAAAAGTTGTCAGATCATAGTCTGACCTCCTTTTCTTTCCTACTGCATGAATTTCTGATGATATCAAAGCAAAATAAATTGTAATTAGTTGCATGCTATTTTCCATTCATCTAACTGACAATTAAGCTAAGTGAAGAAAATTTGGCCTTGAAGTATATAGAATTATTCAACACTAACAAAAAAGAGCTCAAGCTACCCAGGGTATCTTTAGTCACTAATTTGCAAATAATGGTTTATTACCTTAGAAAAGCTGCTTTGGAAACCTTATATTTGAACACACACCATTTAAAAAAATTCTGCCCTCCAGGAGCTCTACAAGGAGAACAACAGAACCAAGAAATCTGGGCCCAGGGGTCTTTTTGAGACTGATACTCCAACCAAGAACCATGCATAGAGATAACCTAGGACCCCTACACAGAGCCCGTGGCAGCTCAGTCTCCAAGTCGGTTCCTTAGTAATGGGAACAGGGACTGTCTCTGACATGAACTCAGTGGCTGGCTCTTTGACCACCTCCCCCTGACAGGGGAGCAGCCTGACCAGGCCACAGAGGAAGACAATGCAGCCAGTCCTGATGAGACCTAATAGGCTAGGGTCAGATGGAAGGGGAGGAGGACCTCCCCTATCCGTGGACTTGGAGAGGGGCATGGGAGGAGAAGAGGGAGGGAGGGCAGGATTGGGAGGGAATGAGGGAGGGGGGCTACATTTGGAATACAAAGTAAATAAACTGTAATTAATATAATTTTTTTTAATTTAAAAAATTCTGTCCTCTCATTGCAAGCATAGTAACTGATCAAATGTTTGTTTTCTTTAGTTACATCTTATTGAATTTTTCATCTGGAGAAAATACCAGTTGGAGAAGCCAAACATGAGCTATGACACACTTCTGCAAGCAAAAAATAACCTAAGGGCTTACACTGGGGTGATTCCAACAGCAAGGACATCCAAAACTCAATACAGTAACACCGTAGTATTCTTTGTTTGTACTTTCTATGAGCTCTTGTTTGACCTCACTTGACAATCAAAACTAAAGCCTTCCATAATTCCATTCTAAAGTGATTTTTTTTTCCTAATTGAAAGACTCCAACTTTGAGCTGAGCAGCAGAAATGGAGATCCCTCTCTTTGCAGGAATTCTGAGGACAGTGTCACTCTGTAACCATAAACTTGTCTTCTGGGGACAGCTCAGCATATTAGGCACCATTTGTGGAGACCCAGAAAGAGCTTGTGATGGGTACAAGCCCCAGAAGCAGTAAACAGTAGAAATCATTAACAGTTGTGCTCTAAGACCATGAAAGGTGACCAGCTCCGCCCTTGTCCTCTACAGCACCCGGAGCTGCCACATGGGTGCCGGTTGCTCACATCCTTAGCCTTGCCTTCTTTCCCAGCAAGCTCTGCAAATCAAGCTTGCTAGAACTGTTAAGTCAAGGATGAAGGTCTGTCTACCTACTCCCTAAGTTGAGGAGGACTCACTGGGACATGAGGCGCTGGGAAGGAGACAAAGTACTGACAGAAGAACAGGACACCATCACTACCTTGAAATTCAGGGCTATTGACTCTGCACCAGCCTGGTGATAATAATAACAACTAACTGTTAATTGGATTACATGCCAGGAGCTATTTAGATCTCGATCTCATAACAACACCTTCAAGTAGACATTATCCCACGTTGCCAGGCCATAAAACTGAGGCAAGAAGAGGTTAAGTAACTAACTTACTAGGATGAAAATTTCATTTCTCTGACCACAGAACCTATTCATTTAACCATATCTTAATTAAATATGCACAGTGTCTTAGCCTAGGTTCATCAGAAAGCAGAGCCTGGAGGACAAGGTAATAATATTTAATTAGGAAGTGTAACCCCAGGGAATGACAGTGATGGGATGGGACGGAGGAGTAAGCAGAATGGACACACAGATATGTTCCATAGGAGCCACCGCTGATGGCTATTGAATGCTCCACTTGAGCTGCATCTTCTCTTGGGAGGAAAAGAAGCAGGATTATCCACTGATTCCTACCGTCTCTCAGGGTCTAACCCCTCCATACATCTCCAGGTTGTCCTTAGGTGGATATCAGCCCACTGGAGCCCATTGGTGGAGAGGAGAAGTATGTGCTGGGGCAGAGGAAAAAGGCATCTTCGACTTGAAGTGAGGTACAGTGGGGGCACATGTGGGACACATGAGGGAGCCCATGCAAGGATCTCATATTTTGTCTCATGTGTGAAGTTAAAGAAAGCAGAACCCCTGGACGTAGAAGAGGGACTACTATGGAAAGAGAAGGGGATAATCAGAAGGAGTTAGGAGGGGAATGAGAAGGGAGGGGAGGAGGGGAAAGGGGGAGAAAAGAGGATAGACCTAATAAAATATGATATTATGATATATACACATAAGAAATGTCACACAGAAGGCCATTGCTTGACATAATTAATATACATTAATATACTTTTTAGAGCTGGGAAAAAAATGTAAATTTGAGAAGAAAAGTACCAGGTGAGAAGAGTGATTGAACCACAGGGCACTTCTATTGGATTTCACTGAGCAGACAGCTCGTATCTTTTTCCAAATAAATTGACTCTGGCGGTTCACAGGAGACCTCCAATTTTCTAGAGACACATGAGTAACTTCACAGAGTGAAGAGTCAGGGTTAGGATTAATGTGGTAACCACAGCATGATTAATTGAATACTTCTGTGAATGTTAATGTTAATGTCCCAATAAATATTTGGGGTTTAAAAACAGAAGTGGGGGCTGGCAAAATGGTTTCATGGGTAAAGGCATGTGCTGCCATGCTTTATGATCTGAGATCTGAACCTACACAGTAGAAGTAGAGAACCCACTCCAACAGGTTGTTCTCTGACCTACACACACACACACACACACACACACACACACACACACACTCTGTAACATGGGCATGTGCCGCCCCCACCCAGATAAATGTAATTTAATTTTAAAATAGAAGAGGAACTTTCATGAACATACTCTGTCATGACATCAGATTTCTAAATGGAGCAAAAAGTGGCAAACCACACGAAACCATGAAGCCTTGAAATTACTGCTTACCCTGAGAAATCATCCCAACTCTTCCACAAGATTTAGATTAACGCAGGGTCGCGTATATCCACACTAAAGCGAAACCATCTCATTGAGTGATCATGTGCATCACAGAACCTAACAATATTATATGAGGGCAACTGACCACTCTGGGAACAACTGGGAAGTATTTCTGTCCCTCCGTGTTCTAACAGTGTCCTTACGAGGGACCCACGCTGCTGTCCTTCTCATATTGCATATACTTATCTGTTATGTGTCAGTCCCCTCACTCCACGTTTGTGATACTTGAGGGGATGGGATGGTTTCATGGGTCTTTGGATAGATGGAAACAGTGTTGTACGCACATTAACATGTAGTAGGTGCTCGTGCAGAGCAGAGGTCTGAAACATCAAGGATGGGGAGAGTGACCAGACCAGGAGATGGAGGAGAATGTTCAGGCAGAGCTGAGGACCAGCTGAGTTAATCAGTTTTGAAGTTGTTGGGGAGCTATCTGATCACTGTGTGACTTTCTCCACTAGCATCTAGCTTGGGGGGGGGAGGCAATTTTAAACCAGGTGTTGTAGATACTGGGTTCAAAAAAATCAGGATATTGAAATTTAATAGACTATTAAGTGATATTTCCTTTTTTTCTGAGTGTCATGTGAGATACAAGTTTATGAAATATTTGTAGACTTTGGCCAAACATGGCGGAACACACCTTTAGTCAGAGCACCTGGGAGGCAGAGGACAGCAAATTGATGCTTAGTGAGACCCTGTTTCAAAAATTAAAAGATAATTAGTCACTTTTCTGTTGCTTTGATAAAACGCCATGATATTAAGACAACTTATAAAAGAAAGAGTTTAATGTGGCTTCGGGTGTCAAAGGATTAGAGTCCATTATGACAGAGCAACACAGCACTGAGAGCTCACGTCTTGATTCATAACCACAAGGCAGAGAGAGCATTGGAAATAGCAAGAAACTTCAAAGCCCAACCCAGTGACACACCTCCAACAAGACTGTACCTCCTAATCCTTTCCATACAATTCTGCCAACTGGGGACCAAACACTCAAACACATGGGCCTATGGTGGTCATTCTCATTAAACTACCACCTTAGTAAATAAACATTTGCAGATTCAAAACAGAGAGTTGAATTCACACCAGGACCTGTCAAAAGAATGGGCCAAAACTAGTCCTGGATCCCTTAGTCCACTGCCCATCTCTAGGCCACAGAAATGACGATGGTTTCTTTAAAGAAAATTGTCATTCTCGGAGTGGAGGTGGGAGTAGAAATTTCATTTCATAACACTTTTCTAGAAGAGAAAGAAGGTCGACAGTCACTATCTTCAAGCAGTAGGACATGAAAATAGGACCCTAGTGAAGTGTAGTGAGAAATTCAAGAGGTGCCTGTTCCTTTCCAGTAGGAGTGAGGAACCACGAAGTTCGGCTCCTGAGATGTCTGATAGGAACCATTGTATGAAACCATTATCTGCCATGGCATGGAGAAGAAAGAAGCTAGGAGGTGTTTCTTAGGGCGAAGCTGTCCTACAGAGGTAGTTGGGAATGAGACTTCTACAATGAACTCCATCCTGAAGAACTGCTCACTGGGGTAAGGTTTGGAAGTGCTCATCAGAAGTGAGAGTGTTCGGATGTCAGCAGAAGATGAGTTCTGATGAGAGTGTGCAGTATGGTGATGAGGTCTGCTGAGTAGTGGGAGTGTCTCTGAGAACCCACAAAAGTTCTTTACAGAGAAACAATCATTGAGAGACATATGCCTTGGGCAGTGGACTCTGATGGCTAAGCTGATGTGTGCACTGACCATTTTAGAATTGCCCACCGCCAAGCAAATGTGTCTGAATTGGAAACATTCAGACACATTTGGTTGTTAAAGACAACGTGAGTGTGTGTCTGCTCTTGAAATCAGTGGGTAAAAGTTAAGGATACTGTCAGGACAGCCTCCCACACAGAAAAGTATACATCCCAACATGTGGATAGTGTTAAGGTATCTGTAGTCCGTCTTCAGCTTCCTTCAGGTGAGGGAGAGGCAGCAGAGAGAGCACAAGAGGAAGCAGAGCATAAGAAAAGACCTCACTGTTTTCCGAACCAGCCTCCCTCAGCATCTCAGAGTGAGAGGCCAGGTTTGAACAGGATGACAGATGGAAATATTCAGCTTTTTAATATCCTAGAATGAAACAGCTCTGTTAACCACACATGACTAGAAAAGTTAAGGGAAGGAATGCTATCAGAGGGGAAAGTAGGGCTTACAAGTGAGTGCTTGAGCCTCCTGGAGTAGAAAAACAATCAAGAGATGGCCTGAGTGCTTCCTGCTGGATTCAGCTGGTTTGACACCACTGTTACAACAGTAACCAGCTCAGAAAGAGGACAGTGTAACTGAAAGCTGCTGCACTCAGAGGAGCCAGCTGTTACAACAGGGCAGACAGCTCAGTGAGAAATCAGGGAAATTTCTACTGTCTCGGATTAAGGTCTGTAGGATTAGATTTTCACCAAACCTACTTTATTTAGGGTTTAAGAACCTTTATCTTCCTTCCAACTCTGCCTCCCCCCCACCTTAGATAGGAGATTAGTATGGAAAGGGGCTGTAGACCTCTTTTATCTACTTCCTGCTGATTTGGGTTGATGGGTCGTTACGGGATTACTAAACTCAGTCATCAGGATACCAGCACTACAGTCCTAAAGCCAACACCAACCAGCAACACGAATTAGCACAAGTCAGCAAAAGCCACAAGACTCAGTTGGATTGTCCTGAGATGTACTCTGGAAAATTTCTCTCTGCAAAGTCACGTGTCAAAGCACAAAGATCAGCACAGTGATGTTGGTCCAAAAAGTGATGCCTCACTGTGTGTGGGTCTCTATATATGTCCTCTCCTCAGAGTCCACCCATGGATGTTCTCAGCTGGCCAAAGTCATGCCCCATGCACAAGAGAGCTCACAGCAAAACATCACATGCCTAACTTGCAGCAAAACACGAGTCTTCAAAAAAACCAGAGATGTCCATTTTAAAAGTCCCTACTAGCAGAGCTTGAGGTAAGGATCTTCTATCGGCAAAAGGGTCCTTGAGGAAATGTGATGGGCAAAAAGCCTTTCAATTCATTTCTCACAGCTGCCATAAGAAAGTACCATAAGCTGAATGGCTTGAAAGAAGAAAAAATTCTTAGTTTCTTCAGCTAAGGAGGGAAGTTTGAAATCAAAGTGTCTCTATATTGGTTCCTTCTGAGGGTACTGATGAAGAATCTGCCCATGCCTCTCTCCTGGCTTCTAGAAAGAGCCAACAATCTTTGTGGTTCCATGACTTGCAGATGCATCACTCTAATCTCTGCTGCCATTGTGTGGGTCACGTTCTCTGTGTCCCTCTGAGCCATCAGTCATGCTGGAGCAGAGAGCCACTTGGCTCCAGCACAACCTCCTCTTATCTAATTATACCTGCAAGATTTTTTTTTCTTATTTTCCAATGTGATGTATCACATTCCAAGTTCATAGTAACATATCTGGGAAAGGGTGCCACTCAACCCATGACACTCTTAAGGTAATAGAGCAGGGGGAAAATCTGGCCAAGATAAGAGGTTAGTCTAGAACCCAAACCATCATCATAGAGTCATCCCCTATAAAGGGAAAGAATGAGCAGATTTCCATAGCCATTGAATGGACAGACATTGGCTGGTCCCCAAAAGGAAGATACACCCTCCCAAAGGTCTAACTTGGACCTCAACAATACAGATAGCTGGACTCTGAGCCTAAATTTCAGAAATCTACAGTAGTGCCCAAGAACTTGCATTCACAGCAGCTTCCTGGGAGGTTTGGGTGTGTAATGACCTGACAGAACTCATGAGCTTGAAATTGGTGGCCAGTTGGTGGAGCCATGATAGAACTCTGTGGAGACCTAGGAGTTGGAGCCTCACTGAGTCACCGGGGGAAAGCTTTAAAGTTTGACAGCTTGAGTCTATCTCCTGTCTCCTCTTTGCTTCCTGAGCATGGGTGCATTGTCATAAGCCGCCTCATGCTCCTGTAAGCTACTATGCCATTGTGGTAGTTTGAATGAAAATGGCCCCCATGGTCTCACAGGGAGTGGCACTGTTAGGAGGTGTATTCTTGTTGGAGTAGGCATGGCTTTGTTGGAGGAAGTGCATCATAAGGGGCGGGCTTTGAGTTCTCAAATGCTCAAGCCACATCTAGTATAACATTTCTCCTGCCAGCAGATCCAAACTCTCAGCTCCTTCGCCAGCACCATGTCTGGCTGCATGCCACCATGCTTCCCACCATGATGACAAGGGCTAAATCTCTGAACCATAAGCCAGCCCCAGTTAAATGTTTTCCTTTCTAAGAGGTGCTATAGTCATAGAAACCTTAACTGAGCCTTGCACCATAATCAACTATACTCAAACTGCAAGCCAAAATACACCTGTGCTCCCTTTAGTCGCTTCTTGTCACATATTTGGTGAGCACCATAGGAAAAGTTCAGGTGACACCCTGCTGCTGGCTTAGGGACCAAGATTCACGAAAAATCTCAGAGGGGCATAGTTGTGTCAGTGTCCAACACAGAGCGGCCTGGAAACAGAGCTGTAAAAGGAATCTAGACAGGGCAGAAACCGCACAGTAACTGTATTCCCCTTCTCTATACACCCAGGGAACAGAGGCAATGAGTCCTTTAGGAGAAAGCCGTTTTGTTGCAGCAAAGAAGGAAAGAAACCACTAAGGAAAAAAGGTTGTGGAAAGAGAAACAGTAATAGCTAGGCTATCTGCATAAACATGAGATTATATATATACATAATGTCAACCACCAGTGAGACAAGTGGCGCATACAGGACTGATGGGGGTGATTTTAAAGCCATGGAATATTCTGGAGCCCCTCAGCTCACTTTATGACCAAAGTGGGTACTGATATCTAGTCACTTCTTTGTAAAAACCCTTTGCAGTCACTGGGTGGCTGTCAACCGCATCACAGTACCACTGTCATTCAGGGGTCTGAATAAGGGCCCCTAGTATGCTACAGTCTGGCTTTCTAACTGATGGAGACAAAACTTTACAGTATCTTTGGCTAGAGTTCAACCCTATGGCTCTTCTAGTCAGAGAGTTATAGGAGATTGTATAAAATTGCAGCAATTTTACCGGGCCTACGAAATGTCCTGTGGTTAGAAAAATTATCCCAAGTGCATCACATGAAAGACAAATTAAAATTGGTAGTTCAAAGAAATAGAGTGAAAAATAAGGAAAGGGAAGGGATGCAGAGAGGATTGGCTTCCCAGATGTCCTCATAGGTTGCTGGAAGCAAAGTCCAGAACTAACATACGAGTTAATGAAAAAGTTCACCAGACTGATGTGAACATTGATGTTTAGAGACCAGAAGAACCTGCAGGCTAACAGCAAAGACAAAGGAGGCTTACCAAGAACCAAGTGGAAAGCAGAGGTCTCTGTGAAGCAGCAGGAGGCTTCAGTTCATAAAAGCATGCCCATAAGGGAGCCACAGATTTTAAGTTGAAACCCTCATTTTTACCTCCATCACCACTAAACCTGAGATGAAATCCTGGAATTGTGAGCTATACATATATAACTTCACACTAAGCGATTGTGTGTGTGTGTGTGTATGTATGTATAGATGTTATAATATATAACACAGGTTACATATGTGTGTATATGCATATATCACACAAACACACATATAACACACATGTACAGACACACACACACATCATCATTTTCTTTTCCATTTTAGAGCAGGCATTATTTTAAACAAAGCTAGCGGAGAACTTGATATGTAGCACAGTATGACCTTGGATTTCCACTCTCCTGTGGAAACCAGGAGACCCCCTCACTACTGATAGTACTGGTGTGCACCACCACTCCTGATATAATATAGTGTGGGTGGGACTGAACTCAGGGATTTGTATGTTGTTGGCATGTACCTTGCTGACTGAATTACACCCCCAGCCTACTCTTAAAATAAATAAAAATAAATTGCATCTCTGCATAAATGTGAGAAAATTCTGAGTATATTTATTTCTGAAGTATGGACTAGTTTTCCTAAGACTTCTGAAAGTATGAAGAAGAAAATGCATTATACCCATGACCCCACAGTGGAAACAAAGCCATAGAATATATAACATTTCTTCATCATAACTGATATTATATTTTTAATGACCTGTGTCCCATTCCACATCTTATCATAGACTTCTCCAGTAACAAATGGAATCTTTCTGATTTACAAAAGTCAGCTTTGTTTATGGACCTGATACCTTATCCTACTAAATACAGGGTTTTCAAGAAGCGTCAGGGTTTTCACACTGACTTTAGCAGCCAGAGACAAAGCAAGCTGCTACCACGTGATAGAAATGCCAGAAGGAACACGTGAAAAAGCAACATTGACCATCTTGTGTCTTTTTAAAATGTTTTTGTTTTATTTTCTCAGCTGGGGTTTCAGTATCTCGGGCTGTCCTCATACTTGGCTATGTACGGAGGCTAGCCCCCAACTCCTGATCATCCTGCTTTTGCCCCCACAGTGCTGAGACTCCAGGACTGCGCGACCACATCCAGCCTGTGTGATGATAGGAGTCCAGCTTAGTGTGTGCCAGGCATGCGCTCTAGCAGGGGCTACGGCCCCAGACCTCTGTGTTCTAGACAGGCCCACAACCTTCTACCTCAACTCTGTAACACTATGGAAGTCACCCTAAGTGTGACTCTAAAATAGCCCCTCCTACATGTACGCGTGAACAGATGTTCCTGACATAGATAGGTCTCTCAAAAAGAATGGCACATTAACAAGAGCAATTTACATTCTTTGCTAAAGTAATAATAATGGCTAAACTAAAAGAACAGAATAACGCAAAGTAATAGAAATGTAAAAGAAGAACTATTAGGAATCCCTCAACCAACAATAAAAACTGCTAATTTTTCACAAAGTGAAATACTACCAACTTAACCAACTACAAGAGTGTGATGTGTTATTAAGAGAAGAGATTCTGCCGTCAGTGTACTGGTCCGCTTTCCGTTACTAAAGCAAAATGCCTGAGGCAGCTATTTACCTAAAGAGCAGTTTCTTTAGCTCACAGCTCTAGAGCATAGAGCTAAATGGCATAGTACAGGATCTATGGTGACCCCGCCCCTAACTGAACTCGCTCACCTCATCTGGATCACCGCTGCTGAGTAGCAGATGACAGTGATGTAACATGTCTTGGAGAGTCGAAGCAGAAACTGGATGAGGGCAGGGTGCTCCTTACACACAACGGCCTCAGAACTAAGAACTTCTCTGAGAGTCCCCCAGCCCCCCAGCCTCCCAGCCCCCCAGAAACTAAGAACCTGTTTCTAGGCCTCACCTCCTTAAGGTTCTACAACATGTCCACATACCACCACTCCGGGAGCATGAGCCTTTGAGGGCACACATGGCAGAATGGTTGACTGGATTTACAACCCAGCTCTCTCACCCTGACCCTACCTGATGTCTCTGCACCTCAGTGGCTAGATCTTAGCAAGTCCGTAAAGGACTTAGAAAGGCTCTGGAATGTGGTTAGTGTGTGGACCCAGTAGCTATTGCTCTTCCGCACATGTAGGTCCAGCCTTCCTGACTTGGGAAACGTTTTAAAAGGACAACATACATCACACCAGCGATTTGCATGTCTTTCCGCTCAGTGAGACAAGAGATGCTGCTCCGTGGTCGTCTCAACAGGACTTTGTTCACAGGTGTGTCTGCGAAGGAAGGTGGTGAATGACTAGAGCTAAGATGCTACCTGGTCTGTAAGCACAAACTGACTGCTTCATCCTGCATCTCAGCTGAAGAAGCAACGCTGCCGTCCAGTGCTTTCCGGTGCAGTGCAGTCTTGCTCACTGTTTCTTGAGATAGGGTCTCGTGTGGCCCAGGCTAGCCTCCCGCTCACTCTATAGCTGAGGACAAGCTTGAACGCTTGGTCCTCCTGCCTCCTCCCACCACTCCTAGTTCTGTGATACATTCTTTAGTGGTTGCTTGGAGTTTATGTCTCCATTTTTAATTTTTGCATTACATTCTCATGCCTAAGATAGTATTTCACTGTATATTTTTGTTTTCTAGTGCTAATGTAATAAATTGCCAAAAGCATGGTGGCTCAAAACCACAGGACATTTTTTTTTTCATGATTCTTGAGGCTCACAAGCCCAAAAACAGTTTCACCGGAAGAAAGCAAGGCGGCCAGCGGGACTGCAATCTTTCCAGAAACTGTTATCGACTCTTCTAGTTTCAGGGAGCTTCCAACATTTCTTGGTTTGTGCTTGCATCGTTCCATTTTCCGACTTCATGGCAACATTGCTTTCTCTTCCTTTTTCTATGTCGAGTCTCTCTGTGTTATTCTCTTGTAAGAACACTTGTGACTGAGTTCATGACCTATGCAGATGACTTCCCCACCTCAAGAGCCTTAACTTAATCTCTGAGAAGTTCCTTTTGTTTAGTAAGGTTCTGGAGCTAGAATATGAACAGATTTGGTGCCGCTATTCAGTCTCTCAACATATGCAATAAAATGAGAGAGAGAAAGGAAAGAAGGAGAGGAGGGGAGGAGAGAGGGAGAGAGAGAGAGTTCATAATGAGGCCAAATTGTGGTTTTTCTTTAGATAACATCAACTCATCTAGGCTATGCTCCTAGGAACAGCCTGATATCCACACACAAGCAATTCTTTGCTACTCGGTGGGCTGCTAGAATCTGCTTTGAACACACCAGGTGGATCTGCAATTACAATATTTCCCAAGCTTTAGCTTAACAAAGAGAGTTCCAGTTCCCCGTCCTCTCCATGTGTTGTTTTCAGTAAATACACATTTGGTCTTGAGTGAATAAAGAGGAGTTCTCCAGCCATGTTTCAGGATCCATACATCCCATCCCATTTGTCTGAGACTACCACCCCCAACCCACCCTCCACAGTTTTTTTTAAATGCTTTAGGGAACAGAGCTTTTGCTAAGATATGGAGGTTTTGAATTTTCTAATAAGATTGAAACCAGACTGGTTTCAAACCAATTCCAAACTGGTTTTTCTGCTGCTACTGAGGAAAGAGACCACCTTTCCTCAAAAGATGAGAATTTGTGTCTCCAAAGATTGTCAAGTTGTCTCAAAAGGAAAAGAAAAATTTGGAAAACAAATCAGCCCTTTTTGGTTTTTTTGTTTGTTGGCTTGCTTCTCTCTAAATTAATAGAACTGGATGTCTGAAGACTGGTGTCAATAAAATAAGCGTGAATGCATTTGAAGGACAATGTCCAGAATACGTGCACAAAAAGGGTTAGAGAGTGCTGAAATGTCCAAACCAACACAAGTGGCTCTACAGATTGTGGAGAGGTTGACTTCTAGATTCGCTGGTTTTAATCAGCATGAATGACAGTGGAAAGGTATACAGACCTTGCAAAAATTTCCCTTTGAGACATGGTCTCTTACAGTTCAGGCTGCCCTCCAGTTGGGTGTATAGCTGAGGATGACCTTGAACTCCTGATCCTCCTGTATCCATGTCTTTTCAAAAACCATCATTCAGAGGTTTAGACATTGCAAACGTTTGGATGACTAATCTCTGATGGTGAGAATGTGTTGCTTTAGAAGCGGGCAGGTGAAGATCAAGTAGGTGTAGATAAGGGGAAACGCAGAAGGGTACATGCAGCCTAAGTCTCTCTCAAGAAGCCTAGGGCAACAAAGATAGTAACTAGCCTGGTCAGAAGTTGGGAAAATCTTTGGGGAAGTCAGGTGACCTGGAGAACCAAGCTGGGAAACAGAAGTGAAACAGGACCTGATGGTGGGAAAGTCCTGCTGAAAGTCCTGCTGTTTTACAATTGCCTGGATAGAAGGTAGGACTGTTCCACTGTGGGTCTTAGAGGAAAATTCCACCCAACTTCCAATGACTATAAAGAACTATTTATCTCAAACCCCCTACCCTCCCCATCTCAGAAATAGAAACCTCCTGGTGAACAATGGTGGCCTATCTTAAGTAACATCTCACCTCCCTTTGCCAAGGCTGCATGACTTAAATTAGATCAGAGTGATTCTCCACTTGACATCTCTAAGTTGCTCCTTACATTGAGAAAAGAGACAATCACCTATTTCTAAGCGTTCAGTAATCGACTGTTACATAACAAGCCATATAATGAATCAAATCGACAACCTTCTTGTGTCTCATGATTCTGTGCATTGATTAGAAGTCATTTTCACTCCATGTGGTATCACGCAGAGGACTAGGTATCATGCAGAGGGCTGAAAGGTACATAACATCGTTCGCCAGTTGGTAGGTGAGGGCTGACAGCTGGGAGTTCAGATGTGGCTACAATTAGGGAATTTGGTTCTCCGTGTGGTCCTCCATACATGGCTGTAGGGGCTGCAAACAAAATCAGAAGCTGCACATGGCTCACTTTTTTACCCCAAACAACATATATTTCGATTATATTTTCCCTCCCTCCACTCCCTCACGATTCTCTCCCCACACAACCTTACTATCTCTCTCCCTCCCCCTCTCTCTCTCAAAAAGAAACAACCTCCTCCCCAATAAAGCTGCAAAATAAAAAGCCAAAACAAATAGCACCCCCCCCAAAAAAAAAAAACACCAATAAGACAAAACAAAAACAAAGCAAAACCAAAGTTAGGTTTGAGTTTGTGCTTGTTGATCAGCTGTTGCTGGGTGGAGACTCTGCCCTGGACTGTGGTTGATGGAGCCGGTGAGGCTCCATTGGAGAGCACTGATTTCCCTTCTGCCAGCCAGTATCAGAAGATGCCATCCCCTGCCCCGCGTGGTTTCCCTGTTGCCTCCATCATGTTCTTCTCACCCAAACAAATCCCTGGTCAGCTCAGATTCCAGAGACTGGGGAAAATCCATGTTTCTTGATGGGAAAATACCCAAGCTGATGAAGCGCTGGCCCTGGAAATCCCCGGGGCAGAAAGAGCTTGGGCTGTAGAAACATCAAGCTGTTTTCAAGCTTCGAACTCTTTTCCTCCAAACTTTCTCGTTGATAAGAATCCCAGCACTTGGGAGGCAGAGGCCAGCTATCCAGGACAGCCAGGGCAACCCAGAGAAACCCCATCTTGAAAACAAACAAACAAAACTAACAAGCAAGCAACAACAGCAAAAAAGGGAATCCTAACACCTTCATTGCTGAAGATACTACTAGACAAGGATTCCATCTCTGACAACCCTATGTAACCTAAATAGTAACTCTCATCCCGTTCTCCACAGAGAGGCCATGTTAAGACTTCATAAGCTAGAACGTGAAGAAGCTTTTTATTGTAACTATTTACTGTATTATTTATTGTGTGTGTATATTGTGTGTGTGTGTGTGTGTGTGTGTGTGTTCGTGCGCCTGCATGCCTATGCAGACCAGAGGTCAACTTCAGGTGTTGTTCCTCAAGAGTTGCTCATATCTTTTCTGACAAAACGTTCTCTGGGATCTGGGGCTCACGCCTGGGCTCGCCAGCAAGCCTCAGGAATCCCCCTGCCTCTGCTCCCCCAGCACTGGAATAACAGGCATATGCTACCATGCTCAGCTTTTTATGTGCGTGCCAGGGATCAAACTCATATTTGTATGGCAAGCACTTTATTGATTGAGCCATCTCCCTGAGTGGGGAAAGGAAGGGAAGGGGTGGAGAGAAGGTAAGAGGGAGCATGGAGGGGGAGAGCAAGAGAGAACATTTTCTGAACAAATACAAAGAAATTCAGGAGTCATCTAGGGACTTCCAGACTTGTGACCAATTTCTTGTGTGGGTTCTTACAAAGTCATCAAAATCTGCATCTGATATAAATTAAATTTTTTTCCACTTTATCTTTATTTTTAAATTTCTCATACACTGAATTTTGGTTATATTTTTCCCCTTCCCCCAAACTCTTCCAGATCCAACATGAATATGATTTTTTTCTCAATCCTCTTGTTTTTATTAATTTATTATATATAATACAATTACTATTAATTTATTAATAAGTAATTTTATTTTACTTTTCTGTTTCTTCAAGCTTCTTGTAGCTTCTTGACTAACAGCTTGAACTAAATTATTTGCTTGCTTACTTTTTATTTTTATTTTTTTGTTGAATATGTTTTTTTAAATTTTTTATTAATTACACTTTATTCACTTTGTATCTCCCCTGTAGCTCCCTCCCTCCTCCCTTCTCTATCCCTCCCTCCCTTCCCCTTCTCCACCCATGCTCCTCCCCAAGTCCACTGATAGGGGAGGTCTTCTTTTCCTTCCTTCGGATCCTAGTCTGTTAGGTCTTATCAGGAATGGCTGCATTGTCTTCCTCTGTGGCCTGGTAATGTTGCTTCCCCCTCAGGGGGAGGTAATTAAAGAGCAGGCCAATCAGTTCATGTCAGAGACAGTCCCTGTTCCTATTACAATGGAACCCACTTGGACACTGAACTGCCATGGGCTACATCTGTGCAGGGGTTCTAGGTTATCTCCATGTATGGTCCTCAGTTGGAGTATCAGTCTCAGGAAAGACCCCTGTGCTCAGATTTTTTGGTTCTGTTGCTCTCCTTGTGGACCTCCTGTTCTCTCCAGATCTTACTGTTTCCCACTTCTTTCATAAGATTCCCTGCACTCTTCCCAAAGGTTGGCCATAAGTCTCAGCGTCTGCTTTGATAATCTGCAGGGCAGAGCCTTTCAGAGGCCCTCTGTGGGAGGCTCCTAACTTGTTCCGTTTTTTCCGATGACTATGGTTTTAATTGGACTGACAAACAGTGGATCTGCAGAAGGCAAACACTCATAGTTAGGTGTTCCACACTTACTGATTATCCCTAAGCAAGTTATCACAGTGTCAGTCTACAACAAGATAAGATTATACTAGAGAGTAAAACAATGCATTGCTTCCTTCATCTAGAAATTCTCTCTCTCTCTCTCTCTCTCTCTCTCTCTCTCTCTCACACACACACACACACACACACAGAGAGACTCATAAAGTACTACACTAATCAGTCTGAACTACACTAACCGGTTTGAATAGTGATACAGCTGATTTCCATGCTAGAACAAGTTTCTTATCTACTCTTTGATAACTGATAACAGTTCACAGACCTGTAACTATCCCTCAGGCCACACAGGCTAACAGGTTGCAGAGGGTAGGCTCCAGGCAAACTACATCAGATAACTTAGAAAAGAAACCCCACCACTTTAACTCTGGATCCCACTCCTCTGATTCAGGAAGTGGCTTCTTGCATCTAACTGTGCTGTCTACTAAGCCTTGGCTCCTTTGAAGCCTCCTGAACAATATTGGTTCAGTGTGTTTGTAGGTGTGCTTGCTTGTGCTTTTAAAGGTGTGTCTCTGTTTAGCTATTACATTAATTCGAAAATTTTCTCCCAAACAAGAAAGGGGTAACTCTAACTAAAAGATGATTCCAAGAAAAGAAATTTTCTGTCCCATGGCACCTGCAATTAGATTGTTCAAATATATTCAACAAATCTGTTCTTTTCAATAAATCAAGTAATAATAATCACTAACTACCTCGGATATTTTAGGAAATGAATTCTATTAGGAATAGACACTCCAAGAGAGGAAGGAGAAGAAGAGGGAGAGGAGAGCTTTAGTTTACTATGGCTACTGTAACAAAGAGCTATAGCCTGGACAGTTTAAACAATGGAGATACATTTCTCACAAATCTGAAAGCTAAATCAAGTTCTTTTTCCTAAGCATTACAGTGTCAGATTTTTAGTCTCTCTTGCATGAATAAAGGACAAATCCTTGATTTTGTTGGTGATATCTAGCCTTTGGTTTTGGTTAGGTTATATGTCACATTAATTAAATGAACATGATTTTTTTTTAAATCCCAGTTTTAGTGTCATTACCTCTGTCTGTCTTTTAAAAGTTTGAGGAAAGGCTGCATTTGGAGAAAAGTTGGAGACATGTTTCATTAGGAAAATGTCTTTTTATGTTTTTGTACAATAGCAGCAGAGAAATATATTCCACACATATTTGCACATATTACATCATTCAACCTTCCAAAGTGTGAACCTGGCACTTTTAAGATATTTCAAGTTGTACATCCATTAGCATTTTTCCACTCACTCCAGAATATTTTCATTCCCTAAAAGAAACCCCACACCCCTGATCAGCACTCCCCTTTCCCTCCACCAACCTCCACAGCTGTGAATCCACTTTCTCTCTCTGGAGTTTCCTAAACATCTCACACACATAAAACCACTTATGTGTGATATATACAGAATCTTTCAATTAATACCATTTCAAGTTTCATCTATGCTGCCACAGGCGTCAGAACTGTCCCTTCTGATATCTTGGTAATGTTTTATTGTATGATTCTTGCATTGATTTTAAAATTTTGTTATTATCAAAGTGTTTTTTTTTCTTTTTTTTGTATTGGTTCTCTAGTTCCTATAGAGGCAAAGAAAACTGCCTTGAAATACTACTTCAGATTTTATGGAGTCTTTATAAGACTTGGTTGTGCTGCCTACAAAATGAAATGCTTTTTCCCACTTATTGTGAGGTCCCAGATTATAAGAGTCTGTTACAATTTGGGTGGCAAATGTCCCCAGAGACACAGTTCTGAAAGATTTGGTTGCCAGCCTGGGAGATAATGGAATCTTTAAGCAATGGGCCCTGCTGTACGAGACCTAGTTTTCAGACTGGGCATGCTCCCCGTGAGCCATGGCTAACTTATATTTAGCTCCAAAACAAACCATCTTATTGCCTTTGAGCTGAAAGCTGTGTTCTATATTGGCACTTTGAAAGGAATATTAGGATTCCGGCCTCTTCCTCTGTCTAACCTCACAGCAAAGTGAACAGATTGCTCTGTTTGCATGCTCCTCCTGAGCTTCACTCCTCCAGACCCAAAGCCACAGGGTCAAGTGGCCATAGACTGACACTTTGGGAATCCCATTTTATGAATTCTTTCTCCCAAGTAACCTGTCACAGTGATGGAAAGCTAACAAAGACTCTGCTCAGCTCTGGGATTATTTCCTTTAATAACAGACAACGTGTAGACATTTCCTTAACTGTATCTAAACTGAACATATTTCCTTGTAAGATGCAGACATTTTTAAATGTTCTTTTGTTTTTCAATCCTTTCCAAAGGGATCAAAATTCATACACAGATAAGACTGTAAGCAACACGGCTTGGCAGCAAACAATAGAGCCAGAGGAGCTGTGAAAAGATATAGTTCTTCCAAAAATTATGCTTTGAGAAATAAGTACCCACATCACCTCATCACATTTCCAAAATGAAGAGGATGAAGTTTTCAGTATTCCAGTCCTTGGTGTTTAATGAAGGAGGAACTTATTCACGCAAACACGCACACAGTTACTGTGCGCCACTTGTATTTGTGAACACATCTGGCTCAGAAACAGAAGAATTGAGGAGTCAGACCCACCTGCAGATTCCCTAATTGACACACACACACACAAAAGACAAGCCACACCCATTACACTCAAAAACAAGTTCTGTTTTGCATCTGGCATAGCGGAGCTTGGAAAGAGCTGCCTGTTGTCAGCCCGTTGTGGATTCTCACTCCAAAATGCCTCTTTCATCCAATTCACAGAGGACTCCGAGTGTGGGAGATGAGAATGTAGATGTCAGAATTATTAATCCACCGTTGTATATTTTATAGCAGGGGGCGGAATAGATGAAGAACAGCTGGGTAAGAAGTAAATAAGCACAGAACATCTGTGTATATATAAACGAAAATAAAGGGCTTGATACAACAAATGGACAACCATAGTGGAATGGCTTGATGGGACACATATGGCAGATAAATTCAGTGAGGTTTCTGGACATATGAAACATTGGAACATGCTAGAATATCTCCCCTCAACGATATCACACTTTGTCCCTCTTCCCAATAAAATAGCAATGCAGCATGATGCACCTCCTTGGATCTAGCAGCATTTGTAGTATTCAGTGCCTGACGATTATCTGAGTGAGCCTCAATACAGTCTGCTTCAAATGGAGCCAAGAGGAAGAGATGTTCCCTAGCTGTGTTAGCATAAGAGTGTCAGGCCAGTAAAGTCTGAAATATGTATGCTGACCTGGGAAAAGAGACATTCAAAGAATCACAGATCATGATCCCAGCATTTCATGACACTGCATTTGCCTTGAAAAATGATTATTTTTCTTCACTGAAACAGCTTTGGGGTTATTAATGAGCTCTGCTAGAGCTTTACTGTCCACCTGTAATAGTTGTTCCTGTAACAAATTACCACGGCTTCAGTAGGTAGACAAATAGCCACCTAGGAGTATCATATTCTAAAGATTAAGCTGTAAATGTAAGTGAGGAGGGGAAGTGGCCTTTGCAGATGTAATTAAGTTCAAGACCTTGAGAGTGGTTGGCTTTTCTGGATTATGTAGGTAGTCCTTAAATGGAAAACTTAGGAGAGGTAGATGGTGACTTGATAATAGAGCAAAAGATGGATAAAAACAAACCAGGGAAAGATGAAGATCAAGGTGGAGGTTAGAGTGACGCTGCCACAGTTTAGGGAATGGCAGCGGGCAGCAGAAGCTGAAAGAGGTGAAGAAGAGACCAACCCAGCCTTGTCTACAAACGCTGGTTTTTAGCCTGGTCACATTGATCCAATTCTTTGGTCTCTGGAACGGTAATGAGGGAGATAAATCTATGTGGCCCTCAGCCTCCAAATGCACAGTGAGTTGTTACAGCAGCAGCAGGAAACTGATACAATGGAAAACGATGCACATTCACTCCCATTCTGTTCCAGATGTCTGAAGTCAGTTTTCCTGGGCCAACGCCAAAGTGTTGAAAGACCTGATTCATTCTGGGATCTCTGAGGACAGCTGTCTCTTCTCAGGGTTTTGGTGACTAGCCTCTGGCTTCCAGACTCTTTCTTTTCCTTCAAAAGGTATCATTCTAGTTGCTGCTCCAGTCATTACGTGGCTTAATCCCCCCTGAATTTTTGTCTCATATGTTTCTCAAGGACGTTGTGTTACATTGGGTCTGTCCTGAGATTCCAAGGTAGTTCCCCATCTCAAAGTACTTAACTTCATCACCTGAGCAAAGGCCATATAATGTGACATCTGCAGGTCTGAGGATTCAGGATGGGTATATTTAAGAGCCATTCTTCAGCCTACCATGTATTCTGAAGTCATTAGACTCCAAATGTCTATGAAACTCGACCTTCCCACAGAGAGCAAATGTGCTACCCAAACACCCTGAAGTTCTTTGCTGCTGAACTCCATCCTCAGAGAAAGTAATAACATCTGCCAGGTGTGGCATCACAAACCTGTAATCTCAGCACTCTGTGAGTTCCAGGCCAGCCTGGTCTACAAAGTGAGTTCAGGACAGCCAGTGTTATACAGAGAAACCCTGTCTTAAAAAAAAATCATGTCATTGTGAAGACACTAGAATTTTTCACATACTCATGGTTTACAAACTATAATAGTCAGCTTTTGCTGTCAAATTGACACACAGCTTTAGTCACCTGAGAAGAGGAAACCTTGCCTGAAGAATTATTTCAATCAGATTGGCCTGTGGCCATGTCTACAGGACATTTTCTTAATTGAGGATGGATGTAGCCTACTGTGGGCATTACAATCCTTAGGCAGGTGGGCCTAGGCTTTATAAGATAGGGAGTTGCATGTGAGCCTGGGAACACCCCATAAGCCTCATGGCTCCAGGGTTGGTCTTTTGTTTTGTTCGGTTTTTGTTGTTGTTTTGTTTGTTTTTGAAACAGGGTTTCTCATAGACTTGGCTGTCCTGGAGTTCACTCTGTAGACCAGGCTGGCCTCAAATTCAGAGATCTGCCAGCCTCTGCCTCTTGAGTGCCGGAATTAAAGATGGGTGTCTCTTGCCTCCAGGTTCCTGGCTTGAGTAATTCCTATCCTAACTTCCTGGATTATGAACCATGTATGGCCTATGAGCTGAAATAAACCCTTTCCTCTCCAAGGTGCTTTTGGCCCTCCTGTTTATCACAGCAGCAGCAAGCAAACCAGAACACACACCCTGGGATTTATTCCTGAGACACTGCCAGATAGTTCTCACTCCCCAAATTATTACCCTCAGTGAAAAGTTTTCCAATCATTCTTCAGAACCTTTACACGCCTTCTATAAGCAGACTGATCAATACTACAGTTCTATTTGTATGTGCTATGAAGAACAATGAGGTAGATAAATTCAGTGAATGGAGCTTTAAGCAATGTGTGGAATTACCATCTTTGTTTGGAAATAGAAATGTCCAAAAGTCTACATGAGCTTCAGTCCGAAAGCAAGGCTAATGATCTGGCCAGATAGTCGAAGACTTGGAAGAAATAAGAATGAAAAATTAGTACAATTGCAGATACCACTTGTAAAATGGCGCCATAGGTTATACTTTCCAGAGTTGGCCACACCAACATATCTTTACAATGTGATACTGACAATCCTCCACTGAGGGGTCAGGCTTTTATTCTTCCCCTTCAAGTCCATAATAATGTCACATGAATATGGCTTCCTTCTGGTACTCCTAGGATGGCCACCTGCGGTGTCTAGTAACCAACCTGCAAAGAAGCCAAATACTATGAAAAAGACGCACACAGATGGTCTAGCCTCAGACCCAGCTGAAGATTGACGTTTATCAGTAGCAACCTCTAGGCATGTGTATACGAGCCTTCAGAATAATCTACCCCAAGTGGCAGTAGAGGTGTGCTGACTTGCAGTGACCTGCTTTGTAGAAAATTTATGATTAAATATAAACGTTGTATCAAGCCATTACATTTGGGTTTGTTCTATAGCACTAGAAAATAGATTTTTAAAATTCCAGAATTATCTCTGCAGCTGCCCTGAGTTTACTCAGTGGACCTATGAGCAGATTGTCGGGGGTGAGTGGGAGGGGATGGACTTTCCTTTAGCAAGGCTCCATGAATGCTGCTCACTCTCCCAACAGCAGAGAGTGGCCGCGCATTCACAATATAGCATATAAGCTAGTACTTGGCAGCTGCTTGCCTACATCAAAAGCCTTTCGTCTCAGAAAGACATGGGTTGTTTTTCCCCACAGTCATTTTGTTCCATTTCTTCCGTCACTGCCATCCATAGACTTGCTAAATGCTTTGTTTGCTCAACTACTGACCAAAGAGCTAAATGTACAGAAAAGAAATAAATGTGTGATGAATTGATGCCTGTGACAGTCACTGACATTACAATGTATCTTATCACCTGGAAGCATTCAGCCTTGTAAAACTGGGGCATGCCTTACTGAAAACTTAGGAAATAATACTGTATTAGGTTTGAGTGCTTTTCTGTAGGATAATACAGACAGGATTAAAACAAACAAACAAACAAACAACAAGGGGCCAAGATGAAGCAATAAGAACCAACTTTATCCTCCCAGCTGTAACAACAACGAAGATACAAGTGGTCCTCTGAGAACAGGAAGCAAGTGAGTTAAGCTCTGTGACATCCCCAGCCTGCTGTGCTGACAATTTCCAGGCTGTATGCAAGAAGCAGAAACCCAGGAAGAACCTCCTGACTCCTGAATAAAGGAGATAGAACCAAAGGTCCCCAGGAGACCAAAGTTACAGAATTCATAAGACAGTGTTCCTAAAAGAAGAGGTTCACAGGAAAACAACCTCAGACCTACATCCTGTGTGTGTGAGGAAACTCATACAGCAAGGGGAGAACTACAAAGTATTGGTGCCTTGTGGCCTTAGAGCTTCCCAACCTGTGGGTTGCAACTCCCTTGGCAAACTTCTATTTCCAAAAAAAATATTTACATTTTGACTCATAACAGTAGCAAAGTTACAGTTATGAAGTGACAGCGAAAATAATTTTATGGCTGGGGCCCGCCACAGCATGAGGAACTGTATTCAAGAGTCGCAGCATTAGGAAGGTTGAGAACCACTGATATAGGGGGACTCAACCAGACTGGACAGACAGAGGGCACAGACTCTGTGGAGAATACGTGGAGAATTCTTCCCTCAGTAGTGGGAAGTAGCTAGCCTTACACTAACTTCAATTCAACAAATTTGGACGCCCCAAAAGGATCAAACTATGTTAAAGGAAAACAAACAAACAAACAAAAAGCCTTTTCTAGGTTCCCTAGGGACTAACGTCCTAAAGGCAAACTTCAGTTTGTTTTGTTTTAGTTTTCTGCCAAACAAATGTACATTATGTGATCTGAAAGCTAGAAATGAAGAAGTATTTACCCTGGTGCTTTGCCCAATGCTAAGGATTAAAAGGCTTTATTCTCCGGGTACTTAACTGTACAAAGAGAGGAACCTTATGATATTGCAGCAGTATTACAGTGGCTGAGTCTTCCCAATTCTCCTAACAAAGTCTACTGAAATCAGCAGTTATAAGAGCAATCTCATCATTTTTCTCCTTCCTAATAGTAGCGGAGGTTGCTGCTGTTCTTACTGCTAAACATGGTGGCATTATTCTGCAAGTGTGACCTAAATACCATTCTCCCAGTCCTGACAACTCTCTCTATCTCTTTTACATGAAAACACTTGGAATTATGTCAGCTACTTGAGAATAAATCTTGTTAAAGGAATTTGTATTAGTCAGTTATTACTGTGTAACAAACTAACCCCCTTCAAAATTCGGTCTTTTAAAACAATAATTATTATCCTTCAGTTTTTCCTAGGCCAGAAAACTTGGAGCAGGTTAGCTTGATGATTTAATATCAGAACTTCTTTTGTGGTTCCAACTAAGTTATCAGCTAGAAATCCAATCATGTGAAGGTCTTGCTGGGCCTGGGGCTTCCGTTCCCAAAAATGCTCAGTGACAAGACCATTAAGAAGACACCTCAGTCCCTCAGTCACTATTGGCAGTATCTTCAGCGTCCCACCGGGTTGCTTTACTGTCCTACAGGATAGACACTGGGTTCTCTCAGAACAGGAGATCCAAGGAAGAGAATACAGAAGAAGCGGCCGAGCATTGTATGACTTCTATTTCATCTCTGCTGTATTGCATTCATGAGAAGCAAATTCCTATGGACAGCCAACTCCCAAGGAGAAGTAATTTAGGCTTAATTCTTTGGCAGGAGGTTATGTCAGAGAAGTTGTAGATAGGCTTTAACCCACCACACAGTCCTCTTAGATTGAAGGCACATCACTTTGCACAGTTTCAGCGCAGTTTGCCTGTAATACCCAAATGCCTCCCCATCATTAGGAACAATTTCAAAACCCCAAATTAGGTTATCTTCTCTCTCGGAAACTGATTACATCTCTTTAATCTTTCTCCTATCATCTTAATCTTTCTTCTTCAAAGGCAAAGTTTCACGAAGGTTAATTTGCCTTTCCTAACACCAGCTAGTAAAAGGTTGAAATTTGTTTCCATGTTTGCAACAAATGCCGTGATTTTTTTTATTTGATAGTATAGATTTTATTTTGTGAAAATATAATAATTAACAAAACAAAGCTTCATTTGCAATTAAATAGCTATCTCTTATAGCATTTAAAAGCAATCAATTATGAGCTCATATGAAAAATCTTAAACCTTAATGTAACAAATATAATTCAAAAGAGAAAATGCAGAAATCAATAATTCTCGTGGAATGCTCATGTTAACTTTTTATGCATTTGAAGTAGTTTAAAATAACCTGTTCGTTCATTGTTCTTTGTTAAGAAAAAGGAAAATGTTTCTTTATACTGTAAATGAAATTAGTAATGTTTTATATACATATCAATATACATCTTAATATTTTCCACTTCTTATATAAGATTCCATTCACTCTGCCCAACAGTTGGCCATCAGGTTCAGCATCTGCTTTGATAGTCTGCATGGCAGAGGCTTTCAGAGGCCCTCTGTGACAGGTTCTTAGGTTGTTTCCTGTTTTCTTCTTCTGGCTTTCAGAGGCCCTCTGTAGCAGGTTTCTAGGTTGTTTCCTGTTTTCTTCTTCTGATGTCCAGCCTCTTTGCCTTTCA
The DNA here is from genome assembly GCF_907164565.1 of Psammomys obesus. NCBI lineage: Eukaryota > Metazoa > Chordata > Mammalia > Rodentia > Muridae > Psammomys > Psammomys obesus. The sequence goes on from NW_026585987.1 coordinate 7,221,137, forward strand.
GGATGGGGATTGAGCATTTTAGTCAAGGTCCTCTCTCTTGCTTAGTTTCTTTAGATGTACAGATTTTAGTGGGTTTATCCTATGTTGTATGTCTATATGAGTGAGTATATACCGTGTGTGTCTTTTTGCTTCTGGGACAACTCACTCAGGATGATCCTTTCCAGGTCCCACCATTTACCTGCAAATTTCATGATTTCCTTATTTTTCATTGCTGAGTAATACTCCATTGTATAGATGTACCACAATTTCTGCATCCATTCTTCAGTTGAGGAACAAATGCCATGATTTTTATCCTGGATAAATATCAAAACTAAAGATTTGGGACTGGAAAAGATGGCTCAGTGGTTAAGAGCACTGGCTGCTCTTCCAGAGGATCCGGGATCAATTCCCAGCACCCATATGGCAGCTTTCAACTGTCTGTACCTCCAGTCCCAGCAGACCTAGCACCTCTCCACAGGCAACAGGAACACACATAGTACAGAGATATACATGCAGACAAAACACATACACATAAAGATAAATTAAAAGAAAAGAACTAAAACTATAGCAAGGCCTGGTGGTACACACCTTTAAATCCCAGCACTTAGGAGGCAGAGGCAGGCAGATCTCTTTGAGTTTGAGGCTGCCCTGGTCAACATAGCAAGTTGCAGGACAGCTAGGGTTACATAGAGAGATCCTATCTAAAATAATAATAATAATAAAATAAAACTGCAGACCTTTCTTTTCTATGACCAAAATTTTAAAATTCTATCATTGTTTAAGGGAACAAAATTCCCAAAGCAGTTAAAATGTAGATAGGTTGTTTTTAAAGTGTCAGGGTAAGGGAATACAAGAGTTTGAATTACCTTACTGAATTCATAGAAGAAGAAAATGAGAACACTTAAAAATAATTTCAATTCATTCTATATTTTAAGAAGAGCAATTAATTTGTTTTAAGGAGTTCCCACCATAAAATACACTAGTCACTTTTCTTGTTACCCTGACAAACAAACAAAACAAAACAAAACAAAAAACCTGACAGAAGCACTTTAAGGGAGGGAGGATGTATTTTGGCTCACGGTTTCTGAGAATCTCACCCCACCTCGGCAGAGAAGTGTGTCAGGAGGAAAGCCTCAGCCCATGGCAACAGGAGCTGGCAACTGCTTGTGTACATGGTGCTGGGCAGGACAGAGGCAGCTGCAGCTGTAACCAGAAAGGCTTGTCAGCTCTAGTGAGCTACTTCAGCCATTAAGGCCTCAGCCCCAAAATGGCTTCATACCATTCAAAATAGTGTCAGAAGTTGTGACTGGGTGGGTGTTCAACACATGAGCATGGAGAAGGGGATATCTCAGATTCTAGCCATGCAGAGCAAAACAAGAGCATCCTTGTAGGGCAATAATATTTATCAAGGTATTTCAGATAATTCAAAATATTTCTGACTTTTTTTTGACAATGCAAAGACAGCAGCTAATGAAACTAGAGCTATATTACAAAAAAATTATATTGACCTTATAGCTATTAGCAAAGCTACTGGTATAAAATGAAACTTCTTGTATTACTTAACGGATTAATACAGCTAACGAGGGTGAAATTTTATCATTTGAACAAGAGTGTTATCAGCCTGGATGGTAGTCATTTCAAAGTTAATCTAAAACTTCTTCATTTCGCTAGACCTAAATGACTTTCTTTTGTGCCCTTAAATATGAGGACCCCTAACAATTTTCAGGACTAATAAGCAAGATATGGTAAAAAAAAACAAGGTAGCCTAGCCCCAACCCTCCTAATGAGATGGGAAACAGTGGGACCTGGAAGGCAGAAGAGAAGAGATGCTGGATTCTAACTGTGCATTCTCAATGTAACCACATCAATGTGCGTGCTGTTGGCGACTCCATCAAGCGCTCTCTGCTGCTCTGTCTGCACCCAGGTGGCTTCCTGTTTGCTTATGTCAGCTCCTTTTCACTTCAAGTATACTCACACATTCTTCATTTTACAACACATCTGTGTGGCAGGTGACAGGGCTAAGCAGGTGTGAGCTCTTGCTGCACAAGCTGGATGACCAGAGGATGATCCCTGGAACGCACCTCCACACGTACCGTAATGATGACAATGACGGTGGTGGTGGTGATACATTCAAGCTTTTAAACATTGAAACAAAGGGCACTATTTTCACTATGTGAAAAATGAATATGTTTGGTATATTTGGACTTGGAGGCAAGAGATGATCTCAACAGATCCATGGGACTGATAGGTAATATTCAATATGAAAGAATATGAAAAGCCACAAGGGCTGGGAAATGCAAGGTGATTTTAGCACCAGATACCTTTCACCATTATCTGATCCCAAGTCAATCATGTTGCTGCTGAGAGGCGGTTCACTACAGTGCAATATCTGGGCGTACCATGCCTGTTAATTCTGGAGAATGCAATTGCTTTAACTTACACAAGCCACCCTCCAACCAAAACACAGAAAACACACAAGAGAAGATGAATCATGAGTTTTCCCTAATTGCTTAGCTGTAATGTTATCAGTCAAGCATGTGGATTAGCACACATCTCCTATTTTTTAAAGGAATTTTGTTTGTTTTGTCTATTTCTTTTTTTAAGATTTTTATTTATTTATTATGTATAGTGTTTTGCTTATACGTACTCCTGTTCGCCAGAAGAAGCCATCAGATCTCACCGTAGATGGTTATGAGCCACCATGTGGTTGCTGAGAATTGAACTCAGGACCTTTGGAAGAACAGCCAGTGCTCTTCCAGCCCCATCTTTGTTTATTAACAGAAAAGGTGACAGTACAGAGACAGTGAGAAAGCTAAGTGGGTCCAGGAGCTTGCTTTATAAGCCTGATGACCTCACTTGGTTTCATCTGGGAAACTTGTGTAAAAGCTCAAGGAAAGAACCAATATCTTAGGGTTGTCTCCTCTCTCTCTCTCTCTCTCTCTCTCACACACACACACACACACACACACACACACACACACGTCCATACACATAGGCCTGTGTCATGGCACATGAACCCCACACCCACATCATGAACATAGACACAACACTAATAAATGAATAAATGAATAAATCTCAGAAACCTTAAAAATTGTATTACACATAGTATCAGTATCTGAGGGGACGAGAACTCCACAAGGAGAGCAACAGAACAAGATAATTTGAACACAGGGAACTTCCCAGAAAATCATACTCCAACCAAGGACTATTTGTGGAGATGACCTGGAACCCCTGCACAGATGTAGCCCATGGCAGTTCAGTGTCCAAGTGGGTTCCATAGTAATGGGAAGAGGGACTGCCTCTGACATAATCTGATTGGCCTGCTCGTTGATCACTTCCCCCTGAGGGGGGAGCAGCCTTACCAGGCCACAGTAGAGGACAATGCAGCCACTTTTGATGAGAACTGATAGACTAAGATCAGAAAGAAGAGGAGAACCTCCCCTATCAGTGGACTTGGGGAGTGGCATGCATGCAGAAAGGGGAGGGAGGGTGGGATTGGCAGGGGAGGAGGGAGGGGCTTATGGGGGGATACAAAATGAATAAAGTGTAATTAATAAAAAAAAAAAAGAAATATCACCTACAGCCACAATATATTCTTCAAACGGCTCCCAGAAGCTAGACTACTCAGAAGCAGATAGCCAAATGATACATTCAGACCTGGTTGCTACAAAGCTGAGAAAGCCTACAAGAGCAGTCGCAACTGTAGTTTCTCTGAGGGGGTCAGGTAATGACCAGTAAAGCTGTCTATCTGCATGTGAGTAATGAAAACGGAAAATATGATTTGAGCTTTGGCCAGCTGAGTAACCTCCATGGGGGAGGGGTATTCGCACAGCTTCCACATTAAATATACGTGCCATTTCTTCAACTAGTATTTGTACACTTGAATATCCAGCGACTGTGCCAGGGATGGGAGTAGAGGAAAGAGTGAAGAGAAGGGAAGTGCAGCTCTTTCCTCCAGAGGAAACACACACAGGTGAGGGAAGCCAGGGGGGGGGGGGGGGGGGGGCAGCAAGGGGGGGGACAGCAGTTTAATCTATCCCCTCCTGTCTCCTTAATTAAAAAATTAAGCTCATTCCAAACACACAGGTTTGATTCTTTGAGTAAGTGACTGTAAGACTTGCTCTGTCTGTCTGCTTTCTATTCAGCAGACACATCTGTGTCATTATTTCATAAGGGTCACAGAGGAGGCGGCATAAATGTCTAACTTGAGAGTAGTGTGGAAAGAGAAGTTCTATTTATACATCTTCCAAATGGGAGGATTTGCTTGGGAATCATTGTTGGATCTAAATTTCACTAATCAAAGAGAGAGAGAAACCCACTAACACATACAATCCCAAACAACTGGCTCTGTTGTATTTTGTTTGCTTATTTGTTATTTTGTTTTGTTTTCCAAACATGCTCTGGAAGGCACTTATGATTAAACATTCAGGAAAGCACCATGTATGTAATAAAAATTAGCTTGAATGTATTAGCATGCTCCTCACGTGTGGTTGTCATTGCTCCTGAGTCTTCCAACTCACCTAAAAAGATCTTTATTTAGGTAATTATAATTTGTAACTTATTGGCCTAAATGTGATACTTGCTTTGAATGTTCTATTTAATGATGTGTCTTTTGTTGGCGAGGTAGCTAAACAGGAAATGGTGTTTGCCACCAAACCTGCTCACCCAAGCTTGATATTCCAGACTCTCATGGTGGAGAGAATCAACTCTTGCAATTAATCCTTTGACCTCCACACATGCACACCCCAACACACATAACAATTAAAGTGTAATTTAACGCATTAATATGTCTAAGCAGTGAATTAGAAATACTGATGTATCTTGAGGGAGGTGGAAAATTATACATATTTTTTTACTTTCCATGCATATAAAGATATTACTTTAGTTATTCATTTCATTTAAATTAGGTGTATTCCACCATTAGAAAAAATTTTTTGCACTAACTACTCAGCGTACTGCATAAACATCAGTTGTTCTTGCGACAGGATTTGGCTGTAAGGCCCAAGCTAGCCTCAGACTTTCGATCTCCTCTCTTAGCCTCCTAAAACTGGATTCCAGACACACAGCATCATGTCTGACAACACTCCCCCACCATAATAGCCCTTTGAGGTAGGTACAGTTAAGTCCATTTCACTATCCAAAAGCTGAGGCTCAGACTTTCTGGGCAAAGATGAGTTTGAAATTTCTCCAAATAATTTCCATATTGCTTTACCTAAAAGAATTATCCATAAAATTTACTAGCAGCCACCAAATGAGCAAAGATGTTGAAACTAATGCTTTAAATACATATTTGAAAAATACGTCCAAAGAAAGAAACAGTGGAGTCTTGGGGCAGACTAGAGAAGCAGCTAATACATTCTCAAAAGCCACATTCATCACCTGCACATTACACTGGATCCTGAAGAGTCTCATTCATCTCCTCACATTTGGAGAAGAGCAGCCGACTGCTCATTCTTGTCTTTACTTTCTTCACGTTTTTTCATATTTTCCACTAAGAGATGGAAACTGGATAGAAAATAAAACAGGAGACGTAAACAGCATTTGTATTTCTTTAACAGAGTAAAGACTTCAATATTCATCAGGCATACCTCCTTGGAATGACGTATGCTCACTAAAGAGGCAGAGACAAGCTTAGACTTTAACTCAAGATTAAAGGCATCAGCATGCAAACAACTAATTTTAAAAATGGAAAACAGAACCTAACTCAGAGGAAGAGTGGTCTCAGATACTGCAGAACAAAGATCAATTAATCCCTTATACTGCATCAGGGTAAGATGGGACTAGACAGGGTTGAGCATGAAAAACAATAGCACAAGCTAGGAGACAAACTCTGGCACATTTTTAGGACAAAAAAGAAAAGAAAAGGGGCTGGAGAGATGGCTCAGTGGTTAACAGCACTGTCTGTTCTTCCAAAGGACCCGGGTTCAATTCCCAGCACCCATATGGCAGCTCACAACTGTCAATACCTCAATTCTAAGGGCACTGACACCTTTACAATAATGCACATAAAATAAATAAATAAAATAAAATAAAATAAAATAAATTATTTAAGAAAAGAAAAAAGAAAGAATAAACGTGAAGAGAAAGAGAGAGAACAAAGAAGAAAACAGGGAATAGAGGAGAATTCTTCTAATCAATATCAAAATGAGTAAGACTGTTAGCTAAAGCAAAGTTCAAATAGAAGACAGAGTTAAAATAAAATAAAGATTTTGTGGATGTATAGAAAACTGAAGTGAAATAAATTACATCACAAGGAACAAATAAATATAAAAGAAACAAAGCAAGTCACTATTAAAAACTTGAGCGGGGCAAAGTGGCACACGCCTGTAATCCCAGCACTCGTAGAGGCAGAGGCAGGAGGATCTCTGTGAGTTTCAGGACAGCCTGGTCTAAAAAGCAAGTCCAAGACAGCCAAGGCTATACAGAGAAACTCTGTCTCAAAAAGCCAAAAAGAATATTTTTAAATTACTCTCAGAGAAAAATTTTAGATAGCCATAACATGCATTGAAAAAGACACAATACAAAGAAACTAAAATGGAAAATAAGGACAAATAATATTTTGTCCTTAATTAGAAAAAACACGCTAGAGATTATTAAAAATGCACCCCTCGGGGCTACTGTAGAAAGTGCGACTTTTAATATTTTCACTCCACTATAAATGTAGGCAATTAACTGGTTGCACAGATATTGCCACATATAAGGTAATATTTGTTTATTTGTGAGTATGTCACCAAGAGAACCACGATGCTTTCATTTGGCATCATAATTAAAGCCATTACGTCAAATATCACTCATGCTTCTTACTATTTCACAAGTTTGGTGGTTATTAGGCCCAGCACTGTCTTATTAATGTATTATAAAAACATGCATATATTTCTATATCATTAATTTAAATATTTTATAATTGAGTTTAATATATATGTGGTACTCTTTGTAACTGAATTTACTTAAACCTTCTATTTTTGAAACAATCCCTTAGACTGATCTATAGATTTAACCAGACTGGCAAAGGGTAAAAGAAAACTCCACGCCCTGCAATCTGATTCCAATAAAGCCTGCAACCTACTCAGATGTATACCACATACAAAGGATCTAGAAGGAGTCTTATTCATTTGATAATAAATTGATCAGCAGGATCAGCTCCAACAACAGTTCTCACCCAAGGGGAAGATATGATGTCCATAACATCAAAGAATGAGCATGCTTTTACCAGGACTTACCAATTCCACCAACCCAGATTTTTAACACACTCCTCAGGCTCCTAATGAGTGGCAGAACTGAACAGTTACACGTTCACTGGTGCTGTGCTTCACGGTATCTAACCTATATGCAGACATCCAGTGAAAACTATTTTTCATTTTAATAATAAAGACAATGAAAAGTGCCCAGAAGTTGTTTTAAACATTTCCATCAAAAAAAAAAATGAAGAATCACCAATCTACATAGCCTGTAGCAAACGCAATCTAATCATGCCCTACTCATAACTCCTTAAAATATTCGTATCAGGGCAAAAATGCATTGAGAGATATTTTTCTTAATACTTTAATGATGTGTTTTCCTTCCTGTCCCTTTAGAAGAAGAGTCAGACCTGAATTCACACCTTGTCCAAACTTGCTTGATAATTGATTTTGAAAGCTGAATGCTAGCATTTCCTCCCCTTTACTCAAAAAGCAGCGAACACGCCTACTGACTTTGTGTTTGTGCTTTGAGCCTCACTAATGTTTCCTGTGGGTAAATTTTCAATTTATTTAGTTCATCCATTGAAGCACTAATTCATGAGAAATAAATGTCATTTTTGTAAGTTACCCATGAGCAATGTGTGCCAGCTGTTTTTTATGTCAGTTTGACACAGGCTGGAGTCATTGGAGAGTAGGCAACCTCAGTTGAGGAAATGTCTCCATAAGACCTGGCTGTAGGCAAGCGTTTTGGGCATTTTAAATTAATGATGGGGGAAGCCCCAGCTCATTGTGGGTACTGCCACCCCTGGCTGATGGTCCTGGGTTCTATAAGAAAGGAGGCTTGGCAGGTCATGAGGAACCAGCCAGGAAGCAGCACCCTCCACAGCCTCTGCATCAGCTCCTGCCTCCAGGGTTCCTGCCCTGTACGAGTTCCTGTCCTGACTTCCTTCAGTGATGATCAGTGATGAGGCGTAAACCCAATAAATCCTTTCCTTCCCTCCCCAAGTTGTTCTGTTCATGATGTTTCATCACAGTAATGATAACGACACAGTGGCTCATCAACTTTTTTGTTTTTGTTTTTGTTTTCTTTTGCCTCACTATGTAGCTCTGGCTGTCCTGGAACTCACAATGTAGACCAAGATTGCCTTCAACTCACAGGGATCCACCTGCCTCTGGAGTGCTGGCATGAAAGGTGTGTACCATCACACCTGGCAAAGTTGACTTTATTTTTTAATCTTTAAAAATCATAATGCTAACTTCCCAAACGGATTCCCTTTCCTCAATAGCTGGCACAGAAGTCAGCTCAGGGCTTTTCAAGTCTGCAACCAGCCTCACAAATCTGACTTGCCTCCAAAGGGAAGATTCGCCAGAAGCACAGCTTGAGTAGATACAGCCTTTCTGCCTGAGTTATATGCCTGCTTCCACTTCTGTTTGTCAGAACATCTTTGCTCCTCCATCTGAAGTACTCCCTCACAGAAAGAAGCAGGTGCTCTGTCTAACTTATATGACTCCACAGTACTTGAATTATGACACCATAGGATGCTTTCTATTCTCCATTTGAATTTCTTATATAGATTTATGAGCACCTGGTTTGAGTCAGGGACACAGGAGTAATTTGGGAATACAAGCAAAGACAGAAAGGAGAGAGAGCAAAACTTGATAGGGAGGGACCATGTCAACACCTCAAAACCAACTTCACTGAAGGGACTTCTTCCTCCAAATGTATTCATTACTGCTATAAGAAAAGAAAAATGGGCCTTGGGGCAAAAAGAATTTTTTTAAGTGGGAAGACTCGCTTCTCTTCCTCTTCCTCATCTTCCTACTCCTCATCTTCCTCCCTTTCTTCTTCCTTCTCCTCTGCTTCCTCCTCCTCCTTCTCTTATTCTTCTTCTCCTTTTTGGTTTTTAGAGACAAGGTTTCTTTGAGTAGCCCTGGCTGTCCTGAACTCTGTATATCAGCCTAGTCCCAAACTAAGGAGATCTACCTGCCTCTGCCTCCTGGGTGCTGGAATTAAAAACCATGTGCCACCACACCTGGCTAAAAGAATCTTACCAACTATAGTGACATAATTCTCTTATAAGAAAATCAAGGTAAAACTTTAAATTTTTTGAAGTTAGCATACATAGGAATGGTTTCATTATGACACATTCTTTTTTTAAAAAAATACTGATTTGTATTATTTTTAATTGTGTATGGGGCTACACGCATTTGAATGCAGGTGCCTGAAGAGGCCTGTGGCATCAGGCTCCCTGAAGCTGGAGTTATTGGCAGTTGTAAGCCATCTGACATGGTGCTGAGAACCAAATTTGGGTCCTCTGCAAGAACAGTATACACTTTTAACTTCTGAGCGGTGTCTCCCTCATTATAACATTGTTATACATACACGCTATTGTGTTCTAATTTACAATTAAGGTTCATCTCAAATGTGCCTCTAGCCTAGACTCACCCATTGCACACATATAATCAGCACAAACAAAAGTGATTTTCACTTAATAAAAGTGAAGGCGAGGTCCCATTCTTCTTCTTTGAACTACTGTTTTCTGTTCTGCTTCGCTTTGTTCCACACTTGTACTTTGTACTCTTACCTATCCCATATCCATTGCAATCTCTCTGTTAGGACAGTGACCTTTTTTTCTTTTGAGAGTTACTGAGAGAGCATCTCTGTCCACTTTAAGTCTTCAGAATGCAGCTCAGGAATTCCAGACCCTGACTGGAGAGCTGACTAGGAGGCACCCCCCCCTTTTTTTTTAGAGTATGAAAACAAAGATGGATGGCTTCACAGACAACATGGTGCCTTGCCAAGAAGGCCCCATGGGCTCCCTAGACTCATTATGTGGTGTGTACAACACCCTCAGTAAGCAGGCATTCAGGTGGGGACATTTGTATTGTGACTGAAAGTCCAGGAACGGATATACATTTAAGGAACAAGAAATACATTAGGCCATCAGTGGTGTTTTCTCTTAAACTAACTGGAGATATATTTGAGTATTTATTTCAGAAGTGGAGAAAATACAAAAAATAATAATAATGCAAAGAAGGTACAGGGAAGTAGACAACAGAAGAGCAAACCGTTGGGTCAGTTATCTCAGTGAAAGCTGGAGTTCAGTCCTTTTACACAGAAGCCCTTGGAAACAGTGCAAAGCCTCTCAGAACAGCCCCAGTTATGAAATGAAGGGCTTAGGTGTGAAATGTGAAATGCTAAAACGTTTACACAAGTCTGTATCTGGCACGTGCCACACCCTGGTGATCTGGCTTAGGTCCTTACAGGGCCATTTCTGAGGCAAGCCTGGAAAAGGTATATTTGTGAATAAAAAGTGGAGAGGGAGTTTATTTTGTTCAGGCTAAACTAATATCCTTTTCGCGTGGAGAGAGACACAGCTATTTTGGGTTGATGTTACCTTCAGGCTACTGCATAGATGATAATGAAGAAACTACAGTATTTGGCCTGAAGTCCATTAACTTGATCCCCATGTAAGTCAGTGAGTGGTGAAGAAACCAGAGCCTAACTACACAGTAATATATAAATAACAAATTCTAGGGCTTCAGGGAATTTCCTGAACCAGGATTTGGTTCAAATCTGTATTAATCTAAGTAGAAACAATGCAGTAAAACAGATCTATATATCCCTCCTATTGTCTGACTGAGGGAGTGATCTGTGCATTGGCGTTTGTGCTATGAGAAGAACTGTAGTGTAAACAAGGCCAAAGGAGTCTATGTCTTGTGGCCACATGAGTCTGGACCGTGTGCATTGGGCTTTGTAGGTGAGAGCTTTTTGGGTCTTCGGCAAGTAAGAGAGATACCCACTGTTATCACTGGCCAGGGGCCTGAAATGGAGTCATAGACCTGTTTCAGATGTCATTTTGTTCTCTTCCTAGTGAAAACTTGGGGAGATCAAAAGGTCTCTACAGCACAGACAAGCTGGAGAGTTTGTGTACATAGCAAGAGATAGAGAGAGTTAAGAAGCATGAGACCAGGCTCTTGGAAGAGTATGAGAAGAGGACTGCCACAGCTAGAGTCAAAAGGATGATGTATTAACACTTTGATTGCCAGCCTCTGGTAACAGAACTGTCAGAAGGTGGGGCCTAATATGATATCAGATCACCTGAGGTAGCCCCTAGAGCAGATATGGGGGTCATGGCCTTTTCTGTCTTTGCTTTCTGGCCACCTGGAAGTGAACAGTCTCTATCTACCGTGCTTTGTGACTGGGCCAACACGGGCTCAAAGCAACAGAACAAAGTGGCCATGAACCGAGATCTCTGAAGCTGGGATCCAGAGTGTATTCCCCATCCCTTTAGGATGATAATCATAGGTATTTCTCAGTGACGGAAAGCTAACATAGGGATCTAGCATTTGAGAAAGAGAATGAGAATGAGAATGAGAAAGAGAGGAGGTTTGGTGTGAGATATCTTCTTTCTGAAGGCCCAAGCCTGCTATGCCTTCTTCCCTTGTGATAAAAAGAAAGAACAGTGGCAAAATCCCCACTCTTCCACACACAAGGAAGGCTGCCTTGATCATTAGATATGCGTCCATCTGAGGAAGACTAGCAAGAAAGGACATGCTCAGGAAAGGGCTCTTAACTGTTTCCTGATCACATTGCAAGGAGTACTATTCAAGAGCCTACCATTGGAAAAGGATCAGAAGGAAAAAAAAAATTACATGTCCTTTGTGTGTACATGATTGTGGGGCTGACCAAACAAGCCCAGAGATGGTGAGAACACCACAGCCAAGAGGCCCCTCCGGGGATTAGCGGCTTACACTTCCCTCCTGGCACACAGGAGACTAAGAAGGGAAGCTCACAAGTTCTAGGACAGCTGGACCCTGTCTTAGAAGAAGGATAAAAAGGAGAAAGGGAAGAATGGGGAGAAAGAGGAGGAGGTGGAGGTGGGGGAGAAGGAAAAAAGGAGAAGGAAGATAAGGAGAAGAGAAAGATGAGTAGGACAAGGGAAGAGAAAGAGGAGGAGGAAGACCTGTCTCTGCTACTTAATGCTTTCAAACAGGTGACAAAACGTGGAACACGTGATGGTCATTGTGAGCCCCATAGTTACCTCCCAATACCCAAATAACTGAATATTGCAACATTACTGCAGACGAAAATCTGTAACTATATTTGACAATATAACATAGTCAAAAGCAATATGAAGTATCCTTCACTGCATATCTTTATTTAAAGCTCACACAAATGTATCTCATTAATATCCCTTATTGAATACAGAGAACTCTACTTGTGAGTGGGAATATGAAATTTTTAACTCTCCGGCATCTGTTGTACCAGATATTACATTAGGAACAAAAACAACACCAAAACAAAACAAACAAAAAGAAAAAGACCAAGTGCTAATTGACCACACCCAACATACCCAGCTAAACACTCCCAACACTGTCTCCATGATTTTAGGCCTCACTGGGTTTTACTGACCCTTAGTTGCAAGCTATAGCAATCCCCAAATACCTCACTATGGTGGGTTCTAGGACATGGCTATCAGGGCCTAGAGTAAGATCCAAGGAATGCCCCAACAAGATTGCCTCTATGCCAAACACGTGCCTCAGTGGGACGTGATCTTTGCTAAGCATGAAGTCGAGACACTAATCCTCTAAAAGTTCATTTGAGTTTTGAATGTTGCACGATGTAAAAGTAGTCCTAGAAAAAGATTTCTCTCAGAAGCAGATAATTTTTGCACTTTGTACTTAAGCAAAGGTTAAGATAAAATAGAACATCGTGCTTATTACTTTGCATTTTCCTGGAACAGTGGTGCGTCTTAAAGGATAACTTGAGAACGCATGTTCAGATATTCTTCTTCATATATCCTACTAAAGACCTTGATGAGTGTGGATGGCACGCTTACTTGTGCTGACTTCTTATGACCCATCATGCTAGGACTTTAAGGCATGCATGGAACATAGACCTGGAGATCTGGAGAAAGCTCTAATTCAGCACTGGGACCTGTAGTGGAAAACTGCCAAACATCTCTTGTTACCTTTGGAACATGGACTCAAAGAGCATCTCAAGGGAGCAAGGGTCAGAGGGTGATGCTGGTTGATAAAGAAGGAGAATGATGAGCTAGCAGGACAGAGGATACTGAGAAACCCTAGATGCTCTATACCTCTAACAGCAGGCAGTGAGCTCAGAGACAGAAATGCCAACAGGTCAAGAAAGGCTTTGTGCTAGAGAGAAAGCCAACCTCACAGTCTGGAGGACAAACTAGAATCTGCTCACTAGTCTGTTGTTTATGAAATAAAGCCAAGGTTTGTCAAAAACTCATGTTCAAATCAATGAGACTGACAGTCAAAGGATGTAAACTAAGTGTGATGCAAATTTATATCAGGGAAAGCAGGGGATTAAATGCCAAGGGTTAAGAGATAGGAATAGACACCAGTGATGCAGAGAACTGTAATATGAACAGACAGGATGCACAAGAACTCAGAGCAAGGAAGGGGTGGGGTGCAACACAGACTACCTTGCCACATTGGTCTTTTCCAAGTTAAAGAGTCTTGAGTTGCACAGGATTCTGGCAGGAACCCAGGAGACATGGTTGCACCAGGTCAAGGAAGCCAGACATGCTAGGCATAAGACTAGAGAAATGAATTGCCGTTGACTAGGAAGGCTGCAGTGTCCAGTCACCTCTACAAAGGCTCACATACCTCTAGCTGCAAGAAGAACCAGCTCTCAAAGTGCAGAATGCTCTGGAGACACAGCAATGCCTGGGAGAGAGAACTGAAGAGACAGAGCCTGACAATAAATATTAACATATCCCCTAGATCAATGAAATTATATAGTTTTAAAAACATTGAATTGGGCAGTTGGTGGCACACGCCTTTAATCCCAGCACTCAGGAGGCTGAGTTCAAGGCCAGCCTGGTCTACAGAGTGAGTTGACAGAACAACCACAGCTACACAGAGAAACCGTGTCTTGAAAAATAATAATAATAATAGTAACAATAATGATAGAAATAGAAATAATGAGCATTAATCTTTAAAATATATAAAACATATGTTCTTTTAGAAAATATCGTATATTAACTTTTAAAGTGTTACCCAAACACTCAATAGAAAGCTAAATTAGTTTGTCAGAATTAGATTCCATAAAAATTACTTCTATAAAATGTTTTTTTTTTTTTCTAAAAAGTATGATTCTGTGTTAAAGACAGAGAAACAAGTTTAGAAACCTGGGATGAGCCTTGCCTCTAGCAATCTCTATTGTTCTGGTATCATACAAGGATTCAGGAGATAATATATCTCAACTTAAATATTCAACCATTTCAGAGTAGCAAGTAAGTCTGTATAACATATGAATGACTAACATCATTAATATCTAATAATTAGCAAAGGATCAATTCTTGTGCTTTCTCAAATGGATATAGGATAGACACATCACAATGTAGAAGGCTCTCCCCCACCCCCAAAATCAAACAATATATAATAATAAAAAAAATTTAAAACAACCTCAGGAAAAATTCCAGACATATAGGTGAGGGGACCAGAATCTTTTCAAACCTTGAAACCAAGCTTGCTTCTGTCAGCACCTTTCACTTTCATCCAAGTCTTCTCTCCATGATGTCACATTAAAACAGCAAAACGGAATCCAGCAACTACCCCCAAAACGTGGCTAGTTAATCAGCACAAGAGTGGTGTTATCTCACTAGTGAGAGCCTTCTGGACAGAGAACAAATGGTTGCAAACTACCTAATCAAAGGACATTAGGAATGCACACCCACACCAGCGTTGTGGACAATAAGCTATTCGGTGCTCTGAGAGATCTTTAAAAGTTCAGCTTTAGAAAACCACAAGGTTGGTTTCCAAAGAAAGCCCTTATTTACTTTTATTTTCCTGACCTGATTTTTAAACAACCTGATGAAATGAACTCCTTAGAAGCTGAAGACATGCACTCATGTTTTAAGACATGTACTCATGTTTTAAGTGTATTTTAGCATCTTGGTCGCCACTGTTCTGTTTTGAATATTATGATTATGTTATCTTTAAGTGGGCTTCAGGGAGCACCAACATTATTAGCCACTACAGAGAGCAAAGGCTGTACAATTCCAACTATGTTTAATTTTAAAAGAGTTTTGTCTGGGTCTTTAATGATTCTTGATAGACCCGGGGTTGTTAAAACAAGCAGGGAGTCAAAGACATTCTAGAATACCATCTTCTGTCCATGTTGTTCATCCTGCATCTGATTCCACATATTTTCATCACAAGTCACAGGCTAAACGTTGCTAAGGACAACTCAAAGACAGAAGGAGAGACAGAGACAGAGACAGAGAGGCAGAGAGAAAGACGAGAGAGGGAGATGCATACGCTTGGTATATTTAATCAGGATTCAAACACGCAGGTGCCCACCTACTTAGCCTCAGCGATGGGACATCAGTGGATACTGAGAATTCTGTGAGATCTGGTGGAAGGAACAGAAAGATCTGAGTAAAAGGAAAACTGAGAAGTGGAGAACTATCTAAACCAAGGCTGCTGCCTTTTCTACCAGCCACACCCTGCTCCCTGGGCATCTCTCTCACGGGACTCTTCTGCTTACTAGCATTACTTCCTATTCTGGCCTCTCAGCTCCGTTGGCTATCATCAGCTGAAATGATCCTTTGTGAGTCTCAGCCGGCTTCCTGAAAGGGGAGGACTGTGAGTGGTTCAGCAATATGGTCTGTCATGGATCCCTCTGGGTCCTCTGGCACAATCAGTTAGATCAGAGGAGACAGACCACAAGCATGATCATGTAACCCTCATGAACAAGACAGAGACAGACATTTGCATGCTGACCTTAGCATACCTTCTTGATATATTATTTTAAGGGTTACTTCATTTTTTTTCAAAGTTTTCTTTGTTTAGTTTATGTACATATGCCTGAGTGAGTTTATATCTGTCAATATGTCACATGTATGCAGGTGCCCAAGGAGGACAAAAGTTATCAGATCCCCTGGAACTGGAGTTACAAGCTACTGCCAGCTACTGATGTAAGGGCTGGGAAACGGACAGGGTCCTTTGCAAGAACAGTTAAGTGCTCTTGTCTGCTGAACTGTCTCTCCAGCCTCTGGCTTCACAATATCACATTTTAAAATATACTCTTTTCTCAGTCAAATTTTAAACAGAAAACACTTATTTACAACAAAGAGACTTTAATAAAAGGATTGGTAGCATAGGAAGAAAAGCTGAACGTAAGATAAGCAGTGTTCAGTACCAGCAATGAGCTGGTTGGAAGGACAAAAATAGGATACCAGAACTATGGCCTATCTGAAGTCATCCAAGAGGCAGGCACACTTGCTACTGGAGATACTACTGAGGCAATCAGAAGGGAAGAATTACTCTAGCAATTCCATCCTTTCCTCTTCCAAACTCCTTATAGCCACTATTGGCCTGGCATAAGAACCAAACGACTGTGTATGATTATGCTACTATAACAGAACACGATGGCCTGACCAGTTTCAACAATGGGCATCTACCTCTTGCAGTTCCAGAGCTGTGAGGTTGAAGGTCAAGGTGCTAGCATGGGTGGTTACGGAAGACAGCTGTCTTCTTGCTGTATCTTTGTGTGTTCAAAAGAGACATATACACATCCTTTTCTTTTTTATAAAGCTGTGGCCTTGTCAGATAAGGGATCCATTAAGGTTTGAATGTGAAAAGGCTCAAGTGTTTAACGTTTGATTCTCAGCTGGTGTCACTATTTTGGGAGACTGTAGCGCTTTTAGGAAGTGGATCCTACAGAGAGGAAGTGGGTCACTGGGTGAGAGTTTAAAATGTTATAGTGTGGCCTCATTTCCTTTTGTCTCTCTTTCGTGATGATAACAAGCCCGGATGTGAGTAAACAGACCCTTGCCCCTCCCCCACACACACACAACCCCGGCTCCTACAGCCACAGCTTGAAGCTGCTTCCACCACTATGCCTTCCCCTGGAAACCCATGACTCCGAACAAATCCTTCCTCCCTTGAGTTGCTTCTTGTCAAGTATTTGCTCACAGCAGTAACAAAAGTTGCTGCTACAGGGCCCTATTTTTCTGAGATGCTGTTTCCAGATACTGTCATTAATGGAGGTTAGAATTTCAACATATGAATTGTATAGAGAGGGAACAAATCAACAGAATCACAAAGAAATGAGACTCCTCCCCTATACCCCTCTATGTCCCCACACTACCAATGTACACATTCTACTGTGAAAGAGAGAGGGGGCAATAAATAGGCCTGAGGTCAAACAGTTAGAGCTCTTTTCAGAACAAATTTGTCAGGGCCAGGGCCATACCAGGTCCGAACCCAAGTCTTCCAATCCCAGATCCAGCTGACAGTGAGTTCCACTGAGACCTCACTATAAATGTCAGCTCTCCCGGGCTCATCTTTTTCTGAAGGTCCATGGCATTTTTACTCTTTATTTTGTGGCTCATCAGTGGTTACTCTCGTTTTATTTCTATCTTGTGAGCAATATCCCATCTTTCTGCACCTTTCCAAATACATGTTAAAATCGGGAACCATGAAGATTTCAAGTGACAGCCTTCTTGTTTGTTTATACATGCTGCACATGATAAAAAGCCACTTTAATTGAATAATCCCCCCACACCTGTTTATCAAATGTTGTTAAGAATAGTTCCACCTGAGCAAGGATTGCACCAATAAACATGCTAATGTGTGTACAGGGGAAAGAACTTGGGACCTGAACACTACATAAAGAAATAAAGGCTACTAAGGAATGCTGAGAGCAGGAGAAATCGTCGTCCCCAAGGAAGAGAACACCAACTGGCTATCTAAAACTGAGGGTTCAGCCTTAAAATTATAAACATACAAGTAATGTTATATAGACTGTGAAGGTTCTATTTACGTATTTAAGAATATATATATATACATATATATATATATGTATATATATATGTGTGTGTGTGTGAATAAAGCTATGTATAAACAAAGTAAAAGAGGTCATGAATGTGAGAGAGAACAAGGAGGCTACCCATGGTGTGGCTGGAGGGAGGAAAAAGAAGGGGGAAATGTTGTCAATTATATTTTAATTTTGTAAAATATTTAAAAGGAGTAGGGCATGGTGGTACATGCCTGTAATCCCAGCATTCGGGGAGACAGAGGAAGAAGGTTCTCTGTGAGTTCAAGGTCAGCCTGGTCTGGAAAGCAAATCCAGGACTGCCAAGGCTACACAGAAAAACCTTGTCTTGGAAAAATAAATAATAAAAATATTTTAAAAGAATAGTTCCATTATTTCTAAAATAAAGCTCTTCATCTAAATGGCAGTTTCTAAAATGCCTCATTTCTCCAACTGTCAAATTTTTTTCTGTGATTCTAGGAAATCATCTGTGTAAATATTGTTTATTATTTTGGATGTAATCTCAACAATCTATTCATATGAATCTGTAGGCCTTCTGTCCTCCTGTGCCCTCTCTCCCCAGGTCTGGTCTCCACCCTCTTTCCTCTCTGAAGCTCTCTCCCCTACCTGGTTCCCTGGGTTCAACCACTTCTGTTGTTTATTCTGTTTCCCCTTCTATCAGGATTATCTCTATCAAGACCATTATTCATCCTTATTGGGAAACTACTGTCCTCTTTTCTCATGACTGTCCTGCAAATATCTGGCTTGGTTGCTATTATTAGCAGTTCATCACACCATCCTTACTTACAATATAAAATTGTAAAAGAATCAGAAATTCCTTTGCCAAAATCTCCTGGAGGTGAAATGATAAATATTTCTTTTTTTGTCCCCACCGATTTTATGAAATACGTATTTTGCAATCACTCGGAACATTATGAGCACAATGAGACAGAAACAAACTTAAATGTTATATTGTGTGTATTAGTATATTTATATCACACTGTCTTTGACTTTACCCCAACTTGGTTGCCGTTCTGGGCCCTCTTATGACTAGCAATTCCCATCTTCAAGGATCTCATAAAGTCACACATATTCCATTGTCTATGAGCACTGTGTAAACTCTTCAGCCCCTTTGAGACCATCAGTGAAATGATCCATGGCTTCTCCATTCACTCACTGTCCAAACCACAGTCTTTGCTTTGCTGTCTCCCCTGCCCAGAATTTCTCTTGCTGCATCTTTATTCTAGCTAAAGAGCATTCTTGGAGGGAATAACATTACCAGGCTCAAGGATTTCTGTGGCTTTGTCTTTTTATGATGGAGAGAAGCTCTTTTGGCACTTGTTTATTAAGATTTATTTTGATTTTTGTTTGGTTTTTGGTTTTTCTTTTTCTTTTGTGCGTGCGTGCGTGCGTGTCCACAAAGTCCAGAGGGAGGCACTAGATCCTCTGTAGCTCATATCCAAGGATATGAATGTTGTATTTTCCTCTAAGTTTTGAGAGACTAATGGTTCCTGTCAGACCGGCACTGTCTTTGTTTTCCCATTTTCACCCACTCATAGTTTAAAGTGACCTGGAAGAGCACAGAGAACAGTATGGGTCTCCCTCAGTCCCTGATACTCAGCCTGGTTGTCCTCCCACTCCAGTGCTTTACTGTTGTTGTTCTGTCTGGGCTTTTGCTTTGTTTTAGATCTATTTATTTTGTTGTTGTATGTGTATGAGTGTTTTGCCTGCATGTATGTATGTGCACATGGGTGCCTGATGCCCACAGAGTTCAGAAGAGCGCATCAGATTCTCAGGGACTGAAGTCACAGAGAAAATGTGGGTTCAGGGGACTGGACCTGGGTCCTCGGTTAGAGCAACAAATGCTCTTAACTGCCGAGCCAGCTCTCAGCCCAGTCTCTTTTAAATTTATTCTTCTTTCATATGTTACACCCTGGTTGCCATTTTGCCTCCCTTCTTCCCACCCAATGCCTTCTCCCACCCCACCCCCAATCTAGTCTCCTTCCCTTTCTCTTCAGAAAAGGGCAGGACTCTCGGGGGTAGCAGTGAAACGCTGCATATCAAGCTGCAGTACCACCAGGCATGTCCCTTCATATTAGGGCTGGAAGAAGCAACCCAATAGGAGAGCAAGGGTCCCAAAAGCAGACAAAAGAGTCAGAGGGGGCCTCCCCACCCCCACCTGAGTCCTTCAGGAAGACCAAGCTACACAACTGTAACATACATGCAGAGGGTCTAAGTCAGACCCATGAAGGCTCCCTCATTGGCAGTTCAGTCTCTATGAGCCTATAAGCCCTGCCTAGTTGATCCTGTGGGGTTTCTTATGGTGTTCTTGATCCCTCAGTCCTTTCTCCCCATCTTCTGCAGATTCCCCTAATGTTTGGCTGTGTGTCACTGTATACGTTTCCATCAGTTGTTGGATGATGATTGGGTTAGGCACCCAAGATGGCAGAATATCGTTAGGAATCATTTCATTGATTTTTCAAAATTGTCAGCTGTTCTATCCTAGGTCTCTACCTGGCCCTCCAGGTAGTGTCAGGGGTGGGCTCCTTCTTGTGGCATGGGTCTCAAGCTAGATCAGTTATTGGTTGGTGACTCCCACAGTTTGTATGCCACCTTTACCCCAGCACGTCTTGCGGGCAGGACAAATTGTAGGTTGAAAGTTTTGTGGCTGGGTTGGTATCCAAATCCCTCCACTGGAAGTCTTGACTGGTTACAGGAAATGGCTGGTTCTGGCTCTGTATCCTCCGTTGCTGGGAGTCTTAGCTGGGGTCTTTGCCCTCCCATTACAGTCATTTTTTTCCCAGTACTCTCTCCCTCCGTCCTCCCCCCACCTGATGCCTCTTGCTTTTATTTCCAAACTTTAACCTGGTGCAGTTTAGCCAAGATTGAGTGGGTTATGATACAGCCAATGTATTTCAAAATACTACAGAAAAGATTGCTTCTGCATCCAAATGCCTTGAGCCTACTCTGCTATGTGAGGCATGGCTTCCACGAAGGAGAGAGCCACAGATGGGTTGGCAATATACCTCTCTTTCCCAGTCAGACTCTCCCTGAGCTTGAGCTAATCACAGATCTCCTTAACAAAGATTCATTTTCTGTGAGTCTAGAAGGAACAGGAGAGCCACATAGCCAAAAGAACCAGTAATCTTCATCATGTGTGCATACATGTGCACCTAACATAAATGGTACATACCAGCCCAGCTTCTCCACCTTGATTTTTGTTTTACACGTTGTCTATCATGTTCCTTATATGGGCATGTATTATGTATGCATTATGTATGGGCAAGTATGTACTTTACTCATTTAGAACTTGACTGTTAGATACTTGGATTATTATTTATTAAAAACAACAGCTGCCACAAATATTCTTGTAAAACTAATGTAAAACATTGGCCTGTATTCAGGTGTATTTAGACTTCACTGTGTGCAAAATGCTTTCCAGATCATACTACATGTTTGGACTCACCTAATACTCTTGGCAGGTGACCTAACTTACACGTTTCCTATTTGCTGTGGCCTTAAAGCTAGGCAGTTGGCCCCAGAGCCTGTCTTGGCATACTATCACGCATGCAGTCTAGAGCGCTCACTCCCCAACCCAGACTCTTACTTCTCTTTCAGATCTGCCACCTCTGTTGCAGTTGCCTTCCAGAAAGTACCACACACAAGAATCTCGGTATATTCAAAATTACTCTGGGTCCTACATCCACTTCCCCAGGTCTGCAGATGATCTAACTACTCCTTCAAGCAGGAGGCCCCGCTGAATATCCAACTCGCCCTCGAAGTTTCTACCTTCCTCTCCCGTCTCAGCCCCGCTCTGTAACTCACATCCTAGCCAAGCCCTGCGTGTTACCCATGCCTCAGTGTACCAAAACTCCCGACAGAAACACCCTAAGGGAGAAAGGGTTGATTTTGCTCACCGTTTTGTTCCATCTCGGCACAGTGGGTTTACCTGTAAAGCAGAGCAGTTCACACTGTGGAGGCCGGAAAGCAGGCCGGGAGAATGCCTGCGTGTTGGAGTTTCTTCTTTCCCCTTCCTGTGCCACCTATACTCCCGGCCGCCGAGACTATGACAGCTACACCCAGAGAACCTTAGTTATTTCTCTTTGGAAAAGACCTCACAAGCACATTCGCTAAGCGCCTAGAACATCAGTTCTCAACCTGTGGGTCGCGATCCCCCCCCCACTCCCCAGAGTGGCACATCAGATATTTACATTGCAATTCATAACAGTAGCAGAACTGCAGTTATGAAACAGCAATGAGATAATTTTATGGTTGGGGGGGTCACCACAACGTAAGAAACTGTATTAAAGCATTAGGAAACAGCATTAGGAAGGTTGAGAACCTCTGTCTTAGGGACTTTTCAGTCTGGTCACATTGATACTGAGCTCAAGGCACCACAGTCTTATTTCAAACTGTATCTTGACTCTGTCCACTCTTTTCCGTTCCCATGCCTGCTCTCCAACTGAAGCTTTTCGCTGTCTCTGAACTGAATTATTAAAAGACCTTCTTCACAAGATGCTCTGTAATTCAGTTATTTTTTTAGGCTGTAACGCTTAAAATACAGATCATACCATGCTGCCTACCCCGCCTCAAACCTTCCCATTGCTTTGAAAATCAGATTAGAATTTCTGAGAGGCCCCACTCAGGTCTGTATGATATGGCTCCAAATTGTCTCACAAAATGTGCACATGTCATGTTGGCCTCTGCCTCCATTTGTCTGTGGACACATCAGACTTGTCCAACTTCAAGGTC
The DNA here is from genome assembly GCF_907164565.1 of Psammomys obesus. Lineage (NCBI taxonomy): Eukaryota > Metazoa > Chordata > Mammalia > Rodentia > Muridae > Psammomys > Psammomys obesus. The sequence goes on from NW_026585987.1 coordinate 7,243,841, forward strand.
TGTCTGTTCTTGCTGGCCCTCTATCTCTTACCTTGGTTCCTTATTCCCCAATGTCACTTCCTAAGTCAGGCTTTCATTGTCATCTTATCTGCAGTGGGTGGTAGTATCGGTTCTTTTCTGTCATATTTCTTTCAAAGCAATGATCACAAAATCTGTAGTTTTTACATTTATTTGCTTTCTGCTCTTTCTCTCTTCACAAGATTGAAGCTCCAGAAATTTCTGTGTCATTGGGAAATCTATTCCTGGTGCCTACAGTGACACAAAAGGCAGTATAGGTCTCAGACATTTGAATAACAAGACAGACTAGGGAATGATTTCTTGGTTTTTGTTTTTGTTTAAGTAGAAAAACTAGAATATGAAGCCACATCTGTCTGGCTCCAAAGCGCATGTTCTTTCTGTGTCATACTGACCTCTCATATACTTTTCCGTTTTACTCTCCAGCTAGTTGCTCTTTTAGAAAGTATTTTTTAGCACATATTAACTATACAAAATAATGACACCCACTGGGGCATTTTCATGTATGCAGATAATGTGTCTTGATGACACCCATCTCTTCTCAGCTTCTTACACCCTGCCCCTCAAAACTGCTCCTCACCTCTAACAGTTCCCTTTCACCTTTTATGACCTCGTCCTTGAGTCCTTGTATTGAAGAAAATGTGATGGTTACTTTTCTAAACCTGGTTTATTTTTCTCAGTGTCATGCTGTTTAGTTCTGTCTACTTTTCCTGTAATTTACACGGCTTTATTCTCTTTAATGGCCAGGTAGTACTCCCTTAGGTATGACTGAGGACTTGGTGCTTGTGCATTTGGATTTGCTTTGTCTGTTTGCTTGCTTTACTGTGAACAATAGCTGTCACAGGTCTCCTGGTAAGCCTCATGCCAATAGCAGAATTTGGTGTTAAACCTTCATTTGAATTTAACACAAGAATGAAAGCTCTGCTTTGAAAAAGCTGGTAAAAATCCATCTGCCTGTTGAGTTAATTCCCTGCAACACTTTCTTCCCATCTGGAACTTTAATTTCTGGTTCTTGCCTTCCTGTGAATAAAGTGATATAAAAAAAAAATACTTGAGACTCTGGGTTTCCCAGCTTTCACACTAGAATTGAGAAATTATCATCAAGCTACTTTGCTGTTGCAAAACCGTCCAAGTCATGGATACTTGGTTGCCAGAAGACACCAGGCAGGAAAATCAACTACAAGATCAGTTAGAAGAGGATGGTGTCTGGGGACCGCACTTCTTCACAAGCCCAAGGGCTTCCAATGAAACACAGAAAGCCAAACTTCTGTCCTGTTACGTGTAACAAATTGAGATGTTCACTAGATTTCACTCATAGTTTACCTCTGTTTCTCTTTTGACTAAGTAGCAATTTGATGGATTGACGAAATGTCTCTATGACTGAGACCACTTGCTGTGCTGGACAGTGGTGGCACACGCCTTTATTTCTAGCACTTGGGAGGCAGAGGCAGGTGGATTTCTGTGAGTTCAAGGCCAACTTGGCCTACAGAGCAACTTCCAGGACAGCCAGAGTTACACAAAGAAACCCTGTCTTAAAACTCACCCCCTACACCCCCAAAAGAGCAGTGGATGCTTTTCAAAAGGACCAAAGTTTAATCCTAGCACAAAAAAAAAAACCATCTGTAACTCCAGGAAAACACAAGCACATATGCAAGCCAAGCATGTGAACATAGTAATTAAGACAATAACTTTAAATGTAGTGATTAGAGAGCCAGAGAAATGGTCCGTGGGGAAAATGCTTGCAAGGTGACACAAAGAACCGGTTCCAATGCACAGAATCCATGTAGAAGCTTAGACACGACAGCCTGCCCCAGGGCTGGAGAATGCAGACAGGCAGGGCTCTGGGCTAGTTAGCCAATCTAGCCAAATTAAGATGCTGCAGGTCCTCTGAGCGGCCCTGTCTCAAAAGATAAGGTGGAGAGCAACAGAGCAAGGTGCTCAACAGTGCCAACCTTTGCTTCCACATATGCGTGCGAGGCAAGCCACTCACAGACATGCTCACACATCCATACACACAAGCATATATACAGAAACACATAATGATTTTACACTTTCGTAGAAAAAATAGAACAAGACTTTCTGTTTCCCAGTTTACATAACTGACTTCATGCATTCCGGTTTATGTCTACCATGTTATTGAAACTGTGTTTCTTCTCATGGACTGAATGGTATAAGGATGAGGTCTTAGTCTAGTAGGGAAGGTTCCACAGCAGGTTTCTGGGTGAACCAAAGGGCCCAGCAGACTTTCTTACACTGTGTTCCATGGATCATTGAATTCAGAGTCAAAAAGTATGCTTGCCACAAAGTCAAAATTTTGGCAGCTTCCCAGGCATGGAACCTAGTTGTTAGCTCTGTAGGCGATTGATTCTTACATGCCCTAAAATTATATACCCAACACATAATGTGTTCCTGTCCTTGCTTTGCTCAGTTCTGAGTTTTCTCTAGACTTTGAATCACCCCTCAAAGCAAATCACCTCCTCCTGGGGGATACAGCCTTGCCAGGCCACGGAGGAAGACGATGCAACCTGATAGGCTAGGGTCAAATAGAAGAGGAGGAAGATCTCACAGAGGAAGACCCTGAGACCTGATTGGCTAGGGTCAAATAGAAAGGGAGGAGGACCTCCCCTATCAAGGGACTAGGGAGGAGATGAGAGAAGGAGGTGAGATTGGGAGGAAACCAGGGAGGGGGCCACAGCCAGGATACAAATTTAATAAATTGTAATAAATAATAATGATAATAATTTAAAAAAAAAAACACCTAAAATAAGGCTCACATGGTTGATAGCCGAGCAGTCAAGATAACTGCTTCTGTTAACACGGACGTTTGCATTCCTTTATCGTTACTTTCCCTTTCACAATGTTTGTTAATTGGAAAGGGGAAAAATAGCTATATAAAACAAAATTATGCATACAACAGGTTAAATTTTACCTGCATACATCACTCTCTGAGAAAAGAATATATTTTCACAAGTTGTATTAACTCTTTCAGTTCAGTATCATCTTCTTAGTTACTTCTTCAGTGTATTGGTTTTCTTGGCCTAAAAAAAATTGCATGATTTCTAAAAGTATTTTTTTTTAATTCTACAAGAACATTTTTATGTTTTCACATGTAGAATAATTTTGTACATAATTTATCACACGCTTGATGTTAGTTTTTGGTTTGCTCTTCATAATACTAAATCATCTGGGCAAAAAGTAATATATCTAGATGCCGTGGGAAGTGCAAAAACAACTCTCCAAATGGCAGAAAATATTTGGAATCCGTATATCTTAGGGGATTGGTGCTTAGAGCATATAAAGTTCTGCAACTTAGAATCAGCAAAGAACAACCCAACTGAAAAATGAACAAATGACTTTAACATTCCACCAAAGAACAGATATAAATATAGACAGCCTGTAATCACATTAAGATACTCACCATTGTTGGCCATCAAGGAATTTCAAGTCATTGCCACAGTGAAATATCACTTCACACTCCTTAGGATGGCTATTATTTACAAAACGGAAAATACCGAGATTGGCAAGGATACAGAGAAACAGGGAAGCCTTGTGCTTCCCTGTTGGAATGTAAAATTATGTTGCTACTGTAAAAAAAAATCATACAATAGTTCTTAAAAATTAAATACAAAATTTACCATAGAATCCAAAATTCAATTCTTCCAAGGAACTAAAAGATGATACTTGTACACCAATGTTCGTCGTTGCATTATTTACAATAGCTGGGAGGAAAAAAAAAAACAGCCTAGTGTCCATAAACAGGTAAATGGACAAACAGGATGTGGCATATACATACAATGGAATCTGCCTGTAATGCAGAAAGCCTGATGTTAAAACATGGGTGAACCTAGCAGACACATTGCTAAATGAAATAAGTGAGGCTCAAAAAGAAAATTATCATGTGATTCTACTTACATAAAATTTCAACAGCAGGGAAACCCACAGAGATAGAAAATAATATAGAGGTTTCTAGGTGTTAGTAACAGGAAGAAATGAGAAGTTGTCTTAATGGGTACAGAGCTTCTGTTTGGAGTGATGAAAAGTCGTAGAAGTTGATAATTATGCAACAGTGTGTCTATGAATATTGTTGAATTGTACATTTTAAACAGGATAAATGGTGGAGTCTATGGTATATTACTTTCATACATTAAAAATATGCAAAGTGAGCAAGTATCTCTGTAGCAGGATATCGAGTCTTTGGGTACATGCCAATGAATAGTGTGACTGTGCTTCAGCTTTTGAAGAGTGCTTCACACTGATTTCCATAGTGGCTGCAAAAATCTGCGGTCCACCAACAGTAAATGAGGGCTCCACTTTCCGCACATCACTACCAAGATTTGTTGCCAGCTGTTTTCTTGATCTCAGCCGTTCTGATGAGGCTAAGAAATCTCAAAATAATCCTAACTTGCCTTTCCTTAACTGCTAAGGATATTGAGCACCTTGCCATATTTCTTAATCTTATTTCTTCTTTTGAGAACTCCATGTTCAGAATCAGTGGCCCAATATCTGAAGAGCTCATTTGTTTTCTTGATTCTTTGTTTTTGAAGTTCTTCATTCTGGATCTTACTCTTCAATGGGATAAATAGATGGAAAGATTCTCTCCCATTCTCTGCAAGCTTTCCCTTCACTAGATTGTCTCCTTGCTATACAAAGGTCCCATTTGTTGGCCTTAGTTCCTGAGCACGTGGACGCCTGTACAGAAAGTGCCTTCCTGTACCGCTATCTTGTAGGGCGCTGCCTGTGTGTTCATATAGCTACTTCAGAGTTTCAGGTTCCACGCTGGGGTCTTTGAGCCAACGCAGTTAATTTTTGTGCAGTCATAGACATTTGTCTAATTTCATTCTTCTACATGTGGACATTCAATTTTCTCAGCACCATTGATTGGAAATGCTGACTTTTCTAGAGTGCATGTTTTTGCTGCCTTTGTTGAATATCACGTAGCTGGAATTCTGTGCATTGAAGACTGGCTCCTCTTTTTTGTTCCATTGATCTACATGTCCTTTTTTTGTGCCAGAACCATGCTTTTTTATTTCTATGGTTCTGTAATATAACTTGAAATCTGGTGTGATGATCCTGCCAACATTTTCTTTTTGCTCAGAACTACTTTAGTTAATTCAGAGTCTTTTGTGGTTCCACATGAATTTTAGGATTTTTAATCTATTTCTGTGAAGAATATTGTAAGGATTTTAATGACTACTTCACTGACTGTTGATCGCTTTTCATATGATGGTCATTTTCACAATAGCAATTCTACTATTCCATGAGCATGGAGGATCTTTTCATCTTCTCGTGACTTCTGCAATTTCTTTCTTCTGAGATTTAGTTTTCATTGTAGCAGTTCATTGTTGCTCTGTTCACAATACTTAGTAAATGGAAACAGCCAAGACGTCCATCAACTAATGATCTTGGGAATGTGGTATATTTATACACAATGGAATTCTACTTAAATGCAAAGAAAAATTAAATTATAAAATGCGCAAGCAAATGGTTGGAAGGCAAAAATATTATACTAAGTGAAGTAACCCAGACCCAGAAAGACAAATGCTACATGTTCTTTCTCATTTGTGGACCCCAGATCCTATTCTTCAGGTTTAAGATATAAACTGGAGAAGTCAGGAAATCAGAAAGAGACTGGAGAAGTGAGGGGGAGCTCTAAAAAGGAGACTGGCAAGGCAGTGTTAGGAAGGCAAAAGGGAAAATGAAGGAAACTTAATTGAAGAGGGAGGACGATATAGAGGGTAAAACAAGGAGGAAGATGGTAGAAGCTAACATTAAGGATGTTTAAAAGAGACATAAGGAGCACACACACACACAAACACACAGACACATAGACACACACACAGACACAGACACACACAAACACACAGACACACACAAACACACACACAAGCACAAACACACACAGTTTCAATGGTGTGAACTCATATGGTGGGATAACGTGCTCCTGTTCTCCAGGAGACATAGACTAATAAAAACCCTCTTACCAGGCAGCAGTACCTGAGGTCAGGGGCCTCCAAAAGATCCTCAAAACAATAGGCTATTGCCATCGCCCTTGATTACTGCCAGAAGATCAAGGTAAGAGTCTATTGTTAAAGACACCATACATGCCAAATAACAGCTCTAGCCAGCTGTAAAGCGTGAGAGCCACAATAAAAAATGGGCCCTGCAAGGTATCTTCCAATGTTGTAGTAATGGCACTTGTATCTTAGAGACAATCAACAGCTGTCTAACTAGACCTAAAGCCTATTCAATTAGATGAAATCTATTCCTGTTAGCTTAACTAAGAACTTATGGCTGAAGAGGCCATAGATTGTAGAGGAGCAACTATTGGTACCATATTACTAAAGTAATACCATTTCAAACTGCCTCCCAAATACTTCTCCTTATACGGTAGGAAAGGGCAGCTCTCACACTCATCAAAGAAGTCTCTTTTTGCAGCAGATGGAGGCCAGTAGAGAGATAACTGGCCACAAATGGGACCTCTGTCACACAACCTCCTCCATCTACAGGTCAGGGAGCATCATGGAATGGTATATAGATGGATTGTAAGAGCCTGAGGACCAAGATGACAACTATGGTTATGTCTTCTGGATGGAACAGAGAGATTTTGCTCCATAAACTCTCAGCAGTGTGGAAGACCTGCAAAGACCACAGCTGTCAACATGCCAACAAAGATGGAGGAAATTTTCCAAAACCCTACCCTCAGATGAAGAGCTACATTGCTGCCGATAATGGCTACTGAGGAAGTGAGAAGTTGTTATTTTAATTTTGATTGTTTGTTTTGTTTTTCCACAGATGAGACCCCTGATCCAAAATTGGTCAGCAATAGCACATGCAAATAAGGGTAACACTAATGGGACTCAGTAGATTATGTATACACACACACACACACATACACACACACACACACAGACACCCTTGCACACTAAGAACAAATATGAGGTCATGAATTTAAGTGGTCAGGGATCAGTGGTCAGGACTCAAATGTAGCGTACTCACGTAAGAGATCTTCAAATTAAAAAAAGAGGAAGGACACTCTATTACTATTTGCTATAACAGCTGCTAGTCACATTTGGAATGTAGCTAATCAAATCTGAGATATGTTTACGAAGTTTAAAAATACATGGGAGTGGAGAGAAGGCTCAGTAGTTAAGAGCACTGTCTGTTCTTCCAGAGGACCGGGGTTCAATTCCCAGCACCCACATTGCAGCTCACAACTATCTGTAACTCTAGTTCCAAGGGACCAACACCTCACACAGATGTATGTCTGCAGTCAAAACATGACTAGACATAAAAATAATTAATTAAAAATAAAATACAACTCAGTTTTAAAAACGATAAGCATCTTAATAATTTCTTAAATAGGGGAGGGAGGGTGGGATCGGGAGGGGAGGAGGGAGGGGCTTATGGGGGGATACAAAATGAATAAAGTGTAATTAATAAAAAATTTAAAAAAAAGAAACTAATCAAGAGAGAGGACCCTGACTAAAACACTCAGTCCCCATCCTGAAAGGCAAAGAGGATGGATATTAGAAGAAGAAGAAAACAGGAAACAACCTAGGAACCTGCCACAGAGGGCCTCTGAAAGGCTCTGCCCTGCAGACTATCAAAACAGACACTGAGACTTATGGCCAACTATTGGGCAGAGTGCATGGAATCTTATTTAAGATGTGGGAAATAGTAAGATCTGGAGAGGACAGGAACTCCACAAGGAGAGCAACAGAACCAAAAATTTGAATACAGGATTCTTCCCAGAGACTCATACTCCAACCAAGGACTATTCATGGAGATAACCTAGAACCCCTGCACAGATGTAGCCCATAGCAGTTTAGTGTCCAAGTGGGTTACATAGTAATGGGAAGAGGGACTGTCTCTGACATAATCTGATTGGCCTGCTCTTTGATCACCTCCCTCTGAGGGGGGAGCAGCCTTACCAGGCCACAGAAGATGACAATGCAGCCACTCCTGATGTGATCTGATAGACTAAGATCAGAAGGAAGGAGAGGAGGACCTCCCCCATCAGTGGACTTGGGGAGGGGCATGTGTGAAGGAGGAGGAGGGAGGGTGGAACCGAGAGGGGAGGAGGGAGGGGCTTATGGGGGGATACAAAGTGAATAAAGTGCAATTAATAAAATAAAATTAAAGGGGAGGGAGGGTGGGACCGGGAGGGGAGGAAGGAGAGACTTATGGGGGGATACAAAATGAATAAAGTGTAATTAATAAAAAATAAAAAAAGTTAAAAAAATAAATAAATAAAATTAAATTAAATTAAAAGAAATAATTTCTTAAATAGATATCAAGCTGAAATACTTACACTATAAATATATTATTAAATAAAATCCATCAATATTAAGCTAGCTTATCTTCTCAGAATTTTAAACATAGCTACTACAATTTTAAATTAATATGCAGGTGTGAAGATGTTACAGTAATACCCATTATTTTTTGTTTCAATTAAAATAAGCTTTAAATCATTTAAAATACAAAAAACATTTTAAAGTAATGAGTCTTCTTTCTTTATTTCTTTGTTAAATTTAATTCTGTTTTTAGGACAGGGGCTCAAACTGTAGCGGTGTTCTTGCTACCGCCCCCTGAGTGCTGAGAGCACAGGCTCAAGACATGATGTTGAGAAAGCAGGGCCTGCGGCATTTAAAACCTATGCTAATGTTTTATCCAGTTGTCAGAAGGGACGATTAGACAGAAAGCTAGATAAAACAAAAAGAAATTTCAGAACTTCCCTATTTTTCTTAGCTTTCTGAGTGGCATAGTCTTCTGGAACATCAGTTAGATTGCTAGTTAAACGAATTAATTGACCTTGATTCATAAGAGCTTGTTAACTCATTTATTGATATTGAAAGACAGAATTGTACAACTAAGTCTGAGAGAGATAGCAATGTTATTCACAGAGCCAACGTGCATTTTACTACTTAAGAACTCACTTGTGGAAATTATGTATACCAAATAATTACACGTTTTATTTGTGTTTTGCCTCTCAGGAGACAATTTACCAAGAAATTTCTTAGCAGTTTGATCCCACCTGTATTCATATGCACTAAAGTATCTGTTAGTATAAATGGTCATTATGTTTACTGGAAATCTCCTCAGACATTAATGAAAATGACAAATTGCCTATTATTGCAAGATTTGTCATTTTTCTTTTTTATAACACCAAAATAAATTTCAAAGATAAAGCTGTCATATGTCTTATAATAATAGAAAATCTCAAAAGGCATTCATAAATTAGCATATAAGATCAATAACTAGATAAAATGGGAGAACTGATAAACAGTATAAATAAATACCTCTATTATCTGAAATATTCAGTGACAATTATTACTTCTGTCATGTGCAAAAAGTTAATGTTTTTGTATTAAATCAAAAGTGCTAGTATAAGTTCTGCAGTATTGATTATTATTTCCCCTGGGATCACATGAAACATTTTAATACACATATACAGATATTTTATTAAGTTCATTCTTATTTCTTGCAAAATTATAACTCAAATCAATCTTTTTAAGCATGCTGCTTTGTCTTAATATTCTGAGTAGTTTTACTCTAAAATTACTGCCAGACTTCATTTTTCTGTAATTACATTACCTTGGATTTTGAGTTTACATTTTTTACACAAAATACAGAGTATAAAGCTAAAGTATTTCAAATTGATTCTCCTAACAACAGCTTGCGAATAAAACATATTGACTGTGGCTACAAGAAATTGTGAATATTCAAAGCTGAACCTAGGACTTCTGTTCCTATAATTTGAGATTTATGCTAATAAAGAATTATTTATCCCCAAATCGATTGGTGCAATTTGTAGTGGTTTTACTATTACATTTTGATTGTAGAAGAAATTAAAATGCCTCAAAATGTTACAACACTTAGTTGCTGAACGTCATCTTTAAATTGCATCTAATGTTCAGAAAGATCCTACACTCACACTGCTCTGCAACGTCCCATATGTCATCTACCTACTAAAGAAATACAAACCAGGAGAGCAAAAGTAATGCAAATGAGATTATCATGTATGAAGAAGAAAGTACAAAACCAAGGACCAAACTCAGAGGAAGGCTCTTGGCTCCACTGAACACTCAGTGAATTAGTTCACTGAACACTGAACTTCAGGCAAGTAGTGGCGAATGGGAGGCAGAGGCAGGTGGACCTCTGTAAGTTCGAAGCCAGCCTAGTTTCCAGAGTGAGTTCCAGGACAGCCAGGGATACACAGAGAAGTTCTGTTGTGGAAAAAACAAAAGACAAACAAACAAAAAACAAACTTGAGTTTTAAACTATGCTGTCTATTCTTCATGTTAATTTTCACTCACCTTTTGTATTAGCTACCCAATAGCCATCACAGTTTTAGCAGTTGGCTCACTGTCTCACTGCCGCGGTTTGTCTGATGGGTGTGTTAATACGCCCATACATACCATAAATATTTCAATAGTACAAGATTTATGTTCTCTGGTACATAAAACACATGAAAGTTTGGCCAAGTGTGAAGTATCAGTTCCTGAGGTCTTAAATGTTGCACTTAAAGTAATGTTTGCATAAATGAATAGAATTTATTAAATAAATCATTGTTCTTGTCACTTAACTTTTAAATAGTAAAGCAGAATGAATTGATTTCATTTTCCTTTTTAGAAGCTTTTTAGCTCTGTTCGTATGAACGTCTCTATGGGGAAGTGTGTGCACATGAGTTTGTGCACATAAAATATGCATCCCACGAGGACAGAGAAGGATGGAGGATCCCTGGAGCTGGGATATGGGCAGCTGTGAGCACCCAGTATGGGTGTTGAAGACTAAACTCTGGTCCTTACCTACCAAGCCATCTCTCCAGCCCCTTTTGTGTGTGTGTGTGTGTGTGTGTGTGTGTGTGTGTGTGTGTGTGTGT
>NW_026585987.1:7254747-7272830 GCF_907164565.1 Psammomys obesus
TGTGTGTGTGTGTGTGTGTGTGTGTGTGTGTGTGTGTGTGTGTGTGTGTGTGTTGTTCTAGTTGCAGAGCAGTGCTGTTATTGCTTTAACAAAATATGGAGGAAGAGGAAGACAAAAACACAACACTGCTTTTCAGGCATTCCAGGTGTCAGGATATAAACTCTAGAACAGGAATCTTTGAGAAGTACATTTCACAGCTTTCCTGAGGTATAATTGGCACATAATAAACATCACCTTTCAAGAATTTTTAAGTAAAATTATCTTTCCAATTTTACAGCAGGGTCTTTTAAACATTAAAAAAAATGTTTAAAAAGTATACAGCCTTATATGACCTAAGAAATCACCAAGAAACTGGCAGCTGGTCCTTGGGAGGCTGAGACAGGAGGATCATGAGTTTGAAGCCAGCCTGGGCTATGTAGTGAGTTCCAGTCAAGCTTTGGATGTATAGCAACACCCTGTCTTAACAGTAAAATAAAATAAAACAAAACAGATCTACCAAGCTTCCCAAGTGGTTGTACATTTTATGCCAGCTTCACACTGCCAGCTGCTCTACTGTCTTGATAACAGCCACCAGTCTGTTATTTCAAACTTTAATTTGAACTTCCTAATAACTAATAATGTCAAGAGTCTTCTCATGTATTAGTTTGCTATTAAAAATTTCTGGTGAAAGCTCTTCAAATCTTTTAGGCATTTTCTACTGATTTATTAATATTTATATTGCGAGGTAAACATTCTTTGTTGGGTACATATTTGACAAATAATTTCCTCCAGACTGTGGTTTGCATTTTGAACCACGCATTTTAAAATTTTTATTTATTTATTTATTACAGTTTATTCACTTTGTATCCCAACTACAGACTCCTCCCTCATTCCCTCCCAATCCCACTTTCCCTCCCTCTTCTCCACCCATGCCCTTCCCCCAGTCCATTGATAGGGTAGGTCCTCCTCCCCTTCCATCTGATCTTAGCCAAACTTTGGGCAGAGTACAGGGAATCTTATGAAAGAAGGGAAAATAGAAAGACCTGGAGGGGACAGGAGCTCCACAAGGAGAGCAAAGAAAGAAAAGAAAGAAAAAAGAAAGAGAAAGAAAGAAAGAAAAAAGAAAGAAAGAAAGAAAGAAAGAAAGAAAGAAAAAGAAAGAAAGAAAGAAAGAAAGAAGAAAGAAAGAAAGAAAGAAAGAAAGAAAGAAAGAAAGAAAGAAAGAAAGAAAGAAAGAAAGAAAGAAAGAAAGAGAAAGAAAGAAATACAGGCACAGGGATCTTTTCTAAGACTGACCCTCTATTAAAGGACCATGCATGGAGATAACCTAGAACCTCTGCACAGATATAGCCCATGGAAGTTCAGTGTCCAAGTGGGTTTCCTAGTAATGGGAACAGGGACTATCTGACGAACTCATTGCCCTGCTCTTTGATCACCTCCCCTTGAGGGGGGAACAGCCTTACCAAGCCACAGAGTAAGACAATGTAGCCACTTCTGATGGAACCATGTCTTTCAAACAGGAATAGGTTTCAGTTTTTTTCAGGTTTTCAATATTTTACCTTTTATCTTTGTTATTTTTCTATACTTTTAAAAAAGCCTTTGCCAAATCTAATATTTCATACTATGTTTACTTCTAAAGTTTGCATGGCTTTAATACTTATATTTAAGATGGTTACTATATCTAAAGTAGTGTATGTGTGTGAGTGAGGTAAAAAGTAGGCAGTTTTGTTTTTATTTGTTTTTCATCATTTTTCTGCCTATTCTGTTGCTATTGTTGACAACTTTATCTGGAGGGAGATTTGGTAAGAGGGTGGTGGATATAATCATAATACATTATATTAATCTACAGAAATCTCATAATAAATTATTTTTGTACAATTAGTATATGTTGCTATAACCCTAAAACAATTATTCTTCCCTTATGCATTTTTACTTCACCATCTTTAAGATCATTTACTTACACGTGTCATAACCAACTTTTTTGTTCAATTCCATTGATCCTCTCTGATATTTTTCAAGCAGCTCATTGTTAACTTTGATACTAATAACTTAAAAAAAAATATGTTCTCTATGGCAGTAGATTTTGTTGTTTAACCCTCAAAATGCAAATGCTACAGTCTCGAATCCCTGAGCCTCAGTATGTGACCTAGTTTTTATGGTGGTGGCTGGCTCGCTAGTGTGGATCTTAATTCAATATGGATGGTGTCCTTTTAAAAGGAGGAAACCTGGAGACACGCACAGCACTCACACAGAAAGGGGGGAAAAAAGCTATGCACAATTGAAGACGTACATACCCCCAAGGTACCAAGAAAGACCTGCAACAGATCTGCCGCTCCAGCCCTCCGAAGGAGTATAACTCTGGTCCTTACCAGCACTTCAGCTTTGGACTTCTTTTTTCTTTTTTGGTTTTTCAGGACAGGGTTTCTCTATGTAGCTTTGGCTGTCCTTGTCCTGGACTTTGTAGACCAGGCGGACTCACAGAGATCTACCTGCCTCTGCCTCTGCCTCCCCAGGTGCTGGGTTTACAGGTTTGCACCACCACGCTTGGCTGCACACTCTTACATTTTAAGCTACTTACTTGTGGTTCTTCATCATGATTATGCTAGAAAACTAATGCGTCAATCCACAACTTTGGAAACATAGCACAATGTGATAAATTTGTAGTAATGTGACTAAAATTAATAGCCAGATTTTTGACTGAACTTAGGTTTCTTAAATTTTCTCATAAAGTCTATTCCTTTTGCAAAATCAATGACTGATTATAACCACTACCATAGTCTCACCATATTACATTTTTCCTCATGCCATTTTTTGGTGACTATTTCTTTCTGGAATCCTCTACTGTTCTTCCCCTTGTCTTTCCTAAAGAGCAGATTTATAGTAGCAAGCTGTAAAGCATGCCCAAACATTACTGAGGAATTAAAATAACTCTGATGGGAAACCAGGACTGAAAAAAATTTGATAAATGGCTTAGAGTAAGCAGCATGCTTTTACACGTGCAGAAAGCTGCTGAATTCCAAAGAAGAGCAGATCCAATAGTTACTAATTTTTCATTATTGAATGGGCATGTAAGTTTCAGCAAAGTAGAATTCTTATGGACAAAAAGGACAGGTGTCACATGACCATCAGGAACCTTTTATCACTCCGCCCTGCAGAACTTTTGAAAATGATAGATTTGGGGAACCATTGAATTTTACAATGCTTACAGCACTCACATGCCACAGGCACAACTAACCTCATTTCTTTAGCAATTTCCCATTTATCTTCTGTGCCACTGATTAAAAGTTAACCGTGCACTAACTTTCAGAGTTATTAATCTTTCTATCCGTGTATCCTGTCTTTCTAAGTAGATTATGAGTTCCTTGAGGGCAGAGTCTTATTCATAGTCTTTTTTATTTTTGTAACTCTGTTTTATGGTACTTTACAGTGGTTATGATGATAAAGATAAAAAGAAAAATGAATTAAAAATTAAATACAGCCATAACACATTTTTTCAGTGTGATTAGATATTCAGAGTGTAAATTAGACATGGTCCTCAATCTTGAGCACCAGAGCAAGTGAACGTTCTCTGGAGTTTGTAGTATTCAAGCACAGTTTAATTTCTTTTTTTTTTTTTTTTTTTTTTTTTGGCAAAATATTCAACTTTATTTTGCTTTCCTAAACTTAAGATCTTTGACTGTGATTTTTTTTTTAATTGTGGAACTGTTTTTTTTTTTTAATTTTATTTTTCTTTTTAGTTACATTTTGTTAACTCTGTGTCCCAGCTGTATCCCGCTCCCTCATTCCCTCCCGAACCCCACACTCCCTCCCTGGTCTCCTCCCTGCCCCTTTCCAAGTCCACTGATAGGGGAGGACCTCCTCCCCTTTCATTTGACCCTGTTTTATCAGGTATCTTCAGGGCTGGCTGCAAAGTCCTCCTCTGTGGCCTAACAGTACTGCTCCTCCCCTGGGGGGGGGGGGATCAAACAGCCTGCCCTTGAGATCCTGTTAGAAATAGTCCGTGTTCCCCTTACTTTGGAAAACTACTTGGTTACTGAGTTACCACGGGCCACATCCGAGCAGAAGTTCTAGGTTATATCCATAGATGGTCCTTGGTTGAGTGTCAGTCTCAGAAAAGACCCTGTGCCCGGATATATTTGGTCCTTGTACAGCTCCTATCCTTTCCATATCATACTAACTTCCCTTCTTTCATATGATTCCCTGCACTCTGCCGAGGGTTTGGTTATGAGTCTTAGTGTCTGCTTTGAAACACTGCTAGGTAGAGTCTTTCAGATGCCTTTTGTGGTAGACTCCTGTCATAAGTTCAATGCACATCCCATTTGTCTTTCTAAATGAGGATTAATCACCTTCGCCTGTGTCCACTTTCTTGATTATCTTCTTTAGGTGTGTAGATTTCATTATGTTTATCATATCTTGTAGGTCTATATAAGCGAGTATATACCAAGTTTGTCTTTCTCCTTCTGGGATACTTCACTCAGAATGATCTTTTCTAGATCCCACCACTTGCCTGCAAATTTCATGATTTCCTCCTTTTTGATTGCTGAGTAGTATTCCATTGTGTAAAAATACCACAATTTCTGTATCCATTCCTCCCTTGATGGACATCTGGGTTGTTTCCAAGTTCTGGCTATTACAAATAAAGCTGCTACGAACATGGTTGAACAAATGTCCTTGTTGTGTACTTGAGCAAATTTTGGGTATATACCTAGGAGTGGTATAGCTGGGTCTTGAGGTAGCACTACTCCTAGTTGTCTGAGAAAGCGCCAGATTGACTTCCAAAGTGGTTGAACCAGTTTACATTCCCACCAGCAATGGAGGAGGGTTCCTTTTTCTCCACAACCTCTCCAGCATGTGCTATCACTTGAGTTTTTCATCTTGGCCATTCTGATGGGTGTAAGGTGAAATCTCAGGGTCGTTTTGATTTGCATTTCCCTAATGGCTAATGAGGTTGAGCATTTCTTTAAGTGTTTCTTTGCCATTCGATGTTCCTCTTTCGAGAATTCTCTGTTTAGCTCTGTTCCCCATTTTTTAAGTGGATTACTTGGTTTGCTGCTTTTCTGCTTCTTTAGTTCTTTACAGTTTAATTTCAAAAGATAAAGACTCACCTCATTGTTTTTATCCCACCACTCTTGGTATATAGCACAGAGTGTGTATCATTTGCATATAGCTAAATTGCTTGATGAATGACTGACAGTCACAGATATGCCTTTTCTCAAAGATACGTGGATGGTTAATCCATGGTTCCCAAATCTTGGATATCCTAGACTAACAAAATTTCATAACCACTCTTGGACTTAATAAATTGTCAGTCTCTTAACTGGTAAGAAAGGGTGTTAAGAAATGTGGCTACCTTTATGGTTGTAATAAAGGACCCTTTAATGCCAAAGCAATAAGACAGATGTCTATCCCAGAACAAGAAACAGTCCTTTGGACACAACAAATATGACCTCACTTAGTAAAAGCAGTACTGCAAGCTAAGGAGGCATCTTTAAATAGAAATAGTACTTACACAAATGCAAGCGTCATCTCTGTGGAACAAAACAGAGCAGCAGTAAGCAGGGTCTGGGCTTTAGGCCTGGACATGAGCAGTCAACACCAGGAATTCAAATGGCACAAATGACCTCATTCAAATAGATGAGAATCCAAGCTCTCCTAGCTGGTATGGCTTGGCTGTGAAATGTTCCCCAACAGGCTCAGCATTTCAAGCTAATGGGACTATTTGGAGGGGTGAAAACTCAGGAGGTGAGGCCTAGTTGAAGGAAATAAGTCACCAGACACAATTTTGAAGGTTATACCTGGTTCCCAGTCCATTTTCAGCTTTCTGTTTCTTGGTGGTCAGCTTACATATATAGGCTGCTCTGCTATGCCCTTGCTGCCACAAGACCAAAAACGCTGAAACCCTACAGCCAAATAAATCCTTTCTGGCTTAACCTGTTCATGTCAGATATTTTGTCAGAGTAATGCAGAAGTGACCCAGTGGCCAGACTCATTCCATGAACACAGAACTTGAGGACAGTCCTCACAGTAACAGAGGCTGGAGCCACAAGTCAATGACCAGGCTAAGGAAACGCTCAGAGACAGTGCGTGTTAGTTGTTCTTAAGAGAACCAGTTTACCAATACAAAACTGTGTTCTAAAGCATAAAACTCAGGGTCAGGAAGAGATGTTATCAACTCCAAAACTATTAGAAAAGAGTAACTCAAAGAAACAGAGGAAGAAAGTATGATTTCCAATGAAGATGGACCTATAATAATAATAATAATAATAATAATAATAATAATAATAATAATAATAGTCACATAACAGACACTGTTAGCAGAACTAACATGAAAGTCAACCAGCTGAAGATTCACCCCTAAAGAAATGGAAAAATAGCAATAAGCGAAGTCCTTGGAAGTTCAAGTTATATCTTCAAAGATGATGAAAGGAAAAGTACCAATAAAAGAAAAATGGGGAGAAGTCAAACATGAGTAGGTGGACTTTTAAATAAAAACAATTAGCAATTTCAGAAATAATTTTATTTATTTATTTATCTATTTATTTGTTTTTGTTTTCTTGAGACAGGGTTTCTCTGTGTAGCTCTGGCTGTCCTGGACTCGCTTTGTTGACCAGGCTGGCCTTGAACTCACAGTGATCCGCCCGCATCTGCCTCCCTGAATGCTAGGATTACAGGTATGTGCCACTGCACCTGGCCCAGAAATAATTTTAGAAAGCAACAGCTAGCCATTGCTGGGTTTAATGCCACACACCTGTATTCCCAGCACTGAGGAAAGTAAGGTTGGAGAATTAGAAGTTCAAGGCCAGCCTAAGCTACATACATGGCCCTTGTCTTGAAAACCATAGTCACTAAAATTTCCTTTACACAGGGAAAAAAATGCTTTAGAATCAACCCTTAACACAGTGTGGGGAAAAATATGGGAAAAGTTAAGCTATGTACTGAATAAATTGAAATTTTACTGCATGCGTTAAAAGAAACTCTAGAAACAAAGTCCAGAGAGAGTGGCTAGAATTTTCTAGAATCTAAATACATATATTGAAAATACATATCTTTATATTGTGCTGTTAAACTTATTATAGATATTTTTATTTTGTGGCCTGGTGGGGGAACACGTGCGCTCGCACACATTCGAATATGTGTGCCTATAGGGGTTAGAGGACAACTTGCAGGAATTTGTTCTCTCCTTCTACTCTATGAGCCTTGGGGATCAAACTCTTATCATCTGGCTTGGCTTCAAGCGCCTTTTCCTACAGAACCATTTCGCCAACCTCTTACATTGTATTTTTTTCAATTGATTCTTTGTGAGTTTCACGTCATGCACCACAGTTCCTTCATCTCTGCATCCCCTCATATCTGCTCTTCATCCTTGCAGCACCCCCAAACAAAACACACACACACACACACACACACACACACACACACACACACACACAAGACCAAAGCATAGAAAACATCTCATCGTGGAAGCCGTGGTGTGTGACAGTGTGTCCCACAGTATAGCCCTCTGTCCACACATCTTCACTTGAAAGTGTGAACTGGTCTGGTGGCTGTGTGACACCATCAGCACCGGATCCCCATCGGGACTCCTCCATCTTATCCTGTTGCTGCCCCGTGTCGTGGAGATCCTGGAACACCGGGACTGGCACTTTCACACATTCCAACCGCTGGCAGATGATAGAGATGTCGGGTGAGCCAATTCAGAGCTCTCATCTACCGATGAGCTGGTCAGTTCTCCAGCTCTCCCTGATCAGCACCACCAGGTCAAGCTCTCAGCACTGCTCCCGCTAGGCCGCCCGATGCCACCATCATCAGGAGGCAGGGTCAACCCTCCTGGTCTCATGCCCTCAGGGCCAGCTCCCTCCAGAGCCAGCTCCGCTGCGTTGCCCAGGCAAGGAGCAGGTCTCTCCTGAGTGCTGCTGCCGGTGAGGAGCTGGGCCAGCTCACCTGCTCTCATAACCTCAGGGCCAGTTCTTCCAGCTGCCTCAGATGTCCCGGGGGTGAGGTCCCCACACCCACACTACCACAGCAGACAATGGCAGGACCAGCTCCACCTTGCTCTCATTCTTGGGGCTGGCTCACCTGCACCCCCTAGACCAGGGCCAACACTACTCTGCTGTCCTGACAAGGGTCAGCTCTCCCCACTGCCTCAGGTGGTGAGGGTCAAGGGGACGGAGGGCATTTC
This sequence comes from Psammomys obesus, assembly GCF_907164565.1. Taxonomy (NCBI): domain Eukaryota; kingdom Metazoa; phylum Chordata; class Mammalia; order Rodentia; family Muridae; genus Psammomys; species Psammomys obesus. The sequence continues at coordinate 7,262,906 of NW_026585987.1, forward strand.
CTCTCCAACCCCCACCCCACCTACTCAGGGAACCTCATGGCAGATAAGTGTCGGGGTCAGCTCTCCCTCAATCTGTCCTTGGGTGTGGCTCACCCACTCCCCCTCAACCAGGGCCAGAACTACTGTGCAGCCCAGGCAAGGTTGCAGGGCTCGCCAGCAATGGACAGCTTACCGGCTCTCATGACCCCAAGGCCATTTCTCCTTGCTGCAGGTGGCATGGTTGCCAAGGAAGGGGAAATCATCACCCCCACATCCACATCACCTCCCGACAGATGAGGGGCGGGCCAGGTCTCCAGTGCTCTCGCTCTGGAGATGGTTCACCTGCGCCCTGCCACCAGAGTGGTCAGCTCTGCTGTGCTGTCCAGTGAGCGCTGTAGCTGGAGCGGGACCGGGCTAGCTCTCCCAAGCTGATGACACTGGGGGCAGCTTTCCTGACTGCTGGAGGTGATGAGGGGTTGGGGGAGGGCATCACCTCTATGCCTGTGCCACCCCATGGCAGACCAGTAGCAGGGGCAGCTCTCCCACACTCACACCTCTGGGGCGGCTCACACACTCCCCGCCACCAGGGCCAGCTCTGCTGTGCTGCCTAGGTGAGGCGCCCAGGCTGCCACAGTAAGAGATGGAGCAGGCTCTTTTAGAGCACCACATCCAATGAGGGGCGGGGCCAGTTACGCACAGTCCCCTGATGTCCATGTGGTCCCGGCAACTCCACCAACCAGTGCTCCAGTGGTAATAGGAGCAACAGACAAGGATACTGACCCCTGTTGCTGCGTAGCCATGGCCTCAGACACAGCCCGCTGCGGCAGCTTGGACTGGGGCCTCACTATGATCTCAGGTGGGGGGAGGAGGCTGGCCACTCACTACAGGCTACTCTTCTCCATCCTCAAGTCTCCAGTTTCATCTCTGTTTGTAATGCTGAAGCTTCTCTACTTCTCTTTCTCTCCCATCTGAGCACCAAGTACTCGCACACTGAGATGTCCCCGCTGCAGGCTGGCCACGTGGCAGGCCCCTGGTGACATTCTCCATTGGTACTGCGTGGAGTGGTTAGCAGGTGTCGATGGCCCGCCTGCGGCATGCGCTGGAGGGCAGGTCTGTGGCTGGAATGGGGGCCACAGGTCTCTGTGCCTTCCTCCTCCTGAAGGCAGAGAGGCCAAAGCCTAAGACCGCTTTGATCGCCAAGACAGGCATCAAGGTAGGATGAGCAAGGGAAGGACTGTCATCTGCTCTGCCCCTGACTGATAAAAGACTAACACCAACAAAGTGTCTCTTGGCCCATTGCCTGGGGAGAATGTTTTTGGATTGTTCGTTTGTGTTTTTTTTGTTAGTTTGTTTGTTTTGTTATTTAATGGCTGATAGTTTTTGTTGTCCTATAGCTCTTTGCAAACCCAGTAAGGGTGGTCCCTCCCTTTGAGACTGTTTGGGCTTTTATAACTTAGCAGAAGCAGGATTAGCTCAATCATTTACCTGCTCTTAGACATGGATCTCGTGTGAGTTGGCCATGAGAGGAACCTAGTTCTCCAGACCTATCTGTGTACCCAGCTGACAGCTGACACCAACTAGCCAGTCACATGAGAGAACCAGGTTGGGCTCAGTTCAGCCACCCCGTGTATCACATATGGAGCAGAGGCACACTGTCCCAACTGAATTCTGAACAAAACGCGTACTTATGGGCCAATAATTAGTGTGTAGAGCCACTAAGTGTTTCACGGCTTATTATCCAACACTAGATACCTGACCCACACATCAGCACTAAGCAGTGGCTACTCACAGGCCTTCACGGAAAAGATTATTATTTAAAGGACATTTTGGGAAAGACGGAAAATCAGTCAACAAACTGTATTGATACCAGGAGAAACGATGAACAAAAAATGTTGGCGTGGTTTTCGGCAAAGCAATGTAACTACTAACTAAAATATTTAAAGCCACCTATTATCTTGGGGAAGTAAACATGCATAGCTAAAACGGATACAATGTAAAAGGCAGATTTGTAGGAAGAATTCAAAGCTTCTTGTATTATTAAGTAACTTAGTATTTCTAGAAAGGAAAAAGTTAAGCATATTGAGTAATATGTGAGTCAATAGAACGCTTTTTCATGGCTGAATGCAGTCACTTATAAAACAATTTGGCATTAATTTTGTATAAAAAGGTAAAACTAGAAACAAACTTAATGTTCTTTTATAGAGTTGGCCACACTTGTTTTACAAAACAACACTTCAGGTCCTGAACATTTCAGAAAAAAGGCTTCTCTCTATGCTTGAGAAGACAGAACTTCAGAACATTGTTGCCAACATCAGAAACAACTCGACACCCCTTGTTAAACAGAATAGTGTTTGTGCTCCGAACACTGAAGATGAATGAACCTTGGCTTCCTGCATAGCGTGTCCATTCAACATTAGTTATTAATATTACTAATATTGAATGGAAGAAAAGCAAGTCCTTTTCAACACCTTCTTGGTATTAATTTGTTCTTTTACATGATTTTCTTTCAACAAAGCACTTTTTCCATAAGGCCCAACAATACACAGAATTAAACACCCAATTACATATATCTATAATAAAATTATTTTTAATGTGTAAGTATAAAATATGCTTTTAGGGGCTAGAGAGATGGCTCAGCAGTTAAGTACATTTGCAGAGAACCTGGGTTTGATTCCCGGATCCCACATGGCAGCGCATAACCACCAGTTCCAGGGATCCAAAACTATCTCTTGTGCTCTCCACAGGTACCACACACACACACACACACACACACACACACACACACACACACGGTAACACGCAGGCAAGTACTTTTTCACATAACTCAGCAATTAAAAGTACGATTTTCTATCTTCAAAAGGCAGAGGAATGGTAAGAATAGACTGGAGGACGGTGATCATCTAAGAGACATGGTAGGAGGTGAGGGCAATCAAAGTCTAAGGAAGGATGAATAGGGTAAGCATAAATTATCAGTGATTTTTAAAAGGTTTTTGAAGTAAGGGTAAGTAAAAAGTAAAATTTAAGAGTAAAATGGAAACCAGAGCTATGGATACAGCTCCAAAGCAGAGAGGTTGCCTAGCATCCTCAAAGCCTGCATTCAGATCCCAGCACCCAAATAAAATAAAATAAAATAAAATACAAAACTAACATGAAGAAAACAATTAAAGATCATTCATGAGCCAAAACAGGACAATATCGCTCCACTCCACCTGTAACGTTCATTTATTTTGTGTGTGTCTTCCTAGTTTGTATTATAGATGATAGAAATTCCTTCATGCCTTAGTTACTAGAGAGTAATCACCTTGACTGATCTGTCTCCCTTCCTAGTCCCAGAGACTCATATGACTCAGCTTCACATACTTGCTTGGGAACTGAAAGGGAAAGGCTTTGTGTTTGCTTTACTTGAATTTGTAGTCTTTTTTTAAATATTAATTAAGTTTATTTACTTTGTATCCCAGCTGTAGACACCTCCTTCATTCCCTCCCAATCTCACCCTCCTGTCCTTATCTCCTCCCATGCCCCTCCCCCCAGTCCACTTCCTCCCCTTCCCTCTGACCCTAGCTTATCAGGTCTCATCAGGACTGGCAGCATTGTCTTCCTCTGTGGCCTGGTAAGGATGCTCCCCCCTGGGGGAGGTGATCAAAGAGCAGGCCAATCAGTTCCTGTCAGAGACAGTCCCTGTTCCCATTACTATGGAACCCACTTGGACACTGAACTGCCATGGTCTACCTCTGTGCAGGGGTTCCAGGCCATCTCCATGAGTCATCCTTGGCTGGAGTATCAATCTCAGAAAAGACCCCGGAGCCCAGATTTCTTGGTTCTGCTGCTCTCTTTGTGGAGCTCCTGCCCCTCCAGGTCTTTCTATCTCCTCCTTCTTTCATAAGACTCCCTGCACACTGCCCAAAGTTTGGCTATGAGCCTCAGCATCTGCTTTGATACACTGCTGGGTAGTCTTTCAGAGGCCCTCTGTGGTAGGCTCCTGTCCTGTTCCCTGTTCTCTCCCTCTTCTGATGTCCATCCCATTTGCCTTTCTGAGTGAAGATTGATCATCTTACCTAGGGTTATCTTTCTTGATTAGCTTCTTTAACTGTACAGATTTTAGTATGTTTATCCTATATTATATGTCTAATATCCACTTATAAGTGAGTATATACCATGTGTATCTTTCTGCTTCTGGGATACCTCACTAAGGATGATCTTTTCTAGTTCCCACCATTTGCCTGAAAATTTCATGATTTCCTTGTTTTTAATTGCTAAGTAGTATTCCATTGTGTAGATGTACCACAATTTCTGCATCCATTCTTCAGTTGATGGACATCTGGGTTGTTTCCAGGTTCTGGCTATTACGAATAAAGTTGCTACAAACATGCTTGAGCAAATGTCCTTGTTATGTACTTGAGCAAATTTTGGATCTATGCCTAGGAGTGATATAGCTGGATCTTGAGGAAGCACTATTCCTAATTGTCTGAGAAAGGTCCAGATTGATTTCCAGAGTGGTTGAACCAGTTTACATTCCCACCAGCAATGGAGGAGGGTTTATTGATTGTTAGTCTTAGAGCTGGTGCTGTTGGTGTTCTGTTCAGGATGTTGTCTCCTGTGCCTATGAGTTCCAAGCTCTTCCCTACTTTTTCTTCTAACAGATTTAGTGTGTCTGGTTTTATGCTGAGGCCTTTGAATTTGTTTTCTTAAAATGAAAAACCCAGTGACCACAGTATTAATGCACTCACACCCCAGAAACTCTAAGCTTAAGATGAGTGTTAGCAGTAAGCCAGCCGGAAGATGTCACTCAGCGAAACACTTTGAGAAGCTTAGCATCTAATTGGCCTGTTTCACACCATCTGCTCATCAGTCTTGCTTGTGGAAAAATAGTTTCATCAGGTATCAACAAGTTGAACACAAGGCAGATCACCCGCACTTTGCTTTGAATCTGACACCACATTTTGTCTGCCTCTTATCACAGTTCTAAAATCATCACATTAAATAACTGAATCGGATTACAGCAGCTTCATCACAACATTTTACCCTGCTTTTCTGTGTGATCCCTGGGGCATGTATGGCATGTCCGTAAGCTCCTCCTTAGGCCTATTGTCCTCAAATTACTTAGCCAAACATTGAAAAAAATCCCCTCTCAGTGGCTTAGTGGCTATATCCAAACAAATGTTATTTATGTATGCCTTTCCCCCAGCTACCAACTGGTTACATTATCAAATGTAGGGAAGTTATTCACACAAATACACAAAAATTATGATCTTATGCTGGTTGATAATTTGAAGTAAGAATTACTTCTGTTTGCAAACCCTTTGTACATGATAGCCTTTGTACAACTAAAGATTTGCTGTATAGATTTCCTAGCTGAAACAGCCACTTGACTCTTATAAGTTGTCTTAGCTTCTGTTCTATGGCTGTGAAGAGATACCATGACTAAGGCATCTCCTATAAAAGAAAGCATTTGATTGGGGCTGGCTTACAGTTTTAGAGGTTTAGTCCATTATCATGGTGGGGAGCATAATATCATGAAGGCAGGAAAGGTACTGAGGAAGTAGTTGAGAGCTACACCCTGATCTACAGGAAGGCAGAGAAAGAAAATCTGGGCCTGATATGTGCTTTTAAACCCTTAAAGACCGCCCCTCCGCCCCGTGATGTATTTCTTCAGCAAGGGCATGCATCCTAATCCTTCTAATCATTTCAAACAGTTTTACTTTCAGGTGACTAAGCATTCAAATATATGAGACTGTGGGAGATAGTTTCTTTCAAACCACCATATGAGTTTAATCATGATTTATTTCAAGTACATTTATACTGTGATTATTTTAACACTTATTCCAGAATTTGATTTAAAATTTAGGAAAAGTTAAAATTAAATTTTTACTTCTTTGGATCTAGGCATGTATCATTTGTTACATGAAAAAATGTGGCAAAAATGATAGCTTGCCAAGGTGATAATTCATTCAAAATAAGCATAACACTTATTAAGTGTAGAGGAATTTTAATCCAGCAACATGGCTACTCTGGCAAGGGATCACATCCAAAGACCCAGGTCTGTGTGATATGGCTGGAATTCAAAATACTCTTACTATACACCTTTAATTCCTCTGGCTGAAATACAGACACACCTTTAGTACACACATTTAATCTAAAACAATGATGTCTAACTGAGTGACAGACAAAGTGATGAATCAGAAAATGTCTTGACAAAATGATTCAGAGGACAGAAAATCGAAGCCACTTGAGAGCAGCACACACACACAGAGTTAGTGGGGACACTACAGTAGAGTTCTGGAGTACAGTACAGTTCAGTACAGTAGAGTGCAATTGCGTTTGTGCAGTTTAGTTCATGGAGTCCAGAGGCAGTTTTTTCAACCTGAGCAGTTTAGTGAGAAGTGGAGGAAGCCAGTTTGAATCAGTCAGCTTAGAGAAGAGTAGCTGAATTGAACCAGCCAGCCAGATTTCAGAAGGAACTAGAAAGGGTGAGCTTATTCAGCAGTAAGTCTTGAAGCTGAAAACATTCTAGGCCTAGGTTTGCAGAGAGAGGCTGGAAGCTGAAGCCTTCAAGGCCCAGGCTTATAGAAAACTAGATTGTACAGAGACTAGAAGCTTCCAGGACTAAGCCTAGGGACAGTTTGATAGAAACACACTGGGCAGCATGCCGTGTATTCATAAGGCTTGGGTATGTCTCTCATCTCATGCCATCATCTGAAGAAATAAAAACAATAATTACAATTAAGTATGAGATTGTTATTAGCACCTTTGTTCTTTTAATCATTTTGGTTATTGGCATAATTATTTATATTGTAACAAATTAATGCTATTCATTGAAAAATTAAATGACAGTAAAATATATAACAATAAAAATATAACTATTCTCAGAGTTATTATCCTCTACCAAGAACAACCAAAAATAGTTTATACAGAAACAAGTTTAAGTGTGTTCTATTTTTTTCATGGAACAGTGTGGAGAGCCCTCAGTGGAAAAACATGTTTTCACCCTGGACTTCACTGGAGACAAGAATAGGCAGGATGTTTTTGCCAAGTTCATTTCCTTTTGTTTGTGTGAGGATCACACAGACAAGTGGTCGAGGTAAACAAAATTTGACTTCTCAATGAACCCCTTCATTGTATGGAGATGCTTTGCTCTGACTATGAAAAGGAATTATGGAATAAACCAGGTGTGACAGTTTCTACTGGCAGCCCTCTCGAACTGGTCTCTGGAGTAGTGTGTTATTTTTTTATTTTCTTTTTATCCTCACTTCCCACTAAGGAACTGTTTGACTCTGCTTGTGGGTTCTGCCAGTTTGGCACCCAAACAGGGCCTTGAGATATGGGGAAGCAGTGAAAGACAGCACGGTGTTGGCAACCTGGATCATAAACTGAAGAGAAAAGGGTGCAGTAAGTAAAATTTGACAGTAAAAATGGGACAAGGTAGTAGCCTCATATTTTTTGTATGGAATTTAATTAGAAATAGTCTGTATATGTGGCACAGGACTGAGGAAGTGAAACTGTCCGGGTTAGAGAGAAAGAGGAAAGAAAGATGGGAGGCTTTGGGACAAAATGAGATTAAACCATCAGCCCCTCTCGAAGAGTTATATGTCCCTCCTAATGACAATAATTTCTTGTTAGGAGAAGACTTTGAGAATGACTTAGATCTTGATGAGCTTGCAGAGTTGGAGGAAGAGCAAGCTACACAGATAAACTGAGTTTTATGATTTTCCAGTTCTATACCAACCTGATAGACAGGGTAATATGGTGAGAGTCCATGCTCCTATATCTTTTAAACAATTAAAATATTTGAAAACTGCATGTGCTTAACATGGTCCTACAGCACCTTTTACTCAAGCTCTGTTAGAGTCCTTGTCTGCTGAGGCTCTTTGCCCAGGGGACTGGAAGCAATTAGTAAGAGAATGTTTGACAAGAGAAGATCATTTATTGTGGAAGTCAAAATTTGCTAAGCAGTGTCAAGCAACAGCTAAAATCACTCAAGCGAGTGGTGGTGGGGAGACAGCTTCTCAGTTTTTCCAGTAAGCAAGTTAATGGTTAATTCTGCTACAAAGCTTCTGTGGTTGTAAAAATTGGATTCAACAAATAGCAAGGTGTTTTGTCTGTTTTGAATGTATAAGTTTACCATGTTCAATATGTCTTGGTTATAGATTATTGGTCATTGGATATGTTTTAATTGCAAAAAATAAAAGGAGGCAGTTATATCCCCAAATGCCACAGAATTATCTTAATCATGCCCTATTTATTTAAAATTTTTTGAATGTGGATATACAATGCTGTTCTGCGGCTGATGGATTGTGGCACCCTAAAACCAAAGATAATTATGCCCAAGTGAAATGAAAAGAGCTGATACTGGAATATGGCAGGGCCAGACCCTGTATTAATATAGGGAAGAGGGCATGTTTGTGTTTTTCAGCAGGACTCTGAAGGAGCCAGGTAAATCCCAGAAAGGTTGGTGCAATTTGAATGAGACCTGAAAGAGGATGCTCCTGCTGCTGACAATAATGAATTCTGTCCTGAGGGTGAATGGAGAGTTGCATTGGGCTTATGCTCCTGACCCACCTTTGCTACATTCTGCCCTCCGAAGATTTTGTGCAGAGAAACTTTTTAGATACAATGTGACTGGAACAGACAGATACATACTTGATTGGTATGGTAATCAGGACAAGTCTCAACAACATCCGGAACAATGGGAAAGAGGACTGACTCTAATAGGACTTTGGTTTTCAGCAGACCTATATTTAGAAGCTTGCCACAGAAACTCTTGGGCTGCCCTGTAACTGCCTGTATAAACTCCCCTTATGTTTTGTTGTTTGGAAATGTTAATATTTTTATACAAGATTCAAACTTGTTTCTTGCCATCAATATAAACTAACAAACTGTATTTCTAAGCTTTCAAATGGACAACAGGCTCTGGTTGTTGGACATCCTTTTATTATGGTTCCTGTGAATGTTTCTCAGGCTTGGTATTCTGATAAGAGGTTATCTGTTAAGTCACTTTTATGGAGTGTTATAGGACTTGGCTTATTATTCTTATTAGGAACATGTTTCTACTGGCATCCCTCTCAACTGATCTCGTGTGTAGTGTGTTATTTTTTATTTTCTTTTAATCCTCAGTCCCCACTCAGGAACTGTTCGACTCTGCTGGTGGGCTCCAGCAGAAAAGCATGTGTACCTGCACATACATGCACACAGACCACTTGGAATTTTGAATATACTCTAGCATCTATCATCACAATAAAATATAACACTTTTAACTGATAAAACTGAAGGGATTTAGCATAATAATTTAAGTCTTTTGTTCCTAGTCAACAAATTGCAGTAATTATACTTCCCTCCTAAATTATTGTACTAATTACAGAAGATACATATAAAAAGATTTGGCATGTACTCAATAAATAGTAGCTATGACTTTGTAAAACATGCGTTAAAAATTTGTGGAGATGTTGACCCTATTTCAGGAGGTTTCCTCTGATTCTCATTTCCATAGCTAGCAGTTTTAGCAATTCTGCCCAAACAACCTATTAGCTTTACACTACCTTCCAACAAAATTTACTAAAAATAAGTCTCACGTTATTAGAATTTTATCATCTAGACAAAAAGTGAACTAATTGTTTTATACATAATAAATATATAAATAATTTAAAACAATTACATTCATATTTTGAAGCCACACTATTCTTATTCTTAAAAATTGTGTATTAGGAGGTTGGAGAGATGACTCAGTATTTTAGAGCACTTGTTGACCCTTTAGGAGACCCAGGTTCAAGTTCCAGCGCCCATATGAAGGCTCCAGACCATCAGAAACCGCAGTTCCAGGGGATCTGACATGCTATTTGGTCTCTGTGGACAAGAGGCACACTCAACTCTGCACATACATATAGACAGGCAAAACACTGATACACATAAAATAAAATAAAATAAAATAAAATAAAATAAAATAAAATAAAAT
>NW_026585987.1:7272840-7339034 GCF_907164565.1 Psammomys obesus
ATAAAATAAAATAAAATAAAATAAAATAAAATAAAATAAAATAAAATAAAATAAAATAAAAGGACTTGTTACTTGAGCATAACATTTTATCTCATATTTAAGTTCTGAGTAAAGTTTTACTTACTAAAGAAAAAAATATTTGATTACATTTATTTATTTATTTGTGTGTGTGTGTGTGTATGCAATAGTGCATCTGTGAAGCTCAAAGAACAACTTGGAGAAATTCATTTTCTTTTTCTAGATGAAGGCTCTGGAATTGAACTCAGGTCATCAGGCTTGGTGGCAAGCCCTGAGCTGTCTTGTTGGCTCTGAAAATAAGTATTTCAAATATACATTTCATTCCAGAGTCAGAATGCCAAATAAAATAACCAATTCAGAGATATAGTGGAGAACATGAGAAAACCAGGAAAAATGCATTTGTTCGAGCTCATGGCAAAAATGAGAATCTCTGACTTACCTGAACACCTTGAGATCTGTGGTAGTAAACTTAATCATTGTTATAGTTTGAATGTATTCCTCCAAAGTTTATGTGTTGGAAACTTGATTCCCAAATTCAGGGTTGTTGGTATGTGAGCATGAGGCTCTGAGAGAGTAATTAGGATTAGATGAGGTAATGAGGCTGGCTCCCGTGGTGGCATGACTGACTTTGTAAGAGGAAGAGATACCTGAAGACAAGCTGTGTCTTGCTGCAGGACAGCCTCTCCTGTGTTGTCCTGCAGCATAGAAAGCCCTCAGTGATGCTGGGTGTGGTGGCTCATGCCTGTAATCCCAGTACTCAGGGAGGCAGAAACAGGAGGTCTGCAAAGCTAGTCCTAGACAGCCAAGGCTACACAGAGAAACCCTGTTTTGAAAAACAAAAACAACAACAACAACAACAACAAAAAAAAAAAAAAAAAAAAAAAAACGAAGAAAGAAAGAAAGAAAAGAAAACCCTCACTGGGTGCTCAACAGATATTCTAATTAGATTCTAAGCCTCTAGAAGAGTGAGCCAAATATTTTAATAAATTTTTAAAAAAGTGTATTTAATTCTGAAATGAAAAATACTTATATAACTTATTGAGTAAATCTAATATCTATTACAGACTAGTTTCAATGTCATCTACTTGGTATTCCTGCTAAAATGCTTAATGTAAATCTAATCATGAGAAAAAAGCATAGGGTTAATCTAAATAGACTAAACAAACAAACAAAAAAATAACTGACCTAGGTGCTTCTGTGAAATTAACATGAAAGACAAGAAAGTCTAGGAAAGTGTTCTAGGTTAATAAGTATTATCGAGATTTTTTCAACCAAATGCTGTAAGGGAGCTGTGTATGAATTGTGAATAAGATGGGGAAAAGGAATGGTATACACAGGATGTTATTGGGACAGTTGGAATAGTGTGAACATAGACTACACAGAAGATAATAATAAGGATAATTTCATGTTCAATTTAAGCATGACAAATTTTTATTATGAATAATTCTCTTGTCTTTGAGAAATATGTGCTATAGCATAGGGTGTTTATGTTCTCTCTCTCTCTCTCTCTCTCTCTCTCTCTCTCTCTGTGTGTGTAGAATAGAACCAAAGGTCCTACGTGCTGAGCATTTGCTCTATCACTGAGCTACATCCTTAGTACCAGCATTTACTTTGAAAACGAATCAAATAAATAAATAGAGAATAGCAAGAATGACAAAACATTAACCATTTTAGAATCTTTGCAAATAGTATTTTCACTGTACTCTTTTACCAGCTTTTCCAATGAGTTTAAAAATATACAACTGGAAACGAAAAGAGAAGATCTGCATAATCTAATGCCCAACATTCAAAAGCCCTGAATCCAATTTCCAGCAGAGCAACAGGTATGGTAATGGATGCCTATTATCCCAGCATATGATGTGGGAGGATCAAGGATCCAGCATCATCCTTGGCTGAAGCCAGCCTGGTAGACAGGACACCATCTCACTCCCCACACACAGACACAGCATCTTAACTGAGAGCCCCTTCCTTCTTTCACATCTTTGCCCTTGTATCCCCTGGCTATTTGTTGGCTAAATTGGTCTGTCATTGTTCTGATTCTGGCATTATGCAGAATCCATTGGCAAGTAACTCCATTGAAGCCACTATCACATTCTCTTTCATAAGAAGGCATTCATTTCCAAGTGCATATGATTTTTTTAGTATGCATACTGTTTTTTTTCACTGTTTGACTATTCAAACTAGAATCTGTATGTTTTTATACTCAAAGTTAAAATTTTATAAAGCTCATGGGGAAATTTTTTATTAAAGATTAAAAAAAAAATCCTACTTCACATTTATCTACCTGTCAGTTAAGGAAACAGTATCTGCCTCACTAGATTGCTAAGAGGATCAAATGAACAAACTATGGGAAAACCCCGAGCCAGGGTCTGCCATTCGATACATTTATTAGCATTAAAAAAAAAATCTCCTAACAATCATTATTACCCTAACTTTAATTTAAAACTAAGACTTTTTCTCTGTAAGGAAAATAGTGAGACATTATGCGTGAGAATTCAAAAGTAAGCTCATAGCTATCACTTCTAGTGACAGAAACTGTGTAAAGCCTCATAAAGTGTTTTACTATGAGCAAAATGTCCCCCATAACACACATCACCTAGTCAATGAAAAGCTAGTATTATGGAAATTTGCAGATAGTATTAAAGTACTATAATTCATTATGCTATAAACTTTAACCCTAAGTATTCCTTACAGAATCTTTCTCCTGGTTTATGGGGGTGTTATGCAATAATCCTTTTCTCTTTCTCACATTTTCAGCTCCCTCATAAATGTAAATAATAGATAATCAATAAATATTTCCAGATTAAAGGTTAGAGAACAATATAGGATATGTGTTAATGGGAATGATTGTAGAGAGAGGGAAAATTTTGCTAATGTGTCTCACTCCATTACGCACGCTCTAACAGAACACCTGAGACTAAGAAATTCCCAATGAAGATAATTTATAGGCTCACCATTCTGGAGGCTAGAAAGTCATTTGTCAAGGACCTTCTTTCTGTTATCTCATGGTATAAGGGGGCAAATGAGGTCTAAATTCACTCTTTTATAACAACGTCAAGTCTGGCCATCAAGGCAGAGCCCCCGTGACCTAACTATCCCCTTAATGATTCTGTCTCTTGATATTATTACAATGGCAATTAAACATGAACATGAATTTTAGTGGAAGCAAATGTTCAAACTATAACAGTAGAGAAGATAGGGAACACTCACTGGAAATTTACAAGGATGAGATTAGATTTTAGAAGGAACCCAGACTGTGCACCTAAAAAGTAATGCTTTCTTTGAGTGAACTCACTTGCAAGGAGATGGTGGACACTTGAGAAGAGAAAAGCAGGTGTGACACTATCATCTGTAAGAGCAGGAGACTATAAGACAATTCTTGGAAATCACAAACGGTCCACTTGAGGTTCAGTGCTTTAATGGGGGGCCGGTAAGCACATCCCTGCACCTATGTGTTGTTGTGTGGAAGACAACAGATGACTTAACCAGTGTTGTGATTTTGCCATGCTAAGCTTATGAGACAAGAGTGATAACAGGATCTGAGAATGCATTAAAGTGAATGATTTTAGTGATTTTAGGGGAATTTCAGCTTAGGAAGGAAGGGAAACTGATCAACAGGAGTAGGCAAGACAGCTACAAAGTGGTAGGACCAATGGACTAAGCTCCAGCCCAGAGCTTATCGGTAGTGACATAGAAGAACTAGGTAGAGAAGCAGCTGTCGGTGAGTAGTATGCAGACAGGTGATACGATGGAGCTGTTGTGATTATTGGAATAAGAAGGTATAGGGTATAATTTTAGGATGAAGTGTTATCTGTACATTATAGATTTGGTGGGAATCAGATCTCAAGATTATTGAGGTAAACAAAGATTATGGAGAAGATGTGTTCAAGGATCTAAGTGTCCGGGGTTGGGGGTATCATGCTCATATTTACAAACACCAGGACTTAAGGACTTAATGAGAATTGAGACAGGAGGAGTGTATGGTAGGTCAGAAGATGACAATCAAGAAATGAAGAAGCAGTGTGGGCAAATGGAGAGGCGTTGGCCAAAGGCATAAACTGGAAGTCATAAGATGAGTAAATTCTGGAGATGAGACATACAACACATTATCTAGAGTTAAAAGTACTGTATACTTTAAATTTACTGAGTAGATATTATTATTACTATAAAATAAAATTATTAATATGTGATTGATATGCTAATTAGTTGGTATGGCAGTTGTTTATAATATGTATATACCAAAATGTCATATTTTATACTTTGAAAATAAACACTTTTGTTAATTATATGCCAATAAATCTGGAAACAAATTTACATGTCCATTTTCAAAAGGAAGAAAAAGAGTGTGGGTGATGGAAAGAAAGAATAAAAAGAAAACTCAGTGGCTGGCTCTTTGGTCACTGCCCCCTAATGGAGGTGCAGCCTTACCAGGACACAGAGGAAGACAATGCAGCTAGTTCAGATGAGACCTGATAGGCTAGGGTCAGAGGGAAGGGGAGGAGGACCTCCCCTATCAGTGGACTAGGGGAGAGGCATGGGAGTAGAAGAAGGAGGGAAGGTAGGATTGGGATACGATGAGGGAGGGAGCTACAGCTTGGTGAATAAATTGTAATTAATAAAAAATAAATTAAATTTTTAAAAAAGAATAAAAAGAAAAGAAAAGGACAAAGGGCCATAAGCCATAGGTCTACCAGGCAGAAGCAATAACACCGCAGGTGGTGGAAGACACATTTTAATGATTGTGGACTCACATGTTAGGGCTTCTTAGGGATGAGTGAGTGAGGACATTCTAAAAGGGATGATAAAAAACTGAGAGCACACGTACTCACAACCTCAAGGCTGCTTATAGGAAGGAAATAGCATCTTACCACTTGATAGTATCATACGAGACTCAGGCGAGAGCCAGGCTTCAGCAAGAGCAGGAAAGAGGAATCTTAGAGAAGGCTGAGGCTATAGATGGTTTACCGAGAATGGTCATAGCTCCAAAGCATACAGTGTTAAATAAAATAGGGGCGGGGGTACAAAGAGCCTTATCATGAGAGCAGATTTAACGGGTTCAAGCAGATAACTGAAGGTAAGGCTGAAAGTGTTGGGAAACAAGAAGTTGATTTCTGAGCTTTGTCTTAAGAAAAGATACCCAAATATCTAAGAAGGCTCAGGTTTTGTTTGTTTGTTTGTTTGTTTGTTTGTTTGTTTGTTTGTTTTTAGTACAAAGAATGTCTTCTTTGTTTCCTAGTGGAAATTAAACTGTGTTCTTGGGTCATTCTTGACCCTGTCAGCAGAGACCATTCTTTCTTTCCCACAGCTATCTGTGGTGAATATGATGTTATCAAGGGAAGAAAAGACTTTATCCAACTGCAATGCCTCTCCACTGAAGGCCCAAGGAAACAGGAAATATGTCTAAAGCCAGCCCAGGACTTGAAAACTGGGCGGAAGGTAGCTAGCCCTTCTTTATTACCATTTAGATTTATCTGAGGGCAGGAAAGGAGACTGTGATTCATAGTCCCTTTCATG
Source organism: Psammomys obesus (assembly GCF_907164565.1). NCBI lineage: Eukaryota > Metazoa > Chordata > Mammalia > Rodentia > Muridae > Psammomys > Psammomys obesus. The sequence continues at coordinate 7,278,373 of NW_026585987.1, forward strand.
AAGATATCAACAGTTTATACCTGTTTTATTTAACCATGACTGCACCCTGTCTGTCAGGAGTCTTAAGAACCAAGTTGTCTGTCAGGTTTGCTCTCATCAGGGAAGATACACTCTTTACATTGTTCCCACATCTTTGCCAAATTCCTGGATTTGGAAGCAGGCCCAATAGCAAGAATGTTGCAGAACGCCAGGACAGAGTGTTGCAGATGCCTGGGGAGGTCAGGCCAGGGTGCTCAGGGTGCCCAGAAGGTCAGACCGCTGTGCTCCAGGCACCGTGGGAGGTCAGGCCAGAGTGGTCCAGAGATCCCTGGAGGTCAGGCCAGGTGCTCTGGGAGTTCTTCCAGGTATACTGGAAATAACTTACTGAGCTGCTCAGTTCTCCTTGATGGTCCTAACTCCTTTCCTGTCCACACACCCTCATCCTTTTCTTCATTTTACTACATTAAGCCAGCCCTCCTAACATAAAACAAATACTAACTCATACATTTATTTAATTTTTGTCATATTCCTACCATTGCCCCGAAGCCAGGTGACACAGTACGATTAAGGCTGTTGGCAAATTTGTCACATGGATTTTGTTATAAGATTAATTTGATAAGCCAGGTACGGTGGCATATGCCTATAATCTCAGCACTCAGGGAGGCAGAGGCAGGTAGACCTTTATGAATTCGAGGTCAGCCTGGTCTACAAAGAGAGTCCAAGACAGCCAAGGCTACACTGAGAAACCATGTCTCAAAAACAAAAAACAAACCAAAACAAAAAAAGATTAATTTGATATCGAATCTAGACTTTACATTAAATCAGCCTTTGCCTTATAAGCAATTTAATTGTGTCAGACACTATTAGACAAAACAATAATAAACTCTTACTACTGGCATACTGGCATACCTGGCAAATCCTCTTCAATGATCCTTTTCTATTTCCCAGAACTTGGAAGGGTGAGGCAGGATAATTGGAAAATTTTAATGAAAATAAATGGTAATTGAAAGCAAAGACTTTCCAAATAATTGTATAGATTTAAATTTTACAATAATATACCTTGAAACTCTATCAGATAGTGTTAAGTTCATTTTTTATCATTTTGCATTAATGCCATTAAGCATCAACAATTCACCTTACTCAGGCATTAACCTGATATTTCTGCCTTTTTCATGTTGTGAGCATTCTCCTCAGGTGCTTCTAGAGTTTTGGGAACAAAGCAAAACAACAACAAAAAATTGACACATGTGTCTCATATGGTTGGTCTTTCTTTTCAGCCCATCTAAATATCTCATGCGGTCTCTAGGAAGACAAAGTCAAACCCTATGCAGTATTATCCACTGTAGCCTTGCATGTGAGTGAGCTATAAGAAGGTGAGTCATGTTCCTATGTTTCTGCAGGAAGTGGTAAGATCTCAGATGACTGCAACAAGCCATCTTACAACAGGTTCTAGAAACAATCCAATGGTCAATTACCACTTTCATTTTATTATTTCCTGTAGCAAAAAGAAAAAAAAAAAAACCTTTGCACGTATTCAGTTTCTTGCCAAGGTGTCCCCAGCAAACATAGTTGATCAAACTATCCAAAAAGGAAGTTCTTCCAGGTCATCTCTTATATGCCCCCACCCACAAATTCTCCCTCTTTCTCTACCATTGAGCTGCACTTGAGTCTTCACAAGTACCCAAACCACCTAACCAGCAGTCTACCACCTTACTCTAGTCATTAGGAAGCCTAAGAACCAAGAAGACAATAAGAGATTCCTGGCCTCTAGAAACCCCATAGAAGTCAAAGGACAGAGAAGTACATTGTGTTATAGGGGTCTGCAAAACTCCAGTGTCCAGATAAGAGCAGACATATCTACTACATAAAACAAACAGGCCATGGGCAATTGCTGTGTCCCAATAGAAAATGCATAGCCTTTCTGAAGGCTGACTTAGCCACAAGGTACCATGGAAGAAGATCTCTCAGTGTGGATCAGTGTGTGCTTTTGAAAGGAAGCTGGAGAGTTGAATTTTTGTATGAAAGAAGGTTCAAACTCTTACTCAAAAGAATTTTAACACCAGCTGGGCAAACCAGACCTATCTTCAAGGTTAGATTCAGCCTGTGAGAATATACCTGCAGTTTGCCCTCAAAGGTAAAATAAAAATGTTAAAAAGCTGTTGAGGTTTTCAAGGTAGGTAGGAAGGAAAGGATAAGGTGACCTTTGGAAATTCACCCCGTCCTTTCTCCCTACCCTTGCCTCCTGAGCACATGGCATTGTCCCCAGTCTACTTAAAATGTCAAGCCCTGGCTTGTGGCAAAATTATTAACTTTTCCCTAAAAAGCAAGGACAGAAACAAAGATAATATTTTCCTTCTCACATTCAAAAACGGTTTTCTTCTATGTATTCTGGTACCAAGCAGCAAATAGCCAGAAGGAGATATAATAACTAGCCATGCCTTCCATTCTCTGCATCTGTTTCCCACATGTCGATCTAAATATGCTGTGGAGAGTTGAGGATCTTCTTCCACTTAATGATGCTTTTCTATAAAATATAATTCTCTTCTAATGCAGAGAAGTCTAAATAATCACTGGGCATCACACCAAATCTGTAGCATCAGGACAGTGTTAGACACAGAACAGGCTCGACAGAACCAGGCTAAGCATCCGTTTCTGGTATCAGCAATTCCGGAGTTACAGGTTTGAAAATGTCAAGAATCAGGGAGTCATGGCAGAGCCAATACAAGATACTGATATTGCACCGTCACTACAGAGCAAAGCAGGTCTCAAAAGCCAACAGAAATGAGATCTGGAACCGCATGGTTGTCTCTGCCAGCCTGTGTTGAATTTTGAAGATATTATAAAATAACTTTGAAGACTTTGCATGATTGGCACTTTCTTTAAAGAAAAGCATCAATCCCTCTCGGTGATCCTGCTCCTGCCCTGCACGCCGCACCACTGTCTTGTTGCTTTATTGCTTTCATAACCATGATCACTGTAACCGTTTCTTACTTGTTTTATTTACCTGTTAGTGTTCTCCCCATGTTTTCTTCTGGCATGAACCACGTGAGTAGGAATCTATTCACTATCATACCTTTACTGCAAGATCCTTAGAGACAGTAGTATAGACTGTGTACTGCACAATTACATCATAGTCTAGATGCGGACATACATGCCGCTTTGCTCTCTGGGTGCCTTCCAGAAATGGTGCTCAATAAACACACAACAAATGAATACACAGGTCTTGTTATAGCATGAGATTCTATCTCTTCATACTGTCCGTTCTCAGAGATACAGGATTAACCCATGTACTTATTACTGTTAACACTTATGTGGGAATCCTTTAACGAGATGCCAAATAAAATTTCTTCCACTTTTGTATTTATTACTATCTACTACTTCACAGTATATCCATGCTCTCCCTTGTATTAGAAGAGACTGAGAAGGTAGACTACGTATTTTAATTCTCTAGGCAACTAGTCAATTGTCATGCACGTCATCAGTACTTATAGAGAGATGTGCAGTAGAGATGATGAGCTTTCTTTAAAAGCTGAGGTTCTGATACAGAAAGAAATCTTTACCTAGGACCAGACTCCCGTCCTCAAGTCATGTCTGTATGCATACACCCAACTGTTGACATTACTTTTATTTAAAAATTATTGTATTCTGAAGGGGTTTATTTTTTTCAAAGGGTCTGAAAAGTACTAATTTGTCTTACTGAATTTTTATTAGAATTTCCACAAAATAACGGAAGTGCCCTGTGCTTTTACAGGCAAAAAAGAATGTAAACGTGTGTAACTGGAGTTTGAAAACAAGTCCGGTCTAGAACTCAGAAATCTCTACTCTTTTTTTAAATTCTTTATTAATTACCCTTTCTTCCCTTTGTATCCCCCCTGTGGTTCCCTCCCTCCTCCCATCCCAACCCCTCCCTTCCTTCACCCTCTGCATGCATGCCCCTCCCCAAGTCCACTGATATGGGAGGACTTCTTTTCCTTCCTTCTGATCCTAGTCAATTAGGTCTCATCAGAAGTGGCTGCATTGTCTTCATCTGTGGCCTGGTAATGCTGCTTCCCCCTCAGGGGGAGGTAATTAAAGAGCAGGCCAATCAGTTCATGTCAGAGACAGTCCCTGTTCCTATCACAATGGAACCCACTTGGATACTGAACTGCCATGGGCTACATCTGTGCAGGGGTCTTAGGTTATCTCCATGCATAGTCCTTGGTTGGAGTATGAGTCTCAGGAAAGACCCCTGTGCTCGGATTTTTTGGTTCTGTTGCTCTCCTTGTGGAGTTCCTGTCCTCTCCAGATCTTACTGCTTCCCACTTCTTTCCTAAGATTGCCTGCACTCTGCCCAAAGGATGGCCAGAAGTCTCAGCGTCTGCTTTGATAGTCTGCAGGGCAGAGCCTTTCAAAGGTCCTTTATGTCAGGCTCCTGACTTGTTCCCTCTTTTCTCCTTCTTCTGATGTCCATCCTCTTTGCCTTTCTGGATAGGGATTGAGCATTTTAGCAAGAGTCCTCCCTCTTGATTAGTTTCTTTAGGTGTACAGATTTTAGTAGGTTTATCCTACTAATATCCAGTATGTATAAAGAACTCAAGAAGTTAAACAGCAACAAATCAAGTAATCCAATTGAAAAATGGAGTACAGAGCTAAACAGACAATTCTCAATAGAGGAATATCAAATGGCAGAGAAACACTTAAAGAAATGTTTAATATCCTTAGTCATAAGGGAAATGCAAATCAAAACGACCCTAAGATTTCACCTTACACCCATCAGAATGGCTAAGATCAAACTCAAGTGACAACATATGCTAGAGAGGTTGTGGAGAATGGGGAACCCTCCTCCACTGCTAGTGGGAATGTGAACTTGTACAACCCCTCTGGAAAGCAATCTGGTGCTTCCTCAGACAAATAGGAATAGAGCTTCCTCAAGATCCAGCTATACCACTCCTAGGCAAATACCCAAAAAAGGCTCAAGTACACAATAAGGACATTTGCTCAACCGTGTTTGTAGCAGCCTTATTTGTAATAGCCAGAAGCTGGAAACAGCCCAGATGCCCCTCAGTGGAGGAATGGATGCAGAAATTGTGGTATATCTACACAATGGAATATTACTCAGCAATAAAAAACAAGAAAATCATGAAATTTGCAGGTAAATGGTGGGATCTGGAAAAGATCATCCTGAGTGAGCTATCCCAGAAGCAGAAAGACACACATGGTATTTACTCACTCATATAAGTCTCTACTCTTAAGGTTAAAGTTTCTCCCATCTTGACTGAGGGAAGTGCTTGAGCTTGTCAGAGAGAGAGAAGAAATTGTTATGGACTTCCTCAAGTCCAGGACCATGAGTGGCATTCTGGATTAGAGTGCAAGGAATTATGCTGAGAAAGGTTGGGAAATTTGACATTGTTATACCATTTAATCCACTTCTTTTTCATTTATAGCCCTGAGCATTTACTAGAGGCCTGGCACTGTCAAACTCATGATCTCACTTTTTCATACTTTTATGGTATTCAGACAGGGCAAATAACTTTCTCAGATATGTAAACATTTTTTCTCAGAAAAAATCCTGGACATTTGACTCTGTCTGGCTGGATTCAAATTTGTTTTTTGTTTTGTTTTGTGTTTTAACTTTAAGATCTATGTGTGTGAGTCTTTTGCCCATAGGTAGATATGTGTACAACTGGTACCCAGGGAGGCCAGGGGAAGGCATTGGAAGCCCTGGAGCTGGAGGTGCAGAAGGTTGTGAGCTGCCATGTAGGTGCTGAGAACCAGATCCAGGCCTTCTGCGCAGGACCACTGAGCCACTCTAGCAGCCTCATGGTTCTTCTGCTTTCAAGTAGCTTACAAAATCTGTTGTCTTAGTTACTGTTCTGCTTCCATGAAGAGACAGCATAACCACAGCGACTTCTAGAAGGAAGCATTTAATTAAGGCTTTCAAGCGGTTTCAGAGAGTTCGTTTGTGACCATCATGGTGAGGAACAGGCATGAGACAGACAGAGAGAGAGAGAGAGAGCAAGAGAGAGAGTTATTTAGTTAAATGGGAATGATGTGGACTTTTGAATCCTCAAAGCCCGCTGCCAGTGACCACATTCTCCAGCAAGGCCTCACCTCCTAATCTTTCCCAGTTACACCAAGCATTCAAATACGTGAGTCTCCAGGAGCCATTCTCATTCAAACCACACCACTCATTAATTAGTTACCCAAATCCGATCTTATATTGGCAATAAAGGAGATACAGTTTAGGGGTTTGTGCCCTACAGGCCTTTCTCAATGATCATGTTTATGATACTTGCCCAAACCTGTGGTGAGAATGGAGTAATGAGGAACACACCGATTTGGAAACTTCTGTCTCTGCAGGGACAGCACAGTTCAACAAAATGATGAAAAGACCAGTGAGCATGGTAAGGCAACTGCAAATAAATTTTCTTCCTAGGTTGACAACTATTAGACTAGGCATTTAATCTTTTTGAGGCTTAATTTTCTTTTCTGCACAGTGGAGAATTCAGTAGCACTATTTTACAGTTAAGGACTGAGAAAACTAACATACATACAACATTTAGTTCAGAACATGACATATTTTACATTTTAAAGTTATTGTTGCTATTATCACACTGATTTCAAATTGTGTTCAGCCCCTTGCTGTTGTTTCTTTCTGGAGAAATGCAGTCTGTTTTCGCTGCTCTGCTCTCTGCTGAGACCGGCTAGGGCTGAATGCCATTGCCTCTTCAGCCCTAGTTCCAACTTAGAAATGTGAGGCAAAGAACATTTCACCCTGTTGCCCTCCACTGGTGTGTGTGTTTTTATTGTGTATAGTTATGAGTTTCAGAACGATATTTTCACACACTCATACTAGTTTATCATATGCTTTACCATATTCACCCTTTGGCCTACTTAAAATATTTATTGCTGTGATAAAACATGACCAAAAGTGACTTGGGGAGAAAGGGTTTATTTCAATTTAGAGTTCCACAGCACGGTCCGCTGCTGAAGGGAGCCGTACAGGAACTCAAGCACGGTGAAAACTTGGAGGTGGGAACTAGAGTGGAGGTTCTACTGTGTGCCATTCTCATCTGTAGAGACTCTTTCTTCAGGCAACCATACCTTGTCAAGAGCTCAGGGTGAGTGAGCTACGAAGCTGACTTCTGTCCACTCTTCAATGGGTCCCTTCTGTCACACACACACACACGGCTTTTATCATTTCCACCACCTCCAGCTTCTGTGTTTGTGCAATTATATATTCTATTTCCTTTTCTCTCTTCAGTCATCTCTTCTTCTTCTTCTTCTTCTTCTTCTTCTTCTTCTTCTTCCTCATCTTCATGTTCATCTTCTTCTCCTTCTTCTGACCTACTTCAATTGTTATATCTTTGTGGATTTAGGAAATAAAGTTTATCAAGATGGCTTTTATGGATAATATCATGTAAGCAAAGTACTGATATCTTGAGGTGGCCAGCCCAACTACCATGATACATGGGACTTGAGTTTTACATGCTTCTCCTTGATGCTTATTCTAAAGATGGGTTCAGAGATGCTCTTGAATTAATTTAGAAATTTAGATTTATGAAGATGGATGCTGGAAAGACAAAACTATCCAGGTAGGCACCGGCACACCACCTCACCGAGGATAAGCCAAACACAAGAAAGCCTCAAGCACCACTGTCCCTGGCTAGGCTTCCAACCTAATCTGCCACCCACTTCCTCCTTGCTAGCTCTTCTCCAGCTTTGCTTTCCTCTATGCCTCTCTAGGCCTTTGTACTTCCTGTCCAGCTAAGATATTCTTCACAACTATTTGTATGGTTTTACTCTTCACTTTATTCAAAGTCCTGTTTAAAATTATTTCCTTTAAGGAGATTTTTTATACCACCTTATCTGAAATAGCACACATCTTTTTTTTTTTTCCTTGTCCAGACGCTTTCACAGTATTTATCACCACCAGGAATGTCTTTATGTGATGGTTTATTTGTTTTTTGTGTCTTTTTTCCACCTAGTATTACATAAGTTCTGAGAGAACAGGGATTGGTTGGTTGTTTGTTTTTCTAGAAACAAAACTGTCTCCTTGCTGGTTCCTTCAGTACATAAAGTTCCTACTTACCTGGGCCTTTATCCTGTTTTCTCTCTGAGTAGAAAGCTGCATCCTGGAAGTCATCCCTCATGTCACTCACGCTCTTCCTCTAGTGCCTATCTTCAAAGGCAGGATTTCCCTGACTGTCTGCTGTCATTCTCCACCTTCCATGCTTTTGCTCCTCTTATCACACTCTGGTATTAAATACTTCTGTTCTTATTTATTTATTCTCTCACTAGACTATAAACTCAACAGTGATGACCACTGCACTCCCAGCTCTTCAAGAGGTTAATCCACAAATATTAGTTAGGTGTTCAGTAAGTTTTTGTCAAATAAATTAGATAATTTAATGTCGGATGGTGGTAGTGCACTGGGAGGCAGAGGCAAATGGACCTCTGAGTTCAAGGCCAGGTTGTCTACAAAGTGAGTTTCAGGAGAGCCTAGGCTACACCAAAAGAAACACTATCTTGAAAAACCAAAAAAGAAAAAAGAAAATTAAAATTTTTTATAGTCTCAGAACTTTTGAAAGTTTATTTTTATCTACTTAATAGAATAAATATCCAATATCCAATAAATATCCAATTCAATTGCTTACAGAGCAATTGAAAAGTAAACTAATAAAACTATTCTATAATTATGTAGAAAAATGATGCTGACCCTAGGATTTTGCTCCTAGGTTAATCCAAGAAACTATCAAGTGGACAAAGTTTATCTTCTGTCTCCTTTCCAAGAACATGTCCTATTTCTGCTCTCTCCTCTCTCAAGTCTCTTCTCTCCTAATGATGGGCGATTTCTGATTGTTGAGCAGAAATTTGCTCTTACTGGCCCTTCTCATATAAACATTGAACTGCTTTTGCTAGAAATGCCGTGGGCTCATTAAAAGTTATATATTTAAATGTAATTCTTAAGTTAAAATACATTGCTGTGACCTACTTAAAGCATAGTCCTGAAAAACTAACAACACCGAATAAAGTAGAGGTAGGCAGAGTTTTCCACCTAGAAGTGGCTTTACTGTGAAATTAAGTTTTAGGCACCCTTGTTTATACAAGACATTAGTCACGTTTTTCTACCATTTTTCTTGACGTGTTCTCTGGATTATTGCCATTGTGTGCTATCATGTATTGACTTTACATATTAATAGTACACAGCATATTTTAATACATGAAACCACAAACTGACCCAACCAGGGTAATTAGTATTTCCTTCTCTTTTCATTTTGGTGTTGCTGTTTAGAGCCTTTGAGCATCTCTTTTCTGATTCTTCATAAAACACAACTGCTTTACTACAAATCTTTGTCATCACTCTTTGCTGCAGAACATCAAAATTGATCCTGTGTACCTGTGTATCCTTTAGCCAACTCACTTTACAGATTTTCCTTTGCACACCTACATCAAAGCACAAAATATTTTAAGATCTACTGGGGTAATATCTGTACAAGAAAGATCTTTTAGGCAGAAGGAATACATACTAAGATAGCAAAGACAACAGATTTGCTGAGTTAACGGAAATGCTAGCATTAGTAGCAGTGTCCTCACTGGAGCAGTAGAGAAATGTCAGGTTATGGAAGAGCTGAAAAGCAGTTAAAGACTGGAGACCTACATAAGTGGGTTTTAAGCTTGTATTTTTTTTTTAAGATTTATTTATTCCTTCATTGAAAAAAAAAGATTTATTTATTTTATTATATATACAGTGTTCTGCCTGCAGGCCAGAAGAGGACACCAGATCTCATTACAGATGGTTGTGAGCCACCATGTGGTTGCTGAGAATTGAACTCAGGACCCCTGGTAGAGCAAGCAGTGCTCTTAACCTCTGAGCCATCTCTACAGCCCTAAGCTTGTATTCTTAAATGATCATTCTAGCACCAGTGTGGAAAGTAAGCATATTTTAGGCCCAATTCTAAATTTCATCACATCTGTAAAATCTCTGTGAAGATGAAAGGGGAGTTAAATCTGAGAATTATAACATAGGATTATGTTTTGTATTTTTATTTTTCTGCTCAAAATGAACATTTCCTTTATTTTAAAAAAATGAGCTTATTCTAGTTCTTCCAATTAAAAAAACTTTTTTTCTAAAATACTTAAAAAAATTATCATGATAAATTTTCTTCCTTGTAAACCTCTCTAGGAGCCAAATTTTATTATGATTCATTTCTTAAATTCATTCAAAATACACAGAAAATAGCATCCTGAGATTTGACAATTCAAAGAAATATATTTTTAAATAACAATAATAAACTTCTCTTTTATGTTTGTTAAGCTAAAATACAGTCTTGGTTACTTTTCCTATTGTTGTGACAAAATACCCTGACAAAAGCCACTTAAGGGAGAGAAAGGGCTTACTTGGACTCACAGCTCAAAAATATAGCTGAGCACTGCAGAGCAGTCATGGCATCAGGAGCCTGAGGCAGCTGTTTACATCACATCTGCAGTCAGGAAACAGAAAGTGGCGAGTTCCAGCTCTCAGCTCACTTTCTTCTTTTTATGTTTGTCCCAGGACCCAAGTCTGGAGAGCAGTGCTGTGTGCATTTGGGTTTGCCAAGCATCAATTCATATAATCTAGATAATCCCTCACAAGCATGCACAGAGGCTTGTCTCCTCGGTGATTGTGAATCCCGTCAAGTTGACAACTGATATTAACAATCAGGAAGTCCAAACTGATAAAGTTGAGACAGGATGAATGAATGCACAAGATTAATGGCATTCTCCCTTTGGAGATTAACACAGTACTAAGCAATAAAAGTTACAGAATGATTCTGAAAGTGACAATTACTAGTGACTGTTAGCTTCCGAGGACAAGGTGGCATAGACCTGCTAACAGTTATTAGAATGAAATTTTGTGTGAAGGGTTCTAAAGCTTGGCAGAGTTTTCTAGAGTTGGAGGTTTCAAAGCAGGGTACCTTCTTTGAGTAGTCTAGAATCTGGGTCTAATAGAATAGGTCTAAATAGAATGATGGGAACATCTCTTGCTCTTTGTAAGCCAACTCTTAGACAGGATTGAACTGCAGTTGCTTTCTAGTTAGAATATTGTTAGATTGTAACTTAGAAGAACTTTAATAAACTACTTTTGGCAGATGGAAGTAAGTCAAGTTACCTACCAAAGATCCACTGTACCTCTGAAGCTGCTAGGAAAGAGGTGTATTTTGTCATTCATTGTGTTCTTTTTTGAGGTGATTGGTGTTTGTTTAAGACAGGGTGTCGCTATGTAGACAAGGCTGGCCTGGACCTTGCTATGGAAACCAGGCTGAGCTTAGGCTCACAGAGATCTGCCTGCTGCTGTTTCCTGAGGTCTGGGATGAAAGGTGTGCAACAGCAGATCGGGCTATTCACTGTATTCATTGGCTATTCACATTTTAAAAATATACGTCTGAGGCTGTCAAGATGGCGTAGGGGATAAAGGCATTATTGCCAAGCTTGGTGATCTGACTTCAATCCTTGGGACCCATTTGGTGGAAGGAGAGAACGGATTCCTTCAAGTTGTCTTCTGACTTCAACACATGTCATGGCACCCATGTGTAGTCAGGCCTGTGCATGCCCCTCAATCCATAAATAAACACAAGGAAAAAATTTAAAGTATAGTCCCACATAAATAGTAAGGCTTATAAAAATAAACACATTTGATAATTTTAAATAAGTATTTAAAATATTCAACAAAAGATAAAGTAGAAATAAGTTGTAAAAGACAATCATATTTGTGAATATAAATAAAATGTAGTATTTACCCTATAGTTTGTACAATTTTGAGGCAGAAATATGACACAAAAATATGTTAGTGCCATTAACAGTATCAGAAGATGAATAAAAATGGACAATAAGTATAACAAAATATTTTCAACTTAATAGTAAAGGAAAAAGAATGAAGGAACAAAGGAAGGAAGAGAGAGAGGGATAGAAAGGAGAGAGAGGAAGAAAGAAGAATGAAGAGAGGAAGGAAGGAGATCCTTTCGATTTATCAGAAATGAAAAGGACTTGCTATATTGTTATGTGTTAAGCATGGACATTCAGGAAAAGGAGGCTGAAGAGTTTAAGAGCCCTGGCTGCTCTTCCAGAGGACCTGGATTTAGTTCCCAGTACCCACATGGCAACTCTCAGTTGTCTGTAAGTCTAGACTCAGGGTATCTAACACTTTCTTCTAGCCTCTGTTGGTACTACACAGATGAATTATAGAGTTACATTCAGGTTTTGTGGAACTGTAAATTTATGTTTCTGAAGGGAGCAGTTTAAAAATACTTACCGGTTTTAAAGTAGATAACATACTTTGATACAGCAATTTCTGTTGTAGGGTTCTATTCTTAGGTGATACCTGTACAAGAAAGCACTTGAAGATGGATGTACAGGCTATTCTCTACTATTACCTCATGCTGATGAACGTTTTGGAAACCATCTGTCCTTTAACAGTGCCTGATTTATAATTTACTGCTCAATTCTACTGCACAGCTACATAAAAACAACAGACCCACCCTTAAAGACATTACATGTTTACAACATATTAGTCCTCTAAAAGAGGTGTACAAAATGTTATGCTTTTGGCTTGACCGGTCATACAAAACCCTATGTATATGTGTGTGTGTGTGTAATAAGATAGCTGTAAAACTGGCAACATTTTAGAAGTGGCTATCTCTGAACTATGAGATTTTGTGTGATTTTATTTTCTCTTTTATACCTTTGTGACTTGCTTTGATGGTAGAAGCAATGACAATGTACTATAAATTAAAATCGGGGCAAAGTGAAAAGCACTTCCCATGTTTTTTGTTGTTGTTTTGAAACACTTTCTATAAACACATAGTAGCATAGTATGCGTATGCATCTTCAATGCCATCAACTAGAACGGGGGCTTGCAATCTTTTCTTCATACCTAGTGCTTCAGAATGAGAAAAATACTCTTGAAACAACCCCACAACTTATGTCACCAATTATGTGAAATGTAAAAACAGAAATGGTTCATTAGAATTTAAGTATAACAATTTCTTTTTTTAATTTTTTCTTTTTTCATGAATTACATTTAAGATATATCTACTAAGGCAGATCTTTTTTTCTTACATGAGAGAGTTGTCTTTGTTTTACTCTAATTTGAAACTCCATGTGCTCCTTGACTTAAATCAGGGAGCCGGTCTGGGACTGCGCTGATGGTCCCTGGACTGTTTCAACCCCTACAACCATTGCTGAACTGTTCCATTTTCCCAGACAAGGAGCTTGCAACTTTTTCAGTCCCCTATATAGCAAAAGTACTTCATCATCCCTAATGGAATCAACACAACAATTCACAGCAAGCAAGCACTTTCAATACTCTAAGTGAATTTGAGCTGGGATGTTAAGTTGGGACTGCCTTCCTTGCTCCAACCAGAATTCCCCGTGGAGAGCAGTTTGAACGCAAGCTTGGGTAGGAAGGCAGCACCGCTTTCCACCCTTAAACGCTTAGGTAACTCTCCAATGTTACCATGTCTCTCTTAGAGTGTTTCCTTTCAGGTATAACAGCACTCATTCCTTTCCTCTCCTCAGGAATTCTCTACAACTGTTAAAAGTGATAGAGCCCTTGCTTTGGGACTTCATCCCTGCTAAGGGGTTTAGAAGGTCAGTGCTGGGCAGGCTGTAATACTGTAAATAGGATCTTCAACTCCAGGAGGTGGACAATAGGAGAAGGAAATCTATATGCCCCATATTTACCCCAGCAGACTATTTGTTTCCTAAGAACAATATTACTGTTTTTAATATACTGACAAAGATTTCACCAGTTCCCAGAAAGATTAGGAGTAGCATTATAGCCACACTCTATATGTTATTTGTACTTTGCCGGTCTATAGATATATGTATTCGCTTTTATGATAGTTTATTATATAGTTCAAATAAAATTAATATATTATAAAAAAATAAGTTAAAAAGAATCTCCCACAGGCGTACAGATATACGGTAAATCTAAAGACTTCTAGGAAGAGCCACCACCCCACCCCGACAATGGACAGGGCTATTCTTTTTGTACAAATATTATAAATAACATAATTTTTGTTTTGTAAATTACTTTTGTCATTGCATTACAGAATGAAAACACACACAAAATAGAGAAGCTTCTGATTAAAATAATTGAACTGAAACTGAGTCCAAGAAGAAAACTGTTGGGTCCTTACAAGAAAAGAAAAGAAAATATAAGCTCAATGGGAAAGATGAAATTTCCATCATCGCCTTCGTGCTTGGACTTTACATGTTTTATCTCATTTGCTTTTCACTGAAAAGCCCAATGAGATTTTATTTTATTTTTTTCTCAAAGATAAAAAAACTAGAAGTTACAGAGTAAGGATGTGAGCATAAATGTTATTCTTAAATTAATGCCTTTTTTCATATGCTGCCTCCAAGGAAAGGACTTTAGAAATTACTTTTCTTGTCTCATTTTCGATTTAAACAAATTAGCCAGGAAGATTAACTTTAAAGCAGTCAGGGTGTTAGTGGCAGGATGGAAATGGAAATGTAGACATTGGGATTCAGACTATTTTCTTACTCTAGTGAGCAAATCATTTTGTCTTTTGCTTTTTAGCCAATGTAGATTTGAAAAATATTTGTAGCTGTTTCATTTAAGCTAGATCTTACTATTACTAGTTTTTCTAGAGCAAATAAGGACTAATGTTACAGTGTACATTCTGTGTGATCATTTGAATGTAAGTAGCTATATATAGTCTAAGAATTTTGTGTGATAATGATTTATTAAGACTCAGCCAGCCTATTTTCCCCTTTCTTATAAACTCTTTGTGACTTTCCAGCTTATTCATCGCGGAAAGGGGCACCGCTGTGTAACACTTTAGTCACAGTATATTAATCTCTTAGTAAAGCCAATGTGATTTCTTAGCTTCTAATTTCAGTAAAATGGAACGTTTCAGAAAAATCTGTGAAAGGTGACTAGTAACTTTTTTTTTTTTTTTTTTTGAGGAGAGGAGAAACACTTAAAAAATACTTGGGTATCACTTTTAAGGACTTAAAAATACACTTTTCAAAATATTTTGAAATGTTTCAAAATTAAAACTTTCCAATAATAGCATACATTTATTTAGAGTTGATTTTATGATAGGCATGGTGCTAAAATCTTACAATAATTGATTCCTTTCCTTCTGCCCTCAGCCATGCACACTTGCCACAATTAATATTTCTAACTACTAACGAGAGAATGGAGGCTGAAAAAGTTCCATGACTTTTTTGGAATAGAAGAGTTGCCTCCAGCATCTGTGCCGTGATGTGTACTGCCAAGCTAGTGGGAAGAAGTGAAACAGCAAAATTTTCAGCTCTGCCTTTCAGCATGCCTGTATGATGTTCTCAGTGACTTAGTCCCTAGTAAAAACAAATGTCTAGTCTAGCAGTGCTGGTTGGGAAGTAGGCAACATGTAAAGAGGGAAGTCACGTGTGCTGTGTGTGTCACAGTATTTCTAGGTGTCACAGTATTTAGATCTACTGTGTATCTGTAGCCTTTAGGGTTGGCTTGTTTGTTTTTTTGTCTGTTTAACTGCTACTTCTGCGATTTATTGATCTAGTTGAACATGACTGAACTATATACTAGACTATCTTTTATGATAGATAGATAGATAGATAGATAGATAGATAGATAGATAGATAGATAGATAGATAGATAGGTAGATAGGTAGATAGATAGAGAATCTGCAGAGAAGCAAAGTACAAATAATATGGTGGTACAAAAAAAATGTGGTGCTGCTCCTAATTCTTACTGGGAACCTGGTGAAATCCTTGTCCGTATAAAAGAAAGTAATATTGTTCTTTGAAACAAATGGTCTTCCATGGTCTGTTGATTTTTTTGTGTCTACGAGGAGAGATGCCTGGCAATCTAAGGATCATTTCAGCTTGTGTGTGTGTGTGTGTGTGTGTGTGTGTTTACTGAGATTAGTGTTATAGCATCATCTAGACTGACCTGGAACTCACTGCACAGCACAGGCAAATATGTTACCACCAGTGATGTTCCAGCTCTGGCCTCCTGAGTTTCAGGTATGTGTCACTGGGCCCAGTGTAGACCATGTTGGTTTCTTGTGTCAGGGTAGTAATCAGAGGGAAGTTTAGTTTTATTTGTAAGACAGTTGAAGAGGGAGTGTCAGAGTGCAGAAGAGGATACTAATGTTTTACTCTTGAGGGGCCACAGTGAACTGTAGTAAGAAGAGTTGGGTCTTGTTTGTTGGATAAAGTGTGAGAGCATAGCTCAAACTCACTGGGTAGTCAAGGCTAGCCTTGAACTCCTGAACCTTCTGCCTTTTAAGTGCTGAGATTACAAGTGTATCTCACCATGCCTGGCTTTAAAGAAATTGTTTTTAAGTCTGTGCTCACTGTGTTGGTGACGCTTACTTATGTAGCTGTGCATGTACTTATAAAAAGTGTGTGAGTGGTGGTTATGGGTGGCGTATGATGTGTGATGCATGTCAAGTGTGCATGCGCATGCATGCAGTACCCAGAGCACAGCACTGATTGGCTCCCCGTCACTCTCCAATTTACTGCGCTGAGAGTATCTCTCTCTGAACCAGGAGCTCACCAGTACAGCTAGGCTGGCCAAGGGAGCTTTGAGGATCTGCTGTTTTTCTCCCCTCCCCCAGACGCTGGGGTTACAGGCAAGCACACTCATGTCTGGCTCTTACATGAGTGCTGACGGCTCAGACTCAGGTTCCCATGCTTGCACAGCAAGCGCTCTTCTCCACTGAGCCATCTCCCACCCTCTGCCGTTCACAGGTAATCAAAACTGCTTCTAGGCAGTGTGGAAGTGTGTGTATGTCTGTGTATGAAGTCCAACACAAGCTACCAAGGAGCCGAGGAAAGACCCTAGTAAGCACTTACCATAAACATCTACTTGCCTATATCGCTAAAGCTAATGGTTCACTTAGAACAATTTAGATTATATTTGACCTTTAATCCAAGAAATGCTTGATTCCTTGGCCTATTATTTTTTTTTTTATGTTGTCTATTTTTCCTTCGAGACAGGGTTTCTCTGTGTAGCCTTGGCCATCCTGAACTCTCTTTGTAGACCAGGCTGGCCTCGATCTGCTTGTCTCTGCATCCCGAGTGCTGGAATTATAGGCCTGTGCCACCCTGCCTGACTTAGTCTATAATTTTTAAATTACAACTCAATTTATCCTCATTTTATATAAAAAATTCATAGTTTAAAAACTAAGATTCTCATCCATTCTCATCCAAATATCAGGAATATTTGGTAGAAATTCCTCATCTTTTAGATCTGAACCATTCAGTTTTTAACTAATTCTTTGTATGAGTTAAAGACCTGAGGCTTTAGGTAGACTGCTAACTGCACCATGTTGGAGCCATTTTGGTGCTTAGCACAGGGCACCAAGCAGCGAGACTCGGCTCTGCCTTTCACCACTGGAAGGTGCAGTTGCAGAAGTAGCCATCAGGCATAAAGCAGTAAGGTGTAGGGAGGTTTTGTTTACTTTTGTGACAAGCCTCACTACATAGCCCTGGCTGGCCTGGAACTCTCTACCTGGGCCAGGCTGTTTCCCAGTCTCACAGCGATCTGTCTGCCTCTGCCTTCCAAGTAGTGGGATTGAAGGCAAATGCCACCACAAAAAAGAAAAAATAAATAAATAAATAAATCTTAAGACAACAGAGATCTCGCCAAATATCCACAGAGTTTTTATGAAAACATTAGAAAACTTTGTATTCTACACACACAGAAGAGTGTTGTGGGCATCTGAGGAAAGCATTCTGCATCTTCCGACTTAACGGGTGTGATGTTATATGTTAATGGAGCCACATCTTCACTACGTTCTCGAAAACAGAGTTATTATGGTAGATTTTTACTTCTATTGAATTAAGATTGTGACTCTTTGAGGATATTCTTTAGTTTCTATTTTGAGACTCGGGGGTGAGGATGCTGGAGAAATGGCTCAGTGGGTGAGAGAGCTTGTTCTGCAAGCAAGCACGAGGACCCGAGTTCAAACTCTTGCGCTGCTTAACAAAAACAAAACTTGGAAGTGGCCCCATATGGACCTGTAGCCCAATGCTGTGAGGAAGGAGACAGGAGGATCATTGGAGCCTGCTGGCTGCCAGCCTACAGCAGGGTGAGAGGTTCTGTCTCAAAGGAATGAGTGGACAAGGACAGAGCAGGACACCAGCATTCTTTCCTGGCTCCCACATGTGTGTGCACACCTGTGTACGTTGGCACATACAGGTACACATACATAAACACATTGAATAATTTGGGGGTTGAAGTTTAGCCTTGGGATTTTATTGGTCTAATAAAATGTAGCAGGTAATTTTAAATTACTTTTAAATTCTGAAACTATAAAACATGGACAATTTTCCACATTATTAAAGTTTGATGAGCTGGTTGGACTCAGCAATGTCTCAGAGTAATTCCTTAGTAATTTACAAGTTTGTTTTTTGGTTGGTTGTTCTTGGTCAACTATAAAGATTGTGGATATAGAAAGTATGAAGAAGAAAATGACTTTGAACTCACATCATTTATTTATTCATTTATTCATTCATTCATCCATTCATTCACTTTACATCCTGATCTTAGCCCCTTCCTTTCTCTCCTCCCAGTTCCACCCTCTCTTCCTCTTTCCCCCTCCCCCTTCTGCTATTCCTCAGAAAAGAGGAGCACCCCATACCCACCCACCCCAGCTCATCAAGTTCCATCAGGACTGAGCAAGTCCTCTTCCCCTGAGACCTGGCATGGTAGCCCCACCAGGGGAAAGGGATTAGAAAGCAGGCAAGAGTCCATGTCAGAGACAGAGGACCCACACCTTACAAATAACATTTTCTGGTTCTTTCTGACCAACCTTTAAATGATGAAAATTGTCATTACGGATGATGCTTTTCTACTTTTACACTAGATTGTTATTAGTGTCCTAACAGCCTCTTTTAAAGAGATGACACATTTCTTTAAAGACTCAGTTGATAGACATGTAAGTCTTTTTATTGTTGTTGTTTGATATTGTAAGCAGTGCTTATCAGTTCTCTTATGAGTTTTTATAAAATTATTTATTTAAAAAGTATTTCCTGTGGCCAGCAATATGGCTCACAGGTAAAGACACTTGCCATGAAGCCTGAAGACCTGAGTTCAAGCCCAGGACCAGTTCAAACATGGGAGGGGAGAACAGACCCTCACACATTGTTCTCTTCCCTCCATGTGTGAGCAGTAGCATGCATACTCATGCATGTATCCAGATGTAGTAATAATAAAGCTAAAAATAAAATAACCATATCTAGAGTTCTATTAATTTGCCCCAAATAAGTTTTAAGTGAGCTGTTTGGTTTTTCATTTTAAAACTGCGATTTTCTAATTTACTTTGTGTGATAATTTAGATTCCTTTATGATTTTTAATTGGGGCAGTCACTCTGTATTTATCAAACATATTCTGTCTGGTGCTGGCAAGCCATATATGGCCCCCGCTTAGTGGAACTTTATGGTTTAGAGGTATAGACAGACATAAATAAAATAATCACACCTTAATATCTAAATACAAATTGAGGTCAGTGATCTGAAAAAAATATGAGTCATCGGCATGATGGGAAAGAGGACTGAGCAGCTGTAGAAAAGAACGTAAGATGGCCGTGAGACGAGGCTGGAGAGGCAGTTAATGCGGAGCCTCGAGATGTATTGAAGGATCTAATCTCTATCTTTAAAGTAACATGAGCCGTTGAAGAGTTTTAAGCAACAAAATTACACTATCAAATTTATGTTTTGAGAAGATCATTGTGACAGTAGGAGAATCATTGTGGATGCCAGAAGCCCAGTGAGTAAGCTATTATAGTAATGGTAGGTGAGATTGATGGCAGCCATTTTGCTCATATCCTGAGTTCTGTTATCTATCCAAATCTATAATTGTAAATAATTCAGCATTTTCACATTTAAAAATTTAGAACTTCAACTGTATTTACTAAGTAATCATAACTACATATGACTAAGTAGGTGTTTCTGGAAACAAAAATATCAAAATCAACAGATGCTTAGAAGATAAGATGAAGAACTCAGTGTTGGGGCACTGGTTTAGCATGCAGGAAGGCCTGGGCTCAATTCCCAGTATATACCCCATTTCCCCATCCCTTCTCACACACACACCTACAAATTGGTGATCGGAAGAGGGGAGGATAGAGATTTTAAGGTTTCTGGCTATTTCTCAATATCGTATATTAAATATTCTATCTCTCCTTTTGGCTTATATAATGAAGTATCTTTTAATTGTCTGTAAATCCTTAAGGCAATCATATTGCAATTATTTAGTTTATATTTAGAGAAATTCTCACGATCTACAATTCTTTTGAGAAGTATCTTTGTCTTGTATGATTTAAAATTCTGGAATCATTTTTTATTTCTATGAGGAAGGAGCTGTAAATTAATTCAAGAACAGTTCTTCCAGGCTTTTCCAGTTCTCGATATAGCTTTACAAAGTTCTTTCTGAAGCGTCCACAGATTTCTTGTTGAGATTATTGTTTTTACTAATTGGTCTTGTGCTATTTTTAATGCATTAGAGTTACTTCATTTTACTGCAAGACAACTAGATTGTGAAATCTTGCAAGAGTTACACTGATGCTACCTACTTCAGATCTAAAACTCAGTTATTAAAGAATCACACTTACTGTTTTAGGCTGAAACAGTCTCATGTAGTTCTGTTTTACTTTGAACTTGTTATATAGAGGAGGTAGCCTTTGAACTCCCAATTCTCCTGATGGACCTCCCGAGTCCAAGATTCTGAGGATAGAAATGTCTGCTACCACAACAGCTATGTTTTTGTTTTTTCTCAGTAGGTTGAACCCAGTGTTTCATGCACACTACGCAAACACTGAACCATGTGCCTACCCTTCTTTTTACTTTTTATTTGGAGACAAGGTCTCTTTAAGTTTCCCTTGCTGCTACTTAACTTTTCTATATCACAGGCAGGCTTAGAACTTGACCACAAGACATCATACTAGCTGGGGTTACAAGCCTGTACCAACAACCACTAAGCACCAAACTTTGTCTAAGCCCAGGTATCTGATGTGATTATATCTGCTGGACGCTGCAAGGAAGGTGTTGCATTCACTAAACTTGACCTGTAGAGGAAAAAAACTTTAAGAGCTGATGAATTTGTGTGGGCACTCATTCTTAATATTCCAA
This sequence comes from Psammomys obesus, assembly GCF_907164565.1. NCBI lineage: Eukaryota > Metazoa > Chordata > Mammalia > Rodentia > Muridae > Psammomys > Psammomys obesus. Next base: position 7,299,479 of record NW_026585987.1, read on the forward strand.
TCAGAACATGGCGGATGGGTAGAGTTACTTGGTATGTGCATTTTTGTCCCATTCCAGAACTGCCCTGTATGAAATAGGATCACAGGATGAAAATAACTGCTAAGCCATTTGTTAGAAATAAAATACAAATTTCAAAATAAATGCACAAATTTTCATTAGCTTGAATTATGCTGCAAGTTTCTGCAGCTGACTTTAGTGTTTGAGTTTTCTAAGCATCTGCTTTGTCAACATGGTTCTACTTCAAGAGCAACTGATTAAATTGAAAGCAAACCAAGAATGTATGGTGTTCCTGGGATTTTGAAGATGAATATACACAACACATATGGCTCTGTGGCTATTCTCTTGCATTATTTGAGTCTTCCAAATATGTTCTTATCTATTCCCTTTCCTGACCTATGGAAGTCAAATCCAAGAGTCACTTTCAGAACAAAACTTGGATTGGCTGGGATTTTGGTAGGCTCTGTGTATGTATGAAGTCCTTGTTTGGCTTTAACCACTTTTATTGAGATAGAATTAATACAGTATACAACTCAACCTTTTAAAGGGTACAACTCAGTTTTTTTCATATTTACACAGATCTGTGACCATCACAACAGTCAATTTTAGAACATTCTCATAATTCCAAGAGGAACACCTGTAGCTTATCCCTTTTGTCTGCCTCCTCCCAACAGCAGCTTTAACATCCACTAATATACTTTTTCTCTGTACAGAATGCTGTTCTGTCTACAGGTGTCTCCTGGCAGTTCTGTGAATGAAAGATATGAAAAATTTTGACTAGCTCCTTCCACTTCACAGTAGTGTTGCAAAATGTATCCATATTCATTCCTTTTCATGGACAAATAATATTCCATGGTAGAGATATGTCACATTTTGTTTATGGACATTTGTAGGTTCATAGTCCTTTGCTTTCACTTCCGGTTGTTGTAAATAATGCTGCATTTTTTTTGCACAAATTTCTATGTGGATGCACACTTTCATTTCTCTCGAATTTCAATGTCACATGGAACTAAATGTTTAATTGTTTGAAGAACCGCCAGACTCTTTTCCAAACTGGCTATACCATTTATTATCCTAAGGTTTTTATTATCTTGAGGTTTTCAGTTTCTCCAATTTCTCTCTACCACTACTTTTTATCTGTAGTGCTGTCCCATTTTGAGTGACTAACGAAGCCAAACATCTTTCCATGCTCTTATCGGATACTTGCATTTTTTTCTTTGGACATTATCTGATAGCCAGACTCCTTGCCTAATTTAAAATCAAATTATTTTATTTTTGTTTAGCTCTTTATATATTACATACAGATCCTGAATATGATTGTAGGTGCTATTCTTTCCTGTTCTGTAGTTTATTTTTTCTTGTTCTCTGTTTTGTGGTATGGGTGGCCCTTGAAATATAAATTAAGTTTAAGGTATTGATGAAACCAATATAAACTCAAGTAAACCAATGCTTTTGTTTTCATATTCAAGAATCCTTTGCCAAATCCAAAGTCATAAAACTTGTTTTCTTCTAAGAGTTTTAGATTTTCATATTGTATATGTCATTGATTTTTGAGTTAAATTTTCATAAAAGGCACGAGGTAAGGGTCCTAGTCTTTGCATATACCATGTAGCTAGTGCTACATGCTGAACAGTTCCTTGGTTCTTGAGCAAAATCTTATCTTCTGTATGTCAGCATTGCCTTCCAAATTAACTGACTGGTACTCATCCCTTAATTTTGCATATATATGCAAATTTATAAGCATATATACATATAAGCTGATTTAGCTATTTGGGTACTATTTTAGAATACATCAAAACTCAATACTTTTGAATAAACAAATTGACCATAATCCCATTTTTATATGATTTAAAACATATGTGGCCATCCATGTATGTGTGGGGGTGAACATGCGATGGTATGAGAATGGAGGTCAAAGGACAACCTTTTGGAGTCAGCTTTCTCTATGCACCTTTCAGTGGGTTCCAGAACAGATTTCAGGGCTACAGAGCAAGTACATCACTACTACTGAGCCATCTCACCAGCCTAGACACGTGGCTTTTTGACTGTCACTGTTTACTACTGAAAAACAAACCTCTACAATGTGGCACAATCTTCACTTCCACTCATTCTAATCTCCCTCACCAATGGGCAACAGGAATAATCAAAACAATGGGATTATCTCTGACTTGAAAGAGCTAAAATGTGCAGAGAAGGTAGAACCTAACAGCCACTGGGTAGCTGTAATGAGAGGGCTGGCAGCAAGAAAAACAGAAGTCAAGTGACAAAGATAAGGCAGTAATGAATAGCCAGGTGGATGTGTAGGCCGGATTGCAACTAAAAACTCTAACTGGAAAGTTAGGAAGGTGTAGCTAAATTGTCTAGATCTAGATTCAAAGTGTCACTTAATGTTAGTAATTAGATACAGAATAAAGTGTTAGCCTCTTGCTTTCTTAAGAAATCCACTTGTTTTCCTGATCTAATGTTTTTCAAGCAAAATGTAAAAGACACAGTAATTGAATAACTCCCAGGATTAGGTGAGGTAAAAGTTTGCAGGTTCTTGATTAGAGCCTAGCTCTGAAATACTTCAATGAATACAATAAAAGGTTTTTCTAAAATGTTTTTTGAGAGAAAAATTATTAAGCTATAGCAAGTGTTCCTTATACTTCTTGTCTCTTATTTTTATACTTCCTGTGTTCAACCTTGTAGTTTCAATTAGCACATGTATGAAGATGACTCCTGTCTCAGTATCTAGCTGTTTCTTGGTTATCTGTGTGCATTCCCAGCTACCCAGCCAGACAGCCCGTGAGCCCACAGGCACCTCAAGTTTAACTTTTCTATCTTCAGTTTTTCCAGACACAGTTTCTCTGTATATTCCTGGCTGTCTTGGAACTCACTTAGTGGACAAGGCTGGCCTCAAACTCAGAGAGACCCGCCTGCCCCTGCTTCCTGAGTAATGGGATCAGGGTGTGCGCTACCACGCCTAGCTAAATTTCCCTTTTGTTACATCAAATTTATTCTCCCTGCTGTAAGCCAGCGCTTAATCCTACATCTATCTCAAGTACACTAGTGAGCATCCAGAGCAGTGGTTCTCCACCTTCCTGTTTCGCCCTTTAATACACATCCTCATGTTGTGGTGACCCCAATCATAACATTATTTCATTGCTACTTCACAACTGTTATTTTGCTAGTTATGAACTGTAATGTAAATATCTGATGCGCCGGGTATCTGATATGCGACCCCAAAAGGGTAGAGACCCACTGGTGAGAACCATTGATCTAGAGCGCTAAGGTGGCAGAATCGGTAACACTTAACTTCCTAATTCTTTCTCTTACGTATTCATTGATTTCTGTTTGATTCTGTTTTATCTTTCAAATCTTCCTGCTACCCACACTTCAGCTCTGTTCTTATAGCCTGGCCTTCATATGTGATTTGGACAAATGATTAATTTTTTACTGATATCTCTTTTTTCCATTCTCTCTCACCTACTTTTAGCCCATGGCCTAAGTAGTTTTTGTTTGGTTGTTTTGGTCTGCAATATGGTTGTACCAAAAGTTCAGGTAAAAAAGCAGTATGTCAAAGAATGTAAGTAATTTAAATAACTGAATTCATATTTTGCAATTGCATGTAATTTCTCAGCTTGCCACACTTTCCTTATCTTGTCTGGGTAATGTAACTAGCAATTCTTTCTAATGTTACTGTGCTGCGACTCAAAAATGCAAAGTTTTCAAATTTACCTGTGGAACTAAAAGCCACCCTTTAAGCTAGAGTACCACATTTCAGCCTCTTTATTCTGTCATATCCAAACTGGCTTTCAGCTTATGCACACGCGCACACGCACACACATACAAATACACACAGTCTGCCTCATTAGAATAACTGATTTAGTCCCTATTTCCCTGTCAGCTATTTGGAAATTACTTCAATAACATTCAAATTTTACCACTGTTGCAGCTTTATTAAAACTTTCATTAGCCTCAGTAATTTCACAGTACTTCTGATGAAACTTATCAGGTTTTTAAAAAAAGATTTATTTATTTGATGTATATGAGTGCTCTATTTGCATGTACACCTGCATGCCAGAAGAGGGCACCAGTTCTTATTATAGATGATTGTGAGGCACCATGTGGCTGCTGGGAATTGAACCAAGGACCTTTGGAAGAGCTGACAGTGCTCTTAACCACTGAGCCATCTCTCCAGCCCCTTATCACTTGTTTTAAATGCACTGGATAATAATTTGTGTTGTCAGCTATGAGAGAAGAAACAATTATTCATTTCCCATTCCCCAGTACATCAGTGGTTCACACTTCTTAATGCTGTGACCCTTTAATATTTCTCATGTTATGGTGGCCCCATCATAGCATTATCCTGTTGCTACTTCACTGTAACTTTGCTACTGTTATGAACCGTAATGTAAATACCTAATATGTGACCCCAATGGAATCACAACCCACCGGTTGAGAAGCACCATGGTACACAGACATTCCACATGTGCTCAGTGACTGAAAGGTCAAGAGATTCATAATATTGTTTGATTACATCTTCTTTTGTAATGGCTGCTGTTTGAGTTAGGGTCTTATGCTATAGCTCAGGCTGGCCTTGTTTTTGTTTTATTTATTTTATGTATATGAGGACTCTATCTGAATTTACACTTGCATTCCAGAAGAAGACATCAGTTCACATTATAGATGGTTATGAGCCACCATATAGGTTGCTGGGAATTGAACTCAGGACCTCTGGAAGAGCAGATAGTGCTCTTAACCGCTATCTTAGCCATCTCTCAGGCTGGCCTTGAACTCATGATTCTTCTGCCTCAAATTCTAGGATTACAGATGTGCACCTCCACACCCATCTTGTTCATTCACACAAAAATCTGCATCTTCCTAATCTGAATCTACAAATCCATATTTTCTTATTTTTTCATTAACACAATAGTCCTCAAAATAGAGTAGACATATTTATTCAGAGGCATGCTTAACTCTTTCCATTCTGAAGAGTAATACAAAGATGTTACATAATGATTTTCAAATTAGTTTTCTGGTGAGCACTCCTTAAAGAGCTAGCATTCACAACTATGGTGTTCTTACAGCAGCTAGATCTAATGTAAATACAAATTAAATAAGAGGCTTTGCCAATTTTGAATTCCTGGCTACATCAACATTCAAAAAAGTTTTAAAGAGAGATAATTTTTTGTTTGTTTTTAGAGACAGGGTTTCTGTGTGTAGTCCTGGCAGTCCTGGAACTCACTCTGTAGACCAAGTTGGCCTTGAATTCAAAGATCTGCTTGCCTCAACCTTGTCACTGCTGGGATTAAAGACATGTGCCACCAGCACCAGGGAAAAGCTGATAAATTTTTAAAAACTTTTGTATTGCATCACTTATACCCTTATACCCCTGCAAAAACGATTTTCACATTATCTTTGCATGTATAAAGTACTGTCAAATAATACATTAAGCAAAAGTTTGGAAGAATTTCTGAATGTATAGGAGAAACTGGATGTCAGGATAAAAACAAGGCAATACAGACACTGCTTTCAACAAATGACTTTGGAAGCACTGAAGACAGAAAAGTGGATGAATCAAAAACATGACAACTAAAAACAATTTTAATCTTTTCTCGTTTGGACTGCAGGTACTGATCTCAAGTACTCTACTGACTTTAACTCCTCAGCCCTAGGTCTTAGTGTGTTTTTCAAAGGGAAAATATTTAAAATATCTGAGGAACAATACTTGAAACAGAATTTCTGTTGTGGTTAACATTTCCGATTAAACTTTTGTATTTGATTTTTTTTTTTTTAGGGAAAAATAAATACTGTACTCATTTGTCCTGCTTTTGTTCAATAGAGGTCACTGTATTAATAGTCATGTCACTTTCAGTTTTTCCAGAATAAGACAAGGTATGAGTTATTTCCTTTCCTTTTCTCTTTTTTTTTTCTTTTTTGGTTGTAAGTTATAGTTTGTATTAAATTATTAAATTAAAACTAGATAAAATACATGTACACTATGTATTCTGAAATACTGACTGAAGTGGTAAGAATTATTTTATTAGACTTTGATATGTATTAAGCTTACAGTAAGGAAATGGTTCATAATTAAAATGATCATTACCACTTTATTAATGTACCTATTAAAAACTATTCTAGTGATTTCCCCATGTACAGAGCATTAGAAAAATTTTAAATATTATTTTCAAAAGGTTAGGGTGTTCATATCATTCTTTAGCTTATACCCATCACAATCTGTCTGAAGGAACCGTGTGTGCTTAACTAGAAGTATCTGGTGTTTGGGTTTTGTTTGTTTGTTTGTTTGTTTGTTTTTTGGTATGAAATTCCTGTAGGAAGGACATGAGATGAGTTTCGTTTCAGACTCACTGTCATAATTAAAACAGATTTAATCAGGTACATACATAACAAAATATTACAACAGAGCATTACAAAAGAACTGACTTCAAAATATTCTACCAATAGCATCTCTAGTTCCAATGTTAAATGCTCTCCTCCAAAGGACCATTTCTTCAGAATTAGTGGCACATATAATTTCACAGAAATGTCCAAATTTTCAACGACTTTTTAATAAAGATGTTTTGTATGATATGAAAGTAGTTAAGAGCTCAAGGAATTTTCTTAATGAATAAAGACTAGCTAATATACCTTTGTCTAAAACTTGCCTGTATCCATTGTCTGAAAGTTCAGACAGCATTTCTGAACCATTACATTAGGTCAATGACTAGGCTACAATTCAGCTCATTGTTTAGTTTAACAGTGTTTGGGTCTTTAAGTTTATTTTGATGCAGTTAGTTAAAACCCAGGTTTTAGAGCTCTACTTGAAATAACGATAAATAGATCATATCTATTAATTCAATATGTAATTACTTATTAGGCATTTTGAGACTCCTGGGAGACATTTTTTCCTTATCGTTGTTATACATCCCAAATAAGTCTTACAAAGCTAGTATTGCATTAATTGTTGTGTTTTAACAGACAATGAAAACAATTCTATACTCTAGCGAAATTTATCAAAATGTACAAAAAATTGACAAGTTTTTGCCCTTATTTTCATTTTAAAAACGTGTCTATTTTGAACTCAACTTCACCTTTAAACGCAAAGTACTAAGAAATGGTGACTGACATCTGCATAGCAATTTGCGATGGCTCTAAGTTACTGTTTTCTCTTTGCTCATCATAGTCTCTAACACTGTGACATTTCCACTTCCATATTTCTATTTAAACTTCCTCTGCTTCATTATTGGTTCTTTGCTTTGTTTTGATTCACATTTCACTACCCAGAGTTAAAAAAAAATCAGTATCTTGATGTTTACACACTTTACTTTCGTAGTCTTTAACATCTGGTTTTTAAAAGATTATCTTTTATAAATTTAATCTTAAGTGAATCAAAAAAGATTATCTTTTATGCTATTATTTTTTCTTGAGTTGTTTCTAGTTGTTTAATATAAAATATTTGAGTTTTTGTATGTTTTCTTTTTCTTAATTTGCTCCCTATAAGGTAATTTGGATGGTTAAATATGCCATCATATCCACATCAAAAAGAGAGCCTTTGTCTCTTTTTGATACACTAAATAGGGGGTTGGGGATTCAGCTCAATGGTAGACCGCTTGCCTAGCAAGCACAAGGCCCTGGGTTAGGTCCTCAGCTCTGGAAAAAAAACAAAAATAAAAACAAAGGCAAAATAAACTAAAACAGAACAGCTGCCATAACAGTTAAATTCAAAACAGGAAGTCATGTGGTCTTCCTAAGCTTGCCTTACAAGACCAACTCACTCCCCCTGCTGGCTAGTAGTAGTATTCATAGTTTACAGGGCATTTATTATATTGGTTAAAACTTTATGGAGCACATAGACTTTGGTCCAATTTGATCAATATATCTCTGATAAAATTTATGCTTAGCCACTTAAAAAAAAAGTAGGTTTTAATGAACCTGTCACTGAAAGGAATCCAGCATCAGAAGCTTAAAAAAAACAAAAAAAAAACTGTTCATGGTTTGGTTTTTGAAACAGGTTCTTGATATACATCAATGTTTTTTAAGTCTCTTAGGTAGACCCCAACAATAAAATACTGAGGCCTATATAGTGTAAATAAGATGAAAGAGTAATGGGATGTTTACATTTTATTAAGACTCTCAGCATGAGAGAATCCTTATTTTCTTTGAGGTATATGTATTTTTTCATTACATACTTCTCTTAATTCTGTTCATAATTCTTATTAGTTTTCTCTTTTAAGTTTCTGTACAAAAATTTAGGCCCACTTATTTAAATAAACAAGTTGGATAGCAAACCAAACTTTTTATATTGAATAATTTTTTGCTTATGCAATATAAAAAAAGCCTATTAAATAGTTGTTTTTAAATGGGAACAAGTTTTTATCATTTTAAAACATAACTTATTCTTAAGATAATTACCCTGTGAAAGACGGCAATTTGTTTTCTTTTGACTACAGGTATAAAAGTTAAGAGAAATCGGGAAGGAATGGAAGAGGAAGCTTACATTTGTCCCACATTTATAATTTTGCTGAATTAAATGTTAACTTACAAAATACACCAGAACAGACTGGTAATAGTCACTGATCTAAGTTCAGCAGACGTAGATCCATTAGGAAAATGCTCTCTGTATAGCTTGAATGGAAATTAACACTTTTTAAAACTTTGTTATTATTAATTACAATTCATTTACTTTGTATCCTCGCTGTAGCCCCCTCCTTCTTCTCCTCCAAGCCCTACCCTCCTTCCTTCTGACCCACCCCCTTCCTTCACCCTTTCTCCACAACCTAGGAAGGCCACCTCGTTTTAATCAACATTTTAATTTTTCTTGTTCTTTACCCTGAATATACCTTTCTGAAACAAGTATCAAATCTTCCTTAAAATATGTAGTGTCTCCCTAAAATTATAGGCAGCATTCTGATATTCCTTCCCGCCCCCCATTTTCTAAGGGGAATAGTAACAAAAATCTTAACTTTGTTTCGTTTTTAAGAAACACACACACACAAAATCCCCCTTTTGCTTATAACTCACTGTAAGGAATATACATTTAAAAATGATTTAGTAACACACACACATACAAACAAGGTGGCTCTATCTCAGAATTTGAGGCCAGCCTGGTCTACAGAGCAAGCTCCAGGACAGCCAGTCAGTGTAAGAGAAATCCTGTCTTGAAAACCAAAACCAATCAACCAGCCAACCAACCAACCACCAAAAAACCATACACCTTTAATCTGCGATGCACTTAGATTCATATTTTCAATATTTTAAATAAAAATGCTGTCCTCATCTTCTAAGTTATTTTTATGACTTTAGGATGGTCATTTAAATTTATGATACCGGTGCATGGCCTGCAGTGCTAAATGCTGGTCTACAGCAGGTACATTGATTACAATGTAACCCACTCCAAACAGCAGTGAAAACAACTCCCAGAAGCCTCCCTCTTATCTGCTGTAGATTTTACAGACTTTAAACACATCTTGCATTCTTCCTTCATAGTCTTTTTAACCAGTGAGAGTCTAGATTAAGCCAGTAGTAAAACACAACTGTTCTTCAACTCTCTGGTTCATAGCCAGTATTTGTTTGGTTCCATGTAGATTGGGTTTTAATGAAGATTTATGATCTCAAATAACTTTACTTTGAAATATTTCAGAAGTAGACTTACGAAACTTAGTATAACATGTAACTGGCTACTCTAGTTTAGAAACATAAAGCAAAGCTATACACAAAAAACTGGTTATGACACAAGACTATAAACAGATGACATAGATCTATAGATTTAGTGAAAATTAAATTCTTAATTGTAAGTAGGATTAATAAGATAAAGTTTATTCTTGAAAATTATGGTAGGTAAAAACAAATAGTCGCAAGAGAAATTTTCACTTCTATAATTTTAGCAAAAAATGGATAAAGTATACCAATGGGTTTCAGATAATACTACCATAAATTTAATTAAGGCACTTACTTCAAAACCATGAAATATAATGTGAGGGGTATGCCTTTAATCCCAGCACTCCAGAGGCAGAGGCAGGTGGATCTGTGAGACTGTGGCCACCCTAATTTACACAGTGAATTCCAGGCCAGATCTACATAGTGAGACCCTGCCTCAAAAGACAAAAACAAAAGACAAAGATATAAAAAGCAAACTAAAATGAGACCAGAGAGGTGGCTTAGCAGTTGAAGATGCTTCCTGCTCTTCCAGAGGTTTGGTTCCCAGCAGCCATGGCACCCATCCAGGCAGCATACAACACTTGTACTCTAAATTGAGGGGCTACAACTGTCCTGACTTGTGAGGATACCCTCTCTCATACACACACACACAAATAAATAAAAATCTTTTAACAAATCCATAAAAGCTAAAATAGTAGCATATTTAAGTTCTACCCTCAAAGTCAGCATTCTTAACTCTTCAGCAAAGCTTAAGTCATCCTAAGTGTAATGTAGTTGTCCTGAATGTGAGATAATTTTTAATCTATTATAAAATAATCTACAAGACATAAATAAACTATTTCCTTTTTATTTACTGCTTTTCTCCCTTTTTAAAAAATGTGTTCCTATTAGAGATAAATATATAAATAAGAGTTACTGTCAGGCATTAATAGTGAAAAGACAATTTTCTAAAATCCTTTATTCTTATCACTTTAAGGCAAATTGTAGATATATTGAAGACAAATATTCATTAAAATATAAAATCCATCAGCTTTACCAATTTTTTTCCAACAGTTAAAATCTATTAAAATGTATAACTTCTATAACTCAAAGATTAAAAATACAAACAGAAATATACACGAACATTTCCAGCAAATAACCGATCCAAGAAACTCACTTTTGCAAGGTGCAAAAGTCTAATTTTAGAGATAAGTTAAAAATGAAGAAGCAAAACAAACTAGCACTGCTGAGGAAGACAGGTGTTAAGCAAACAGACAACAAGATCAAGAAAAGCTCCCCGTCAGACAATGCGAAGACCTCAGTTTGCAACCATGGTGTGGTGGTGCACACCAGGCAGAGGGATCCAGCCAGCGATGCTATGCAGTGAGTGGCTGTCTCTCAACAGCAAAGATCTTAACTTCAGGCCAGCCAAATCCTAACTGACTCTGTGAGGAAAGTCTCATAAGCACTGAAATTACTTAATTCTGCTTTCAGAAAAACCTTCAAAGAAAGGGAGCCCTTGTATGCTTTCATCATTATTTTATATAAAGTGCCTACAAAAGCGCTGATTAGCACCTAATAAATCTTCAATATATATTGAGGGAATAAATTAAAGTTATTAATTTTGGGTGCTAGGGAGATTGCTCAGTTGGTAAAACACAAACACGAGGACCTGATTTCAGTCCCCAGCAAGCTGGACATGGTGGCACACATCTGTGACACCAGCACTGGTGAAGCTAAGAGAGGCGGATCCCTGGGACTTTTCAACTAGTTAGAGTACCCTATTCACAGATCCTCAAGACTCAGGAAGAAACCCTCTTAAAAATTAAGGTGGACAGCTTCTGTCACAGGTATGCACTCTCACACATAAACATACACACATAAAATAAATTACAAAATTTAAGTTTGGATTAAATGCTGCAACCATGTCAAGACTTTGTACCAAATGTATCAACTGTCTTTACTGAGGCATGCACAATTCAAGAATGTACACAGGAAGGTTAGTGTTTCCGTAAGGAAAATGAAATGCTGGCATTTTGAAACTGAGTGAAAAATATTCAAAGCCATTTGTAACTTACTTAAATCTGTTCTCAAAATTGAGCAATACAGAGCAGATTACTGACTATACTAAATATTTAATTATTTATATCAATGGGTGTAAAATAGCTATTAAACACTATTCTTGTCCAAAAATTCTGTAAATGAAATATAAAAAAACAAACCAAAGCCTTTACTGCACAGCTTCTAGCTATACTTAATTTATAAGATCTACTTTTCCAGCTACTATAAAATAAAATTTCTTACATTTGTAGTTTTCAAAAATCACTTCAAGTTAATTAGCATATCAAGTGCTACAATAACGTAAGTAAATGTAAATAGGCATCAATCCCAGTGGTGAATGAAATACCAACACTAGGCTTGCCCTCATCTTTCACAGAACCCTTAATTCAGAAAACTTAGGAAACTTGCTGAATGAACTTTTCCAGTAGTGCTGTATTTGATCTGAGCCAACCAAATTCTTAGACTTCGGTTCAGTCAAAATAGCTATGTATTCTAGATTTTCGGCTCACTAGAGCAAAATGAATTAGCCCACTGCAGGTAAGGTCATATGAATAACAAATGCACTGGCCTCTGCCCTGCTATCTAGAGAAACCTAAAAGCAATCATCACCTTTGTGAACTTTGGAATGTCTAGAAAAAAATATCTTTTTCCTGACCTCTAGTAAACTTACCTCGGTTCCGCTTATACATTTTTCTTGTTTTCACATTCTTTCATAAAGTTCTGTTAGGTATATATAAGCTCATATAAAAGGGTAGATAGAGTTAAAAAATGAGGGAGGAGGGTGTCAGAGGCATCCCCAGTGCGGGGTGCATAACAGCGGAGAAGGAAAGCTAAACTTCATCTCCTGAAGCTGACAGGTCACTGGGGAAAGAGTAAGACAAGACAGAAAGCCCGGAGGATAAAATGAGAATGAAGCCGCCAAGCTGGAAGGTAAATAGAAGAGACCGAGGCACTCACGTGACGTCTGAGCAAAATCCTGAAGTCGGGAGAAAGTCTTACCGCTACTATGGGGACAGGGACGGCAGAAGCATGTTGAGGAATAGTTCTATTTGCAAAGACGCCAAGTCCGGTCCTTCCCCTCTCCCCCCTTCTTGAAGGACTCTTTCGGCCGAAGTCAAGGCCCTGACTTCCTTCTGTTCTAGATAGTCATCTAGTGTCTAGAGAGCAGGAATGACAAAATCTTAACATCTCACCCCCCTGCCCCGGCCCGCCCTTCCCCCGTGACTTCTAAAGCAAAGGAATAACCTGTAGGCGAGCTGTCCCACACTTGTGGCACATCTGTATATTAACGCTGACAACTTAATTAAAAAAAAAAAAAAAACACCAAAACCCAGCACGTCTCCTCCTGAGTAAAACCAGCTTACCTACCGGCAATTTTTACCTGAAGATGCCCTCCCACCCCCATCGCTGCAGAGGAAACTGTGTAGCGATGACAAGCCCTCCTGTTTCACAAAGACACTACAAACGCGCACGGTACGGTATGCACATTCACATTTCTGCACTCCAGCCTTGTCCAGGGCCTCTGAGTTTCAAACATAAAGAGGAGAACCACGGTGGAAGTGCGCCGGTCTCGGGCTCCGGTGCCCGGCGTTCGCATGGCCCCGGCTCCACCCACACCCAGAACGCCGGGGCCGGGCGACTGGCTCCTCGCTCGCACAGCGTCGCCTACAGGCCTCAGCCCGACTATCAGGGAGGAATCAAAACCACCTCCAGGAAAAAAAAAAAAAAAAAAAGACCAGTCCAGCAGCTGCGGCCGTGTATTTCCAGAAATTCATGGCACCACGATCGCGATTCCAACTCGGCCAGGCCGGGGGCCTTCTCCTCCGAGGGCCGTCCTCTTCGCAGAAATAACACAGACGGGCGCAGAGTCCGGCCGCCCCACGCGCGGGAGGCGCGCGATCCATCCATCCATCCACCGCGGCAGGCAGCAGGAACGCCGCCGGCAAGGTGCGCGCTCGGCGGGGCCCGGCCGGCCGCCCGAGGAGCTCGGCGTCCCCGGGGGCGAGGCCGCCTCCGCTCGCCGCTGACTGCGGCCTAGGAGGCCCGGGGCGCCTGGGCGCGGGCCGAGCGAGCGAGCGAGCCCGGCCGCGCGCCCCCACACCGGACCAGCGCCCGGCTGCTGTCGCCCTCCAGGAAAAAAAAAAAAAAAAAAATCCAGCCGGCCGCCCGAGCGAGCGGCGGCGCGGACGCCGCCTCGCAGGAGCGACGGCCCAGGCGGCGTCCGCGGCCGGCCAGCACGGGACGGGGGCGCAGGGGAGAGCCGGGCCCGGGGGAGCCGGCGCGCGGAGGCAGCGCGGCCGGCCCGAGCGGCGGCGGCGGCGGCGGAAGTGGAGTGGGGAAGAGGGGGTGGTTGTTAGTGTTTGGCGCCGGCGGAGGGAGTCATTCCTGCAGCTGCACTTCCGGTCGGCATTTTGTTCTGAGAGGGAGAGACGGAACGAGAGAGAGAGACACACACACAGGGCTCCTTCCCCCGCCCGCCCTCCCCCCCCTCCCTCCGTCGGTACCGACTCACCCGACACCAGCCAGCCGCAGGGAGGGACGCCCCCACCGACAGGAGGATCGCTTCCCGGGCCCGCGGCGATGCCCCCCCGGTAGCTCGGGCCCCCGCTCGGGTGTTTGTGAGTGTTTCTATGTGGGAGAAGGAGGAGGAGGAAGAAGCAGCAGCGGCGATTTGTCTTCTCGGCTCGTCTCCCCCCGGCTCTACATGTTCCCCGCACTGAGGAGACGGAAGAGGAGCCGTAGCCACCCCCCCTCCCGGCCCGGATTATAGTCTCTCGCCACAGCGGCCTCGGCCTGCGCTCGGATTCAGACGCCGATTCGCCCAGGTAAATTCCTGCTCTTTATTTCGGCGGCGGCGGCGGCGCCGGCGCCAGGTCCTCAGCGTTTCTCCTCCTCGCTCCCCTCCCCGCCGTTTCCTCAGCGGCCCCGGGTCTCTTCCACGGGGCGAGTCGAGAGTTCGTTCCTCCCCGGCGGCAGCCACCCCGGGGTGGTGGCGGTCTCGCACCCTCTTCCCGGCCGGCTTCGGTGACGGGCACCGGGCTCCTGCCGGGGCGGTCGGGGAGGCGTAGGCCCGGCGGAGAGTGCAGGCCGCGGGCCAGCGGAATCTACTTGAGCTCGGGGATTAGGAGAGCTCCGGGCTGAGCGGAGCGACTGCTGCTCGGTGACAGGCCTCGCCCGGGAGACGAGCCGGAGCTAGTGAGGAGGCGGAAACAATACAACTATCAGCGAATGTGCCCTGATCGTCCCCATATTTACAACTTTCCCGGTCCGGGAGTGGGGAACGTCCCAGTGAAACAAACAACCCCCCTTCTTCCCTCTGTGACCCCATGAAGGGAGGAAGTAGTTTCAGTTAGTGAAACAAATGTAAATACTCAGACACGGCCGCCGAGGTAATGCTCTGCAAAACTTGTTTGGAGGCTTGAAAGTTAATAAAGACTCGTTTTCTTTGTAAAAGGATTAAACCGTCCGCATGTATATTTAATATTAGAAAGCCATAGAGCTGGAGACACTGCAACCCTCGCCCCAAGACCTTTTTATGTTGTTTGACAGTGTGTGTTGCTTTGAATACTTATTCAAAGATAAGTTTAAAGTACTTGACAGGTTTACTCTGCCACTTTGTGTTTGTATGTGTTATGTAAGGATAATTTCAAACGACTGTACGTAAAACACTCAGGTACTTTCTAGCCTAAGCCTGTGCAGGCATACAAAGAATTGTAAGTGTTCTGAGTTTATGCCGAGATAAGGATGGGTCCTATTTTCTTCCAGAGGATGGAAGTTAAGTTACACTTGAAATCTTTGGTAGGTTTGGAAAAAACAAACAAACACGTAGAAGGTGCCATCCTTTCTTATCAGGGCAGATCTTCGTGAGGTTCCAGGATTGTCATTGGCTGTTTGTACCATGATGTTTGACTGTGTAATGAGCGAGGTGTCATTTTAATAGGTCAAATGTGTCTGTAAATGCTGGAGAAAAATATCAGTTCTGTATCTTAACAAGTTCTAGTTCACGAGTAAGTTAGATGTTGGGAGTTTGTTTCTGTCGGCTTTGGTAATGGAAGTTGGTGTAAGACGGAAATACCTTTTTTTAAAGTTCTCAGATTTAGAAATTGCACAGTAAAAGGAATGTCCCGTTTGATATTTTGTTTCATATTCGCTGAAGGAAAACTTATTTGTTAGAAAGAAGCAACAGTGCTCAATAATGTTTTAATAATAATGGTTAAATATTGGTTCAAATGTTTTCTGTCTTAAGTTTTGTCACTGTTGAGCAAGTAACTTTTCTGCGGGTTATTTTTGAGTTTAACGTGCTGCTTACAAAAAATTGCTCCACCTTTCCCGCAAACGTATGGATAAATGTTAAAAAGAGTGAAGTTAATATAGCTGTCACGTACTAGGCATGTTTTTAATGCTATAAATCCGTGTAGTAGTCAGTAGCGTGTCCGTGATTTGTATTGGTCGGGGAGCAGTTTGAATTTTAAAAAGCCCGAGACTCCTGCTGAGCCCCAATCCCGGCCTCCCTCCCTCCCACTAATCTCCCATTCCTGTCTTTGTGCTGCCTGCTCCTGTTAGACTCTGTTTGCTACGGGGCCTCAGGCCTGCGGGGGTGAAGGGGGGTTGGTGGCAGGGGTATGCCAGGAGGGAATGCTGAAGTGAGGAAGACTTTCCGTCCTGAGAAAGCAGAGGGTTTGGTGTTTGGGGGCGGGGGCATGTAAAGGGTTGGGTAAAGGCGTCATTCAGTGTTTGAAGGGCTCTGTGATTATCTTTTAAACTTTTTTTTAATTATTATTAAAAAGGAACTATATGGCAAGAGATGAACCTATTTCTATGAAAGATAATGGAAAAAAGAGTTCTTCTCGATTTGTTTTCCTAAACAGAGGCAACTTTATATTTACAGTTTTAAAAGTTACAAGGAGCCTTATGCAGATATTTGGATCAGTCTAAAAGATATCAGTGTATGTGATTGACAGTTTTTTCTTAAGTCTTTGGAATTAGATTACAGTTAGCCCTTTCCTCTCTTTTTTATTGCAGTTTTACGTATTTTGTAATTTGTAACATTCAGCTAGTGATGCTTTGAGAAGACAGGATAAACAGTTCTTTAAAGTAATTGGAAAATATTTTTGTTTGGCTAAGGTTAAATAAATACGTTGGTTTTAAAAGAGAAAACTCAATCCTTGAATTTCAAAGTCTGGATAATTTAGTTGGAGAGAATAATTTGTTTCATGCAAGGTTGGATGTCACCTGCATTGGTTGAGATATTCACCAGTGATAAACCTTGTGCTCTCCTTCCTCTCTTTAATCCTGTGAAAAGATACAACCACTAAACATTCTGGTAATTTTAAAATTCTAGTTACAGTATTTGGAGAAATAGTCTCTCTCTACCAAACATGTTCCTAGTAAACCTAACCTCAACTTTATGACTTACTGTTTTTCATGAGTATGCAGTTACAGATAACTTGTGTAACTTGCAAAGAAAAATAATCTTAATGTAAATAATGAAAATCTAGTAAATCAAAGTTAAAATTAAATACATAACTACTTTTAGCATTTTTAAGAAGTGTATTGGGATGCTTTCTAAAGCCATTCACCCATTTGTTTACTAAAGATATCTGAATGTACTTTTGACCCTGTGCTAGAAATTACTTTACTGCTGCCCACATTTAGGAAGGAAAAGAATAGTGAATTTGAAAAAAGATTGAGGTTTTTCAATAAGGATGAAAAATGAAGACTTTTACTATGGTAGTAAACAATTTTGGTTCTGCGTAGTGATTGTTACTAAAATTTTAAAATATGTGCAGAGCTATACCAGTTGACATGTGGAAGTTTCTTTATTTCAACCAGACTACTGAACTAAAAAATGTACTTTACATGCTTCCTGTTAATTTCTTATTTAATTTTCTATACTACTCTGTCATCAGACTGTCATAGAAACATCTGACATGTCTGTATTAGATTTTGACATTACCTATTATATTTTTTTACTTCCTCAGAATAAAACATAACAAAAAATAAAAGCTAACTTTGAGTTTTAGTGTTATTTAACTCTATTGCTTATTAAGAAAAGCATACATTGAAAGTATTTCTAAAAATTTAAACTAATACTTCTGTATTGAGTCATTGGGAGGTCTGGGATAAATTCCTTTGAGAGAAATGTAATTTAATTCTGTTTATCAAGGTACTTTTATAGAACTCTGGTAATAAATTGTTAAACTGAAGATGCTTATTTTAATATTCTAAGCATACTGCTTGCTTTGATCGTAAATTTATGCTCTTAAAAACTTTAGAGCTCATTTTAAACTGTGCTGTTTTCAGCAATTGTCTTTTTATAATAATAATTCTTTTTAGAATTTTCAATCTAATCTGAATCCATTTATAGATGTTCTTATGTTTACATGAGAGGTATAACTGCCATGATTTTTTTTTTTTTAATAGAAAACTTCACACTCAGAGACCAAGTGATATAATGATTGAGTTAAGGGGATTTCCTGATACTTAATACTTTTTCATTTTACTAGATTATGTTTCTCTAAGAAATGTCTGCACTCTGGTCACCAAACCCTGTATTCCTTAGTGGTAATACTATACTATTTTTTACTTTTTTTGAATTGTCTGAGTTCAAGATAATTTCTCCTTTTTTTTTTTAATTAAAAAAATATATATGGTATCTGTTTTGTTTTGTTTTCCTGGTTGTATTTTCTTGGTATGAACATAGTCTGACATACATTGGTGTGTATGTTCAAACTACTGATTTTATTTTGCTATACACCTATTTAAGGACTTTAAGTGATTATATTTGTAGCAAATGATATGTAAATTTTCTGAGTTGTTTACGTTTTATTTTTTAAAATGACTGTAGTGGACTCTTAGTGTGTCTACTTGATTTTAAAGCAACTTAAAAAAAACCATTCTGTCCACTCAATGCCATCATTCTTATTTTAAGGGATATTTTATATGATTAGAATATTTTGCTCAAGTAAATTAATTAATAAAAGTGATTTTAGATGTTTGTAGTGTGTCTGATTTTGTTTTGGCAGAAATCTAGAGTTAACTTTAATGAATTGAATTTTATGAGATTGCATTATCCTTTTTAGGCCCAAAGTGGTATTTAGAAAGGTTACTTAATAATAAGGGTATTGCCAACTAAGATTTTCCCCATAAGGTTTTGATTGTCTATTTGCCAGGAATTGTGTTAAGTATGTCCCCGATAATATTACTTAACTCTAAAGAATATGTAAAATAGAAACAGTTACCCATAATTTACAGATAAGGAAGCTGAGGCTGGGAAGATGTAGAAATTGATCATAGTTATATAGTTCATGAGTAATGAACATCCATTTGTTTTTAATAGAGTCTAAGTTTCTACTTCTTTAGTTTTGTAAAAGTCATGCATTCCTTTGATTTCTCAATTGACTCAACATTCATAAGCTATATTGTCAAAGTAATTATGTCAGTTTAAGAAGATAGAATTTATGTCCTATACATATACTATTTTTGAAATGAAGTTTTAACTAGCTTTTTAATTTTTTTAAGTGGTCTGTGCATTTTTTATTCCTCTTAAGGCTTTTAAAATGCATATATATATATATGGATGAAATTGTCACAGTATCTCTTTTCAGAAAGAAAAGCATAACTTTAGAATTATTTCATTCTTAAAAATGTGAGTGACCAAATAACTAGCATAGAAGCTAAACTATAAATTATTACAACTAATTTTTTTTAATGCCAGCATTTATGTAGTTGTCAAATGTTGATCCTTTCAAAATCATCCACTTGATTGTGTACTTGTTCAAGAACTGTTGCCTTTACAAAACTTTGTGGGAATTTTGTTTTGTTTTAGGCAGGGTCTCATTATGCAGCTGGGAACTGACTCTGTCTCTGAATGCTAGGATTAAAGGTATACATCACCATAGCCAGCAGGGAGGTCCTTTTTCATGGATCCAACAAAGCAGCTGGTCAGTGGCTCATGCTTTTAATCCCAGCACTCAGGAGGCAGAGGCAGGTGGATCTCTATGTGAGTTCAAGGCCAGCCTGGGCTACAAGTCAAGTCCCAGGACAACTAAGGATATACAGAGAAACCCTGTCTCAAAAAACAAAAAGAAAAACAAAACAAAAAAACCAAGGATCCAGCAAAGCATTTGAGATTGTAACCCCTTCCCATTTTTTTCCTTTTCTCCATTTTCTTTTTCATATTCCTTCTCAAGAATATATAGCTTTGCCTGAAACTCCCTGTGTTGACCAAGCTGATCCTCTGCCTCCCCAGTGCTGTAGTAAGGGCCTGCACTACCACACCCAGCACTAAAGTAGTCTATCTAAAATAAAATCCGTTATGGTGAACATTTGTCATCTCTCTATCTCCAGCTACCCAGCTGTTTGTCTGTCTGTCTATCTATTTATCCATCTATCTGGTTTCTTTCTGTGTAGCCCTGCATGTCCTGGGCCTCAGTTTGTAGACCAGGCTGGCCTCAAACTTACAGAGATCCATCTGTCTCTGCCTTCCAAGTGGTATGATTTTATTTTTAGAAGGTGGATTTGAGTTCAATATAAAAAGAGAACTAAAATTTAATTTTTTTTCAGTCAGGTGCTGTACCTTTTGATTTGTAATACTTTGTTGTTTTCGGTTTTGTTTTGTTGTTGTTGGTGGTGGTGGTGGTGTGTGTACTCTTGGCTGGCCCAGAATGTACTGTATAGACCAGAATGGCCTGGATCCTCTTGTCTTTTCCCACAAGTGCTGGAATGGTAGGTTTGCTCCACCACACCTGGTAGTATGTGGCAGTATTGAATGGTTTTCATGTGCCAGAAACTCTTCTGGAGATTTTCTCAATTCCTTGAGGTTGACGTACTATAAAACTAACTTATAGGATGATTTAAGTGACTAGCTCAAGCTCAGTTGAGTGTGAAAAGTAGAAAAGGAATTACAGTGTTGGTACTTTATCCACTATACTATGTATCATGCCCAGTTACTCAGTTAAGCCATAATATTCTTGTTTTACAGATATGGAAACAGAAATTTAACATGTTTAAAAAATCTGTTCTGGGTTCATAGATCTAGCGAGTGTTAAGAGAATTCCAACTCAAAGATGTCTAATTCTAAAATATCTCTAGTCTTTGCATTCTTCCAACTTGCCTCTTCAAAAGTTTAAAAAATTTTTTATATGTATGGGTGTTTTGCCTGCGTGTATGTTCATGCATCGTGAGCATTCCTGGTTCCCACAGAAGAAGGTTTTGGATTTCTAGAACTGAAAACAACCTGTTGTGGGCTGTTCGTGGGTGCTGGGAATCAGATAGAGGTTCTGTGGAAGAGAAGCTGGTGCTCTTAACCATTGAGCCATCTCTCCAGCTTGAAATTGTATACTGTAATTTTTCATAAAAAGAGCAGGCTTGGTTATAAAATAGACTGTTTTTTTCTTGTATAGCTCATAAAGAGTTTCAAAATAATTTGTGTGTGTTGTGTTTGGGATCTGATCCAGGGCCCATGATACTAAGCATGTGTTCTTATCACTGGAGGAGGCTATATACCTAGCCTCCTCAAAAGAGAAGAGTTACGTTTTGATCATCTATAGCTTACTTTTTACCAGATTATAGACTTATAAAATACTTTGTTACTATATGTCATTTATACTTATATATACATATGCATTTAAATAAGGATACTTTTTAAATACATGAATCATGTATTTAAATTACATATATAGAGTAGCTCTATACATGTCAGATCTATTTTATTTTATGACTATTGCAGTTTTTAATTGCTATATGGAAATAATAAGCATCAAAGTTTTGCCCTGAATAATTTCTAAAATAAATTGTGTAGGTAAATTGGCTTTTGCCATCCAGCTGTGTCAAACATCATTTAGCATGGATACATTAAACTCTAAAGTTACCTTTTATTTCTATTTGTCTTTTGTAAGAAAGGAAACACTTGGGACATGCAGAAATTAGTTTATTAAAACAATTTTAATTTCACTCTCCTGAGAAACTTCAAAGCTGTGACAGAATTTGAAATACTAGATTCATTTAGGTTATTTGTCTTTGCCATTCCAAAGAATCATGCTGTCTTATGTAGGTGAAATGCATGCTTGTTTATATGTGATCATTACTTTTAAAAAATGCATATTTTTCTAGAGACTTTAAATCTAACAATACTAAAGCAGCATTAAAACTTAAGACATGGTTTATGTTAAAATCTTAAGCTTAATGTTTGGTATTTATGTTGTTATTTTCAAAACCAAAAAAATGTCTTTGAAATCAATCACAGCAAGGAAATATGTCACTGTGTTATCCAGTACTGCTTACTTAGAAACCCTTTAAGAATTATAAAGCAGGAATTCTTGAATTTCTTACACTCATGACTTTTTTTTTTTTTTGCCAAGAAATTACTATGTGACCCTAGGGTATATAGGTATGTAAATCAAACATTTACTGATAATAAATTGTAAACATTTGGGCTGGAGAGATGGCTCAGAGATTAAGAGCACCCATGTGGCAGCTCAGAGCTATCTGTAGCTCTAGTCTGAGGAGATCCAATGCCCTACACATAGGCACTGTAAACATGTGTTGCACAGACATAAATACAGGCAAATGCCTTCACATTAAAATAAAAATAAATAAGTGAAAAATAATATAACCAGAATTTATTTTGAAACAATTCTTTGACATGCATACATCATTTTCCCACTCATTAAAGACTAAAGGAAATTTGCATGCTAACGTGATATATATACTTGTTTTTTATAGAAAGGATTAAATCTTTCCAGCCTATTTGATACTACAAGATGTAGTATCTTCAGGCTTGTAGTGCTTTATTCAGGCTTGTAGTGTTTTATTTTGTTTTGTTTGTTTTTGTTTTAAAGACAAGTTCTCACTAGCCCTAGTTGACCTGGAATTCACTACGTTGACCAGGCTGGCCTCAAACTCAAAGGAGATCTGCTTGGCTCTTCTTCCTTGACTCTGCGTCCTGAGTGCTGGTATTAAAGGAGTATATCACCACACACAGCCCTCTTCAGCTCTTTCTTAGAGTTGATTAATATTTACATTATATAATCATACATTCCAAGATCACCTCTTCACATACATATGTAGTACAAAATGGTAGAAATATTTTTAGGGTTAGTTGTTGGAAATTTGTGTATAGTCCCAAACCAAAACTCATATAATGACTACAAAATTCAAGGTAGCAACTCAAGTAGTATTTTTAAAAATCTAACACTCTATGTTAGACTACAAAGATAAACAAATTTAGTACTTGCAAACTGAGGAATGTGGTATGGAAATATTAGAAGTCTTTGTTTACCATGGTCAAACCATTTTGCTTCTATACCACAGAAAACTTTAATGTGCACTCAAAACTGTGCATTTTATAGAATATATTATTCTGGGATTGTGTGTGGCGTGATGGCATGCTCAGTGCATACAGTGTGTGCTGAGTTTAGAATCGAGGCTGCAGTAAAGTTGAGTGAAGCAGCACAGGTGAGCATTGGAGGAAACACGTCCAGTGTCATCCACATGTGGTTCTGAATTCATGTTTGGTTGTTGTATGTATAGAAAACCTTTTATTGTTGCAACATTTTTCACAGCACACATGTTCAGTTACCTGACTCCTTATGGAGTCAGAAAGGAACCACAGTTGAAGAAGCTATTTAAATCATTCTTTTACTTGTCTTTTATCTGATAGTATTATGGTTTGCCAATTTCAATTAAAGAAAGTGATCGTCAGGGGTAGGATATATATATATATATATATATATATATATATATATATATATATATATATATGGAGTTTAGTTTTTCCTTGGTAATGGTCACATTGAAATTTGACATGGGTTAACTTAGGCATGCTCATGATAAGTCATAGTTCTCTTCTTTAAAAAAAAGTGACACAAAGGGCATTTTCTTTAGGATTCTCTACCTGTGCCTTAGCGGACAACTCTTGAGACTGAAAGTTGAGATGTAATAATCCTACGAGCTAATATTCCTTCCTTCCTTCTAGGAATGCAAAAGCCTCTGTTCAGATTATCCTGAAAGCCACATATGACATAAATACTTTACCTTTGTTAATCCATTCATTCTCTGCCTGAATAAGA
The DNA here is from genome assembly GCF_907164565.1 of Psammomys obesus. Lineage (NCBI taxonomy): Eukaryota > Metazoa > Chordata > Mammalia > Rodentia > Muridae > Psammomys > Psammomys obesus. The sequence goes on from NW_026585987.1 coordinate 7,323,226, forward strand.
TTTTTGCATAGCATGTGGAATATAGGTGCAAACAAGTTTAAAATATTGGTGGTAGAAAATCATTGACATTATCCATGGAAATATTTATCTAGTATTCCCACTTGTCTATACATGTTTTGCTTTTCAAAATGTTAAGGCAGTGGGTGTTTTTTGTGAAAAGTAAAGCCTTTTGTGAACGTTTCCTTGATCATTTATTACATTTCATAGCATTTGTACAGTTTATAACATACCTGTAGAGAAAATAATTTGTTTCTATGTCTGTTCACTTTATGGTGTGTGGCCTTCTTGCTTTAGGCATTTGGTAGTTTTGTTGAATTGTTTAGTTGAATTTGAGCTATATCTTTACTTCTGTCCTTTCTTCTCATTTTTTTCATTTCTTCTTTTTCCTTTAATCACTAAACTACTGAGATACCATTCTTGTATGTATAGTTTTTAAAGATCTGTTTCTAAATCTGCAAATAGCAGTGGCAAGTTCTATTTCAGTCACTTTCAAAATACTGTTTTCTTGGCTGCAGGTCTTTTTACCTCTGGGATAAGAGCTTTTTATTACATGCATCCCTAGTACTGCATGTGTAATATAACTTGAATATAAAAGTAAATCATATAAAAAATTACAGAATTTCTTTTCAGCTGTCAGGACTCTGTAGCATAAGAAAGTTTTTTGTTGTTTGTGTTTTTTGTTTTTTTTTTTCCCTTTGTTTCTGTATCTTTGGACTGTAGAGTTGGGAGTAATATAGTAGGGTTTATTAAAAGAAAGTTATCTTATTACTTCTTTATTTTAAGAAACTTGGTTTTAAAGTTTTTTTTGCTAGCTCAACTATTACATAATGCAGATTAAGTTTTGATGAGAAATACATTACTACATATAAAATGTTCTTCAACTGAAATAATGATTTGATAGCTGCATTAAAAAATTAAGTTAGACTTATTGAGATAATTTATGCCATAAAAGTCATTCTTAGATTCAGTTCAGTTAGGTGAGTTTTGGTGAGCATTAATTCTGTGTCACCCACCACTACCACAGGCAGAGTAATAACGTTACTCTGAAAAGTATTCTTGTGTCCCTTTGTAAAGTTTTCTAAATTCTATCCCAGCCCTTAGCAGTACAGTCTCATTTTGTTCTTACAGCTTTGACTTTTTCTACAAGATCATATAAATGGAATCATATGGTATATAAAACATTTGCGTGTCTTATTTCTTTCACTTAGCAGAAGGCTTTTGGGATTCATTCATGTTGTTAATGTATGTCAGTAGTTAGTTGGCGACTGCATTTTGAATTTGTATTTAACGTACTCTTGGATATTTTACTTGTGAAAGAGTATTATCAAAATAATATTTTAAACAGTGTGGATATTGTTCTCAGAGCTTAGCAGTAGCTTTATTTATTTTGTTTTGTTTTTTTGAGACAGGGTTTCTCTGTGTAGCCTTGGCTCTCTTGGACTCCCTTTGTAAACCAGGTTGGCCTCAACCTTCACAGAGATCTGCCTTCCTCTGCCTCCCCAAGTGTTGGGATTACAGGCATACGCTACCATACCCGGCTGGTGGCGTTATTATTGAATGTTGTACTTGACCAGTCTTTACCCATTACCTCCTCAAGTCTAGTATAATTTGCATTATTATTAAATGGCATTTATTTATATTAGAACATTCAGTTAGATTAAGTGCCTTATCAAGTAGAACATTAACATCATGTATTTTAAACTTTTAGGATGTAGGCTCTAGACAAGAAATAAGGATGGTGTAGTAATTAACTAAAAATTGAATTTACTTTTTTGTTTTTAAAAGTATTTATTTTGTAAATATGTGCTTATGTGTGTTTGCACCATGTGCATGCCTGGTACAAAGTGGAGTCCAGAACAGGGCAGTGGCTCCCTTGGAACTGAAGTTACAGACATTTGTGAGCCACCATGTGTGTCCTGGGAATCCTCCTTGTTGAGGACCTGGTTTCTCTATGAGAGCAGCCCTGGAGCCATCTCTCCAGCTGTTTGTTTGGTTTTGAGACAGGGTCGTTACTGTGCTGTTCTGGCTGACCTGGAACTCAGTATATAACCCATGCTGACCTCATGAAGCAGTCCTCCTGCTTCGTCTCCCAAGTGCTGGGATTACAGGCATCACTCACCACACCTGATATTTACATTTTGTTTAAGTTTAACATTTATAAATGTATGTTAAAAATAAAGCATATGTTACAGAGAAGAACATTTATATTCTTCTTGTAAAGATTAAAGTTGGAGAAACAGTGCCGTTTACTCAAAATGGAGGCAGATAATGATACAAGCTGTTCTCTGCCTATTTAATTTGACCTCCCCACCCCAACTCTGGTTTTGAAATAGCTTCCTCTTTAGGGTTTAGGAATCCTCTTGGTACTTCTCTGTGTCTTTTCTCTTTCATTGAAAAAATATTTTTATGTGTGGATATGTACATGCAGTTTTCACAGAGGCCAGAAGAAGAGCTGGAGTTACAGGCAGTTGTGAGTCATTAGGCATGGGTGCTGGGAACCAGACTCAGGTCTTCTACAAAAACAGCAAATGCTCTTAACTGCTGGGCAAAGTCTCTAACTTTTGGCCCCCACCCCCACCTCAGGCTGACCCCCCTCCTCGTGTGTGTGTGTGTGTGTGTGTGTGTGTGTGTGTGTGTGTGTGTGTGAGAGAGAGAGAGAGAGAGAGACACAGTGAATGACTGTGTAGTTCAGGCTAATCTTGAACACAAACCCTCCTATTGGTGGGGTTGTAGATTTATGCCTCTATTCTGTGCGCTTTTGGAAACTTTTCCTAAATAGTTCTTAGGACTGAGAAAATGGCTTAGTCAGTTAAGTGCTTGTGGAGGACCTTGGCAAAACATGTGTGGGATTTCAGCACCGGGAATACTGGAGCTCACTAGCTAGTTAGTTTAGTAAAACCAGTGACTTCACGGTTTAGTGAGAGGCCCTCTCTCAGTAAACTGGAAAGCTACTGAAGAGGACACCCATGTTCAAACTCTGACATCCATGTGCATGAGTTTGCACATATATATACCCATACACGTGAACAGGTACACAGATACACAAGGCATACACACACACACACACACACACACACACACACACATACACACACACACAGCTCTTCCTCTCTTCTCCTTTTAAATATTTTTATTCCAAGGTAGTCCTTCAACCTTGGTTACATACTACGTATATACTGATGCCTCACACATTTATGTCTTGATTCTGGCCATTCTGACTGGGTTTTAACTTTTATTTCTCTCATGGCTAATGATAGAGAACACTTTAAAGTGTTTATTAGCAATTCATATTTTTTGTGGATTCTCTTTACAGATCTATAGCCCATTTTTTATTGGTTTGTCCCAATATGCATTTTAAAAAGACAAATTGATTGGCTCCAGGCTAAAATGATCTGTACAATCCGTCTGTGCATATTAGGAACTGGAGGGTGTTGGTGGTGAAAGAGAAGTATTTCTTATAGCTTTAAATCTTACCTAATTATTCACGGTTCCTAGGGTATGTCAGTGTTCATTGTACTGCCTTCTGTCTTCAGATATAGGAGTCTTAAAACTAGAACTTAGAAATGGCTCAGTTAAAAGCTTTTGGCTGCTCTAGGGTGAACTTCAGTGTCTGGATCTCTGATATGGTAACTAGCTGTTGAATTATGTTACTACCTGCAGTATTTATATACTTTAACAAAATCTGATACTTTCATCTAAAGATATTTTCATTTTTCTTCATTCTCTTAATTTTCTCAAAAGCCAGAACTGCTTATAGAATTCTGTTATGTTCAATAAGGCTAAAAATTGTAAGTTTGGTGCTTGATAATTTTCAAGATTATTACAGTTGAAGATTTCTTAAGGTGCTTATTTTTTTCATTTTAGAAGGAATTTGACAATTATGCTATTGAAAAATGTGGAATAGTATAGATTAACACTTTATTTTTCTAGTAGATTATTCAGTAACAATAGTTATATGAGTACATGTAGCTTATGTAGAAGTACATGTAGCTAATATGTACTACACATTATGTATGCACTATAAGTTAACATATATGTTATTTTAGGAACATATCATAAAGACTTTCCTAGTTCCTTATGTTATATTCATTGTATTTCAGATGCTACCTGTTAATTTGTTGGTAGATGAGCTATAACTTTTCATTTCACTATTGGATATTTTATTTGTTTTTACTTTTTTATTATAAATATATTTATGTGAGGCAGAGAACATATTTATACATACAGTTTGGGGAGGGGTCCCCTTTTCAGGCCTTTATTCATTAGAATAGAATTCAGTAAACACAAAGCCAAAAAAATTGAACATTTTTATGGTTCTTAATATGTAACTCCAATAATAGTTTGCCCTGCCATAATCTATTTTCTTTGATTCTTGATTCATAGAGAAAATTAGTTTTTCATGTAGAATGCTCTGATTCTATTAAGATTATTTTTAGGTCATTTAAATTTTTTTCTTCCCCCAATAATGTGGCTGTTTCCAATATTTAAATTTTTGATGGTAAAAAAAAATCATGATTTTTCAAACTGCATATATCATTTAAAGATATGCAATGAAATTTGTGTAAATTTTGTTTAGTTACTAGCCATGCAACACGTAGACCAGTTATTAACCCAAACTCATTTCTTCATTAAACTGTCTTAGGTTTTAGGAGTCTATAGACTAGTCAAGAAAATTAGATTAAAAAATAAAAGTGTGATTGTTTATATAGTTTGCTTTTAAGGGATAATCAATCTTTTATCTGCCTAAAGTAGTAAAAGCGACAACTGTTATGTAGTGGACACAAAAGTCAGTTTCTAGGAAAGACCTATTACTTAGTGTTTTATTTTTAATTTTTAAGTTGTATTTTTGTTTATTTAGTACATTTGTTTGTTTGGGCACATACATGTTGTGGCATGTGTGTGTGACCAGCTTGGAGGAATTCATTCTCCTTTAGTATGTGGGTCCCAGATCATTAATTTAGGTTGTCAGGCTTGATCTTACCAACCCATGTTACTTAGTCTTAGCTTTTGAAATACAAAATATTTAGTGTGACATGTACATAGTTTCGATCTAGTTTCCATTCTCCCTGGCCATCAAACATTGAGTATGTCTTCTGTTTCAACTCAGAAACTGCAGGCATTGGAAACGCTAAAATAAAAGCCTTCAGCCTGCCTGCCTACCAAGATCTTACGGTCTAATAAAGTTTATAGATAGATGGGTAAGTGAACATTTTTTATGTGATATAGTGCTGTGATCAAGATAAACAGAGAAAGTAGGTACAGTAGGAACATGGGATAGGGGAGGGAGAGAGAGACTGGCTGTTGAACCTAATTTACATGAGCGTAGTAGGAAAGTAAGTCAGGAAAGCCTTTCTAAGAGAGGTGGTAAGTAAACCATAGACTTTACTTAAACTTGTGAGCCTGGAGCAATAGTTTGGAAACTGCCAATGGCATAGGCTTGAAAAAGTGGTACCAAAAAGATTCAAAGCCACAGAAAGGGCAGGACACAGATTGTGGAGAAATGTGTATACTGGGGTGCAGAGGGATAGCTCAGCAGGTGAAGTTCTTGCTGTGCTAGCATGAGGACCTAAGTCCACATTCTCAACATATACTTTAAAGCCAGCAGCAGTGGTGTACATCTGTTACTTCATCACTGACAGGTGGATCCTGACCCTGGAAGTTCACTGGCCAACTAGTTTAGCTGAATCAACAAGCTCCAGGTTTGTTGAGAAACCCTGCCTCAAAAAATAAAGTGGATCATGATAAAGGGACCGTAGATCTCCACATGTACATGCATGGGTGAAGTGCCCTGAATAGTATAGTTTTCATTAACAGTAATAGAGATTGAGAAATTATTTGGTCACCAATTGCAGTTTTTACTCTTTAAATCTTGGTTAGTAATGAGAAGGAGGCCAGTGAGAGGTGATTAGGTGTTCAGTTAAGATTCTGAGAACACAGAGAAAGAAACCCCTATGTATTCAGGCATTCAGCGACACTATATATATATATATATATATATATATATATATATATATATATATATATATATATATATATATGTAAGTAGAGTGGATAATGAAGAAATGCATTATAGTAGGCTGTATGTGTATATATGTATTTTTTATTTAGTACGGTTTAAATTGCAAAAGATAATGGTACTATATTTTTCTAATGCTTAATTTCCAAGTATATTGACTATATTGCCATGCACTTAGCACAGTAGCACACTTTTAGGCATTTCTTGTATTTTGCTTACTTAGCATAAACTCAAAACTGTCCCTTCTGTTTTTACTGAATCATACATATAATGGCATATTATAGTGAGAACTGTTCCTTAGTTCATAAGGGGTGTGTTAACCACTCTTCTATTGCTATGAAGAAACACTGTGACCAAGGCTACTCTTATGGAAGACAGCTTTTTTTTTTTCTTTTTTTTTCTTTTTTTATTATTTTTTTCTTTTTAGTTACATTTTGTTAACTCTGTGTCCCAGCTGTATCCCGCTCCCTCATTCCCTCCCCAACCTCACACTCCCTCCCTGGTCTTCTCCCTGCCCCTTTCCAAGTCCACTGATAGGGGAGGACCTCCTCCCCTTTCATCTGACCCTGTTTTATCAGGTATCTTCAGGGCTGGCTGCAAAGTCCTCCTCTGTGGCCTAACAGACTGCTCCTCCCCGAGGGGGGGGGGGGGTCAAACAGCCTGCCCTTGAGATCCTGTTAGAAATAGTCCGTGTTCCCCTTACTTTGGAAAACTACTTGGTTACTGAGCTACCACGGGCCACATCCGAGCAGAAGTTCTAGGTCATATCCATAGATGGTCCTTGGTTGAGTGTCAGTCTCAGAAAAGACCCTGTGCCCAGATATGTTTGGTCCTTGTAGAGCTCCTATCCTTTCCATATCATACTAACTTCCCTTCTTTCATATGATTCCCTGCACTCTGCTGAGGGTTTGGTTATGAGTCTTAGTGTCTGCTTTGAAACACTGCTAGGTAGAGTCTTTCAGATGCCTTTTGTGGTAGACTCCTGTCATAAGTTCAATGCACATCCCATTTGTCTTTCTAAATGAGGATTAATCACCTTCGCCTGTGTCCACTTTCTTGATTATCTTCTTTAGGTGTGTAGATTTCATTATGTTTATCATGTCTTGTAGGTCTATATAAGCGAGTATATACCAAGTTTGTCTTTCTCCTTCTGGGATACTTCACTCAGAATGATCTTTTCTAGATCCCACCACTTGCCTGCAAATTTCATGATTTCTTCCTTTTTGATTGCTGAGTAGTATTCCATTGTGTAAAAATACCACAGTTTCTGTATCCATTCCTCCGTTGATGGACATCTGGGTTGTTTCCAAGTTCTGGCTATTACAAATAAAGCTGCTATGAACATGGTTGAACAAATGTCCTTGTTGTGTACTTGAGCAAATTTTGGGTATATACCTAGGAGTGGTATAGCTGGGTCTTGAGGTAGCACTACTCCTAGTTGTCTGAGAAAGCGCCAGATTGACTTCCAAAGTGGTTGAACCAGTTTACATTCCCACCAGCAATGGAGGAGGGTTCCCTTTTCTCCACAACCTCTCCAGCATGTGCTATCACTTGAGTTTTTCACCCATTCTGATGGGTGTAAGGTGAAATCTCAGGGTCGTTTTGATTTGCATTTCCCTAATGGCTAATGAGGTTGAGCATTTCTTTAAGTGTTTCTCTGCCATTCGATGTTCCTCTTTCGAGAATTCTCTGTTTAGCTCTGTTCCCCATTTTTTAAGTGGATTACTTGGTTTGTTGCTTTTCTGCTTCTTTAGTTCTTTGTATATACTCGATATTAGTCCTCTGTCAGATAAAGGGTTGGTGAAGATTCTTTCCCAATCTGTAGGCTGTCTATTTGTTTTGATGACAGTGTCTTTTGCTTTACAGAAGCTTTTCAGTTTCATGAGGTCCCATTAGTTGATTGTTGCTCTTAGAGCCTGTGCTGTTGGTGTTCTGTTCAGGAAGTTGTCTCCTGTGCCAATGAGTTCTAGGCTGTTTCCCACTTTTTTTTCCAACTGATTTAGAGTATCTGGTTTTATGTTGAGGTCCTTGATCCACTTGGACTTTAGTTTTGTGCAGGGTGATAAGGAAGACAGCTTTTAATTGGTGCTTGCTTGCTTATAGTATCAGAGCCTTAAGTCCATTATCATCCTGGTGGGGAGCATGGCAGCAGGCATGATGGTACAGTGGCTGAGAGCTACCTCCTGATCCATAGACAGAGAAGGAAGGAGAGGAATAAATTCAGGAATAATTTTAAAGCAACTAAATTGATTCATCAGAAATAATTGACCAGTTGATTTTAACATGGCTCCTGCTTGTCCAAATATGTATCATATGTATACAGGGGCTGCAAGAGACCAAAAGAGAGTGTCAGGTCCCCTGAAATTGTTGGAAGCCACCTGATAACAGGTGCTGGGAACATAGGACATGTACAAGAGTAGCAAGTGTTCTTAATAACTGAGCCATCTCTTTAGGCCCATGCAGCACCTATTTTTTTTAAATGTATTTTTTATATTACAGTTTATTCACTTTGTATCCCAGCTGTAGCTCCCTCCCTTGTCCATCTCCTTCCATGCCCCTTCCCAAGTCCCCTGAGAGGGGAGGTCCTCCTCCTCCTCCATCTGACCCTAGTCTATCAGGTATCATCAGACTGGCTGCTTTGTCTTCCTCTGGGGCTGGGAAAACTGCTCCCCCATCAGGGGGAGGTGATCAAAGGGCCAGCCACTGAGTTCATGTCAGAGACAGTCCCTCCCCATTCCCTTTACTAGGAAACCCACTTAGATACTGAGCTGCCATGGGCTACATCTGTGCAGGGGTTCTAGGTTATCACCATGCATAGTCCTTGTTTGGAGTCTCAGAAAAGACCCCTGGGCCCAGATTTCTTGGTTCTATTGTTCTCCTTGTGGAGCTCCTGTCCCCTCCAGGTCTTTCTGTCTCCCCCTTCTTTCATAAGGTTCCCTGCACTCTGCCCAAAGTTTGGCTGTGAGTCTCAGTATCTGCTTTGATACCCTACTGGGTAGAGTCTTTCAGAGGCCCTCTGTGGTAGGCTCCTGTCCTGCTCCCTGTTTTCCCCCTCTTCCGATGTCTGTCCCATTTGTCTTTCTGAGTGAGGATTGATTATCATTTTACCCAGGGTCCTCCTTGCTTGGCTTCTTTAGATGTACAGATTTTAGTATGTTTATATGTTTAATATCCACTTATAAGTGAGTATATACCATGTGTGTCTTTCTGCTTCTGGGATACGTGACTCAGGATGATCTTTTCTAGATCCCATGATTTGCCAGCAAATTTCACGATTTCCTTGTTTTTAATTGCTGAGTAGTATTCCATTATGTAAATGTACCACAATTTCTGTATCCATTCCTCAGCTGAGGGCTATCTGGGCTGTTTCCAGATTCTGGCTATTACAAATAAAACTGCTATAAACATGGTTGAGCAAATGTCCTTATTGTGTACTTGAGCATCTTTTGGATATATGCCTAGGAGTGGTATAGCTGGATCTTGAGGAAGCACTGTTCCTAATTTTCTGAGAAAGCACCAGATGACTTCCAAAGTGGTTGTACAAGTTTACATTCCCACCAGCAATAGAGGATGGTTCCCCTTTCTCCACATCCTCTCCAGCATGTGTTGTCACTTGAGTTTTTTATCTTCGTCACTCTGATGGGTGTAAGGTGAAATCTCAGGGTTGTTTTGATTTGCATTTCCATGATCACTAAGGATGTTGAACATCTCTTCAAGTGTTTCTCTGCCATTCTATATTCTTCTACAGAGAATTCTCTGTTTAGCTCCATACCCCATTTTTTTTTAACTTGATTACTTGTTTTGTTGCTTTTTAACTTCTTGAGTTCTTTATATATTCTGGATATTAGCCCTCTGTCAGATAAAAGGTTGGTGAAAATCCTTTCCCAGTCTGTACACTGTCGTTTTGTTCTGACGACAGTGTCCTTTGCTTTACAGAAGCTTTTCAGTTTCATGAGGTCCCATTTATTGATTGTTGATCTTAGAGCCTGTGCTGTTGGTGTTCTGTTCAGGAAGTTGTTACCTGCATGGCACCTTACTTGATTTTATTTAAAAAAACAAACAAACAAACAACAACAAAAAAAAACCCAGCAACAACAGAATCTCAGCCGAGAAGTGTAAAAGGGTAAGGAAATCATGTGAACAGCTAGTGATAGAAGGGAATTGAAAAATAAAGGGAATTGCTTGATTATTCTTAGGCCATCTAAGAAAGAGTTGGGGTAGCAGGTACTTTTAAGTGCATTTGGGGGAAACTTGTGAAAAAAAAATACAACAAAACATGAAGACAAGCTGGTATGTGCAGAATAAAATTGGAACTGATTGTTGTTTCTAAAAGTATCATATATTTTAAAAGAATATTCTAAATATTCAAGTGTATCTCACATACCAGATATACACTACTTAAAAGTACCCTGGCTGCATAGAAGCATGCTGTATACATCTTAGACTAATTCTTTAGCAAATATTTGTCCTTTTGGTCAGTTTGCAGCAAGCTTTCTGCATTTACTTTAAATAATATAGTGTTGCACATTTTTCAAACAGAAATATGCTAATTTGTGACACTTAAATAGATTATTAGAAAGGAAAGTATTTGATGAGAATTGATTAAATCCTTCAGGCATGGTGCCATGTGCCTTTAATCCAAGTACTCTGAAGGCAGAGGCATGTGGATCTCTTGAGAGTTCTAGATTTACCTAGTCAGTAAAACAAGTTATAGGCCAAGCATGGCTACATAGTGAGACCTTGTCTTAAAACAGAATAAAATAAGTAAATGACTTTAAGTTATTCCAGTATTGGGTAAACATGCCTTTACAACACAGCTTAGCTGTTACACCCTAGTTTGAGTATCTCAAGTAATAATTACTTATATGAGGCTTGGTTTAGCTCACATTTAATATAAATATGCTTTCTAAGGTGCTATTATGTTCTCACATAAGTATTTTTAGTAATCTGAAAGATGAATAATTGTATCTACTCTCTACACTTGATAACTCATTTTGTAAGCTCTCAGCTTACAAGTCTTAATTTGAAACTTTTACATCCTTTTTCCTTAGCTAGCCAAGCCCTTCTTCTATTATGGCTTTATTTCTTTATTACTAGGGAAGGTGACACACACCAAGATCAAAATATTTTCTCATTTTCCGTCTTTCCCAATTTGTATGATCTTTTTTGTCTTCTCCTTAAATAAGTTATGTGTTGGCTCCTTACTTTCGGGTTGCCAGTGGTATATGAATGTGTGTGTACTCATGTTTGTTCATCTGTGTGTGCACATGTGAAGGCAAGAGATTGATTTTTAATTATCTTCTGTTTCTCTTTAATTTCCTTAATATTTTGAGGCATGGTCTCAAGTCAGTGTCTCTCACTAAATGTACACACATGCACACCCGTGAACAAGTATTTTGGCTAGATGGACTAGCAAGCTGAGCCTCTGGTGTACACCTTTTTCTGCCTCTCCACTCCAGTTTTGGGCTACAGTGTACCAACTACCACAAACTGGGCTTAACATGGATTCTAGGAGTTGAACTCAGGTCCTCATGCTTACAAAGCACACACTTTATAAACTGAGTCATCTCCCCAGCCTGTCACAGTTTGTTGTGTTTTTTTTTTTTTAATAGATCATACATCAAGGTAAGATTGTCACCTTATGTGTCTTGCCTTTTCACTCAGAGTATAGTGTGTGAGGGCTGTGGTTCTTGGTAAAAATGTTTTGTCTGAATCAGGCTCCTAGCAAGTGTTTTTTGTTTGTTTGTTTTTAACTGATACAGCTCATCTGGACTAGTTTGAAAAATGTCTAACATTCTTACAAACTGTAAAATTTATTCTTGCAAATAGTTTTTATTATACAATAGTAGTTTTTAGTGTATAATAGTTGCCCTTACCCATGAAGGATATGTTTCAAGAACCCCCATTCTAAAACCATTGATTGTACTGAACTCTGTAGATGCTTTTTCTTTTATATACATAACCTATGATAGTGTTTAATTTGTAAATGAGGCACAAAAAATCATTAAGAGGTAAATAGAACATTTATAACAAACTAATAAAAGTTACGCCAATGTGGTCAAAATATTTTGTCTCACTCTTGTGATGATAAAGATCTCTCGCTTCGGTTTGGTTGTTTGTTAATAGATCCACCTGCCTCTGCCTTCTGGGTGCTGGTATTACAGATAAGCGCCACCACACCTAAGAGCTGTTTCTTAGAAGAAGCATCATGTAGCATCGCTTAGTGTACTTGAGTAGCTACCATCTTTAGTCTTGTTTGGAGGTGGTTGTTAAATAAAATAATAGTGTTAATTTGAACAGAAACACTGAGGTAACTCATGTTGATCCGAAAATCAAGATAGCTTCTAAGTAACGTCATTTAGCATGTAATGTATACAGCATGGCTACATGGGACAAAAAAAAAAAAGTTTATTTTCCTGGTTGGACAGGGAGACAGATTAGGTTGGTACACTTAGGTAGAACAGTAACAGAATTTAAAACATAGGAATTATTTGTACAATTTCATCCTTTTAGTCATTTCAAATTGCAGTTGACCACATGTAACTGAAACTGAGGGAAATGAAACCACAGATAAAGGGAGATGACTGTTGTCACAAACTGGGCACTCATCATGACTCTAGTTCCAGAGCATTTTCATTACTCCAAAAGAAGTTCCACACTTACCAGCAGTCATTCTGATTTTCTCCTGGCCCAATCCTTGACAACCTCCAGTCTACCTCTCTTTTTATAATCAGAAATACAGCAAGTGGCTTTTATATCTGGCTTTTTCTACTTTATCATCCATGCTACAGAATATGTCAGGGTTACATTCCTTTCTTAATTTTTATTTGCATGTTTGTGTACATATTCTAGATGCACAAGTTTGGTTGTGGCTGCCTATGTCCATACGTGTACACAAAGGCCAGAGAAGAATATTGACTGTCCTGCTCTATCACTCTGACTTACTCTCTTGAGACAGGATCTGATCTCTCACTGGACCTGGAGCTAGGTTGTCTGGCAGTCAGCAGTCTTCTTGGTTTTGCCCCAACAAAACTTTGGTTCCATGCGGATTTTCACATGAGTGCACGTGATCAGCAAGTACTCTTCCCTCTGCACCATCTCCCCAGCCTCAATACTGCATTTCTTTTTGTTGCTGAATAATATTTTATAGCATGGATATGCCTCGTTTGTTATTTTTTTTTATGAAATAAGGTCTCACCATAACAAAAATTAAATAATGCCAGGCTAGTAAGATGGCTTGGTAGGTAAAGTTGCCTGACATTGAGCTTAATGACCTGAGTTTGATCCCTGAGACCCACATAGTGGAGAGGGCCAACTTACAAGTTATTTTTTCTGACCCACAGGCATATGTTATGGTACACATATGCCCAAACACAAACAAAATAAATAAAAATACAGTTGATATTTTAAAAAAATAGTAAGACATAATTAGGGCTGGGGCATGATTTATTGGTAGATTAGTTTCCTAATATCCCTGAGGGCCCAGTTGAACATATATCTGAGAATTTGTTTTGGACTCAGTTTTATTACTTTGACCTATATGACTGTCCTTATGGATGTCCTTTATGTTCATAGGAATTATAAGGTCAAATCAGTTTTTATAAAACATGTAGCTATGATTTGGTTATGGATTGTTATCTGTAGATCTGTTTGCAGGAAGAATGCCATCATTACCATAGGACATCTCCCATCAGTGAGCAAAGGGCAGTTGGCTTTCCTTTCTTAAGCCTTAATTTCTTTCAACTTATTTTTTTCAGTTTTCTATTGGAAATGTGTTATACTTCTTTGCCAGCCAGCAATAATTATGAGACAGTTTTCTTGTTTGCCTAGTTCTACTCCTTTGTGACCTGAAACAAGCTTGTACACATATAAAGAGTAAGATTAGATGATGTAGGGAAAATTGTAGCCACTGAGTTATGTCAACATGTCCATTTGCTGTTATTTGAATGTAACAGGACTCTGGTATTTAAAAGCAATGTATTTTTTTGGGGGGGGGGGGGTGTTTGGTTGTCTTTTTTTTTTTTTTTTTTTTTTTTTTTTTTGCCAATAAGAAGCCATCTTAAGTATTTATTACAGGAATAGATAACTAACTAAATGACATATACAAATACATAAAAAGATGTCTAACTGACCAGCTGCTAGGGAAATAAAGAATAAAACTCTGGCTAGCTTATAATATATTCTGTTGATCAAGGTTTAAATAAAATGAAAAATCTTTACTCAGAGTCCAGAAGCAAGTTGTTTCCATTCCAATGATGTTATTACTCTTTTCACTGACTTTTAGATCTGTAATAGAGACAGATCGGTAGGGTAATTTGTGCCTTTTCTCCTTTTATACAAGCCTGGTGGTGGTGGCCCATGTCTTTAATCCCAGCACTCGGGAGGCTGAGGCTGACGGATCTTTGTGAGTTCAAGACCAGCCTGGTCTACAGAGTGAGTCCCAGGAGAGCCAGAGCTGTTACACAGAGAAACCCTGTCTCAAAAAACCAAAACCAACCAACCAACTAAACAAACAAAAAGCCATTTGTCAAATGTATTTAACATGTTGATTCTCATATTTAATATCCTTAACCTCAGGAATTGAATTTCTATTTTATTGATGAAGAAATGGGAATTTAGGATATTAGTAATTTGCTAAAGGTACAGCTTAAAAATAGGAGGTTGAATTTGAAGCTATAATTTTCATATTCCAAAATCTAGCCTTGAACTTGTACTTGCTATACAATCATTGATTCCTTCTCCATGACCTTTACGGAGCTTATGCTGAAGTTGGTTATATTAAACATAATACTTTTTAGATCCTCAAACCACATTAAATAAAATTTAATGCAGAATTTAAAATCTAAGTTTGATTATATTTAGAAAACTTTCACATCATTGTATTTGACACATTAGCTATACAATTTGCCCATTACTTTAATAATGTTGAATTAGTCACAATTTCAGGTGTTCTTGTTCGTCTCTTTGAGAAGATCGTTTGAAACTTAGAGTCAATATTTGCAACCAGAAGCAAATAACTTGGTAAAAGAAGTTCTAGAAGAGCCCTTTTTGTGGTTTTAGGAAATTAAGAAAGGAATAGGTAGAAGTTGAAAGAGTTAATTCCAGTTGTTTTCTGTGTTGAATACTGTGTTTGGTATACATTAAATCTTTCTTGCATAAAAATATAACCTAATTGTCTTAAATGTATTAAAGATTAATTATTATTATGGGATTTTTAATTGAATATTGATGAAAATTTTTTAGTTTGCTTTATTTGTGCCATACCTTTTTTTTTGGTACAATCATTGTTACTTACTGAATTTGTTTGTTAAATGTTTGGAATTTCAGAGGACTAAATTTAGCTAAAAGAAATTTCTAAAAATTTGGGTGTCGTGGTCCCCTAAAAATGAGTTTTTAAGGAACCAACAAGGTGGCTAAGCATGTAATTGAGTTTTCTGAGCAATTCTGGTGATTTAAAGGTAGAAGAGAATCATCTCCCAGTGGTTGTTCTCTGACTCCCACATGCATGCCATAATATACATGTGCTTGCTTACATACATATATACATCATACATACATACATACATACATACATACATACATACATACATACATACCATAGGATGATAATAAATCAAAACTATTAAAAGTGAAATTTTAAGTAGGTTTAATGATAGACTACCTCCAAAACATTGTTTTCTAGATCTTGTAAGAAAGGCTCGCCTGATTCTTTTCCGGTTTTAAATGTCAATTATCCTTTCTATGATTGTGTGTGTGTGTGTGTGTGTGTGTGTGTGTGTGTGTGTGTGTGTGT